>NW_004443954.1:25287962-25318309 GCF_000243295.1 Trichechus manatus latirostris | reverse complement strand
TTTTCTTCCACTGGAAAGTCATCTGGTGTTTTATTTTGGAGGCCTGCTGGAACCATCCTGTCCTGTTTTTGTAACTGTTTTGATATTGTCTGCTGTCTTTGGGGCATTCAGTAGTTATTTTTCTCATTTATTGATTGTAGATTTCTTTGTTTCATCCTTTTTTTTATTTGGCTATGTCTGAGCAGGTGGGCTGTGTGTTCTTTGTTGTTTGCTTATGTGTGGGCATGATAATTTTCCCCTCCTCCAATTGGCGGGGTCAGTCACTTAGATATGGTACAGCAGGGCAGGTCTAGCTGAAGAGGAGTTACTGGGACGGGTTGTTGGTGGCACTTACTACAGCCACCAGGACCGGTTGGTAATCAGTGCAGGGCAGGTTCCAGTAGGCCGTGCCTGTGCTGCTTGGTGGTGTGATGTTAAGCGCATGGTTCAGGTAGGCAGGATGTAGGGGGGAGATTGTTATGTGTGGAGCTAAGAGGGATATGGGAGAGAGGAACAGGAGCCAAAAACATACAAACAAACAAAAAAGAGTGCTAGGGTAGCTTGCCATTGGAGTGGAGAGATGAGAGACTAGGAAATGGAGAAAAACAAAAAGGGGAAGAAGAAGAAAAAAGAAAAGAATGAATTCATAAAAATCAGAAAGGAAAAAGAACAGCTAAGCTCCCAGGGATCCCACTGGTGCAGCTATGAGGTCTGGGGAAGTTGTTCCCAGGTATTGCAGTACAGCCTGGCTAGAAGGCGTAGAGGTATTCAGTACCAGGTATTCAGGGAACAGAAAGAGAAGGAAGGTATAGAGAGACAAGAAACTGAGTAATTGCCTACAAAAGGGTAAAAGGGGGGAAGAAAAAAGATAAAGAAAACTAAAAAAAAAAAAAAAACAGAAAAAGAAAAAAGAAACCCACGAGAAACGAAATGCTCTCAAGGATCCCTCTGTGCATCTGCACAAGCTGATGGGGTAGGTTCCAAGCCGCGCAGCACTGTCCGGCTAGAACTGGCTCCCAACTCAAGAAAAGGAAAAGAAAACAAACAAACAATTCAAAACAAACAAACAAACAAAAGCCCCAGGATCCCACCAGCATGCCAGCCCAGACCGTGAAGCAGTTCCACACTCGAACGGAGCTCTGCAGCCCCTCAGGAAGAAACAAAGATGGCGCACGGAGCCAGGTATTTGAGCCAAAGGAGGGGAAGACAGTGACAGGTAAGGAAGAAATCAAAAGAAGCAGAAGAAAAGCAACAATGAATGGCACTCAGAGAGCCAGCCAGTGCAGGCAGGTGGAATCCAAGCGGCCGGTGCTTCCCAGACAAGAGAGTGTGGGCGCAGGAAGCAGAGGAGGCCGAGTGGGGGTGAAGAAGTGTGGGTGGTGGGAAAGCATATATCTCTGTTTACCATTTGTTCTTTCTCCTGCTGGAAGTTCTGTGAAGCTGCTTCCTGATACCCCCTATTTGCTGGTCTCTGATAGGAGTCCAAGATGGCGGATCTGTGATGCATTAGCTGATAGGGGATCTCTGCATGTATGTCTCCTCGCTCTCTGTTCTGTCAGTTTCTTATTCCATTTGGTGCTTGGCTGAGTTCTTTATCTCTTCATTTGATGTTTTAGGGTTTCAGGATTGCTGTTTTCTCTGTTTTGCTTAGTTTTTCAGATCTTTGCTGTGGAGGGATAGTGTGGTGCTTCTGCCTAGAGTGCCATGTTGCCGGAAGTGTCTTGCTGACTTTCTTTTTGCATCTTCCTTGTGTGGGGTTCGATGAGCATCTTGGATAGGTATCTTCTCATCTTTCATGATATCTGGGAAGTTTTCTGCCAACAAAGCTTCAACAATTCTCTCTGTATTTTCTGTTATTCTCCCCTGTTCTGGTACTCTAATCACTAGTAAGTTATTCCTCTTTATAGAGTCCCACATAACTGTTAGGGTTTCTTCATTTTTTTTAATCGTTTTATCTGATTTTTCCTCAAATAAGTTGGTGTCAAGTGCTTTATCTTCAATCTCACTAATTTTGACTTCCATTGCCTCAATTCTGCTCCTATGACTTTCTGTTGAGTTGTCTAATTCTGAAATTTTATTGTTAATCTTCTGGATTTATGATTGTGGTCTCTCTATGGATTCTTGCAGCCTGTTAAATTTGTCATGATGCTCTTCTCTAATGTTTTTAAATTCCTCTGTTGTGTGTTCTGTATTTTGTCTAATTTCCTTCCTCATCTCTTGAAGAGTTCTGTATAGTAATCTTTTGTATTCTGCCTCCAGCAATTCCAAAAAATTTTCCTCCTCTGGAAAATTTCTAGATTCTTTATTTTGGGAGCTTGCTGTAGCCATCATGGATTGCCTCTTTATATGATTTGATATTGACTGTTGTCTCCGAGCTATCAATAAGTTATTATATTTATTTATTTTAAGTTTGCTTACTTTGTCCTAACTTCTTCTTTTGTTTTGTTTTGATATGCCCAAATAGGCTGCTCGTGTGAGCCAGCATCTCCCTGAAGGTCCAATATCCTGCCACCACCTGGCCAGATCTGCCACTAAGTATGTGAGCCCAGGAGTCTGCCCACTCCTCCTGTATGGATTCAGCTCAGGTGTCCAGGTAGTCAGCCACCAAGTGTGTGGTTCAGGCTCTCACCTACAGTCCTAGACAGGCATGGGTGATTGGTGTAGGCACAGGCATCCAGCTGCAGCAGGGGGACACATGCTGAGCAAGGCAGGGGGCTGATGGTCACCCTCGAGTGTCCAGGATGAAAGTGTGTTTGTGTTCCCCAGAGCACTTATGTGGGTGGGTTTTGCAGGTGACTATGAGCACCCAGTGCTCTTGGCTGTAAGGACTGGGGGGCATCTCTTATTCTTGGGCCCCTATCTCAGGTGGCTAGGTGGAGTGAGTGGAGCCACCAGTCCTCAGGCCTCTGATGTCGGTAGGTGAAGACTCCGCTTAATGGGCAGAGCAGTGTCAAATGTCAGGTACCTGCCACTTCACAGCTGAAACAGTTGAAGTAGACTTCAGGTATATACCCTGTTGTACTGTTGTGATGAGGGTCTACGCTGTTGAAATAGGCCCACACAAGTCTGTGCAGGGGGAAAGGCAGTCAAAGTCCATGGATCCCTTGTGCCTGTGCCTAGGCAAAGGAGCTGTGCCTACCCTGAGTTCCTGGCTTAGGGAAACCAGCAGATTATTCTTCCCCTTTGTTTGTTAATTTGCTCCCTCTCCAAGGCTGGGAGAATGGCTCAGGGTGCGTGATGGGTCCTACTTCTGGCCCAGGGGACTCGGCAGTTTCTGAAGCTGTCCTGGACCCAGTACAGAGCAGGGAGGTAAATGGAAGAGAGGTTTTTCCTAAGGGGGGTGATTTTGATCCGTGTGGTAGGCCTGATGCAAATACTTATCTTTCGCCAATCGAGGGCTCCTTCTCACTGGTTCTGGATGGTGGAGTAGACTCTGTGCCGCTGGGTCTCTCCCAACGTGGAAAATGCCTCCTGAGCACCGCTGCTTGCCTGCCTCACTGAGCACCCTGAGCTGATGCAGGCTGAAGGGCTCCAGCTGTCACCGAGTCAGGTCTGGCAACTCCTTGCTGTTTCTGGACCTTCTCTCCCTCCCCCTGACACTCAGTCCGATTCCTCAACTTTGCCTTTGATGTTCAGGGCTCCTAGATTGTCATATATAATCAATTCACTTGTTTTTTTCTGGTCTTTGTTGTAAGAGGGACCACCAGAAGCATCTGACTACTCCAAAATCTTGGCCCCTCCTCTCCATAGTCTTTGATCTTCATCAGTAAGTGTTGCAAGTACTCTTCACTTTCAGCAATCAAGATTGTGTCAGCTGCATAATGCAGGTTGTTAATGAGTCTTCCTCCAATCCTGATGCCCTGTTCTTCTTCATACAGTCCAACCTCTCCGATTATTTGCTCAGCATACTGATTGAATAAGTATGATGAAAGAATACAACCCTGATGTACACCTTTCCTAGCTTTAAACCACACAGTATCCCCTTGATCTGTCCGAATGACTGCCCCTTGGTCTATGGGCAGGTTCCTCATGAGCACAATTAAGTGTTCTGGAATTTCCATTCTTCTCAATGTTATCCATAATTTATCATGATCTAATCATTCTAATGCTTTTGCATAGTCAATAAAGCACAGGTAAACATCTTTCTGGTGTTCTCTGCTTTCCATCAAGATCCATCTGACATCAGCAATGATATCCCTGATTCCAAGTCCTCTTCTGAATCCAGCTTGAACTTCTGGCAGTTCCATGTCGATGTACAGCTGTAACCCCTTTTGAATGATCTTCAGCAAAATTTTACTTGTGTAACATTAATGATATTGTTTGATAATTTCTATATTCTGTTAGGTCATCTTTCTTTGGAATGGGCCCAAATATGAATCTCTTCCAGTTTGTTGGCCAGGTAGCTGTCTTCCAAATTTCTTGGCACCGACATATGAGCACCTCCAGCGCTGCATCTGTTTGTTGAAACATCTCAATTGGTATTCCGTCAATTCAGGGAGCCTAGTTTTTGGCAATTACCTTCAGTGCAGCTTGGACTTCTTTCTTCAGTACCATCCGTTCTTAATCATATGCTACCTCTGGAAATGACTGAATGCCAACCAATGCTTTTTGGTAGAATGATTCTGTACATTTCTTCCATCTTCTTTTGATGTTTCCTGTATTATTCAATATTTTCCCCATAGAATCCTTCAATATTGCATTTCAAGGCTGGAATTTTTTCTTCAATTCTTTCAGCTTAAGAAATGCTGAGATGTTCGTACCTTTTGGTTTTCTCCCTCCAGGTCTTTGCACATTTCATTATGATACTTTACTCTGCCTTCTCGAGCCACCCTTTGACATCTTCTGTTCAGCTGTTTTACTTCATCACTTCTTCCATTCGTTTTAGCTACTCTATATTCAAGAGCAAGTTTCAGAGTCTCTTCTGACATCCATTTTGATATTTTTTCTTTCTTTCCTGTCTTTTTAATGACCTTTTGCTTTCTTCATGTATGATGTCCTTGATGTCATTCCACAACTCATCTGGTCTTCAGTCATTAGTGTTCAATGCATCAAATCTATTCTTGAGATGGTTTCTAAATTCACGTGGGATACACTCAAGGTTGTATTTTGGCTCTCATAGACTTGTTTTAATTTTCTTCAGCTTCAACTTGAATTTGCATATGAGCAATTGATGGTCTGTTCTGCAGTCAATTCCTGGCCTTGTTCTGACTGATGATATTGAGCTCTTCCATCATGTCTTTCCACAGATGTCAATTTTATTCCTGTGTATTTCATCTGGCAAGGTCCACATGTATAGTCACTGTTATGTTGTTGAAAAAAGGTATTTGCAATGAAGACATCATTGGTTTGCACAATTATATCATGTGATCTCTGGTATCTTTTCTATCACCAAGGCCATTTCTGATCACTAATGCCTAGGATTTCCATCTTTATGTGTTCTATTTCATTTTTGACAGCTTCCAATTTTCCTAGACTCATATTTCATACATTCCAAGTTCTAATTCTTAATGGATGCTTGCAGCTGTTTCTTCTCATTTTGAGTTGTGCCACTTCAGCAAACGCAGGTTCAAAAGCTTGACTCCATTCTCATCATTAAGGTTGACTCTACTTTGAGGAGGCAACTCTTCCCCAATTGTATTCTGAGTGCCTTCCAACCTGAGGGGCTAATCTTCCGGCAGTGTACCAGGCAATGTTCTGCTGTTATTCATAAAGTTTTCACTGGCCAATTTTTTCAGAAGTAGACCACCAGGCCCTTTTTTCTAATCTGTCTTAGTCTGGAAGCTCTGCTGAAACCTGTCCACCATGGATGACCCTGCTGGTATTTGAAACACTAGTGACATAGCTTCCAGCATCAAAGCAGCTGGCAAACCACCACAGTATGACAAACTGACAGACACGTGGGGAAGTGAGGAGTGAGTATATATAAACTTTCTATAAATTATACTACTTTTTTTTTTGGGTTTTTTTTTTTTTTGGATTTACGTCTAACTGGTGCCACTGAGTCCATTTGGACTCAAAGTGACTTCATGTGACAGAGTAGAACTGCCTCATAGGGTTTCCTAGGCTGTAATCTTTACCAAAGCCGATCTCCAGATTCCAACATTTTTAATAGCAATTCAACACTGTAGTTTTCATTGAATTATGTTTTTTAGCTGTTCCTTTCTGGTGAATAGAAATGCCATGGATTTTTATCTATTATAATAGATCTAACCATTTTGCTCATCTCTCTCAATCGCCATATTTTTGTAACTCCTTTAAGTTTTCAATTTAGAAAGTCACACTATCCATGTATGACGACAGTTCTATTTCTTCCTTTCCAACACTTACTACTTTTCTTTCTCCTCCCTTCCTTGCTTTTTTCCCTCCTTCTTCCCTTCCTTTCTTCCTCTTTCCCTCCCTCCCTTCTTGCCTCCCTCAGCCCCTCCCTGTGTACCTTACTATTTTCTTTTTTCTTTATGTACTTGCATTGATAAGTGCAGTAATCAGTGATAATTTCTAAATTTTCACCATTAAGAATGATGATTGTAATTCTACACTCTTATTTAAACATATCTGTCTTCTATAACTTAATGTGCTGAATATATTTATGTGAGTTGATTTTCTCTTTCTTCTTGGCTTGTGTGCTTTCAAATAATTTTTTAGAATTTAATAGGGAATTTGTATCTCTAATAGGGACTCTTCTTTTCCTCTGCTTTTACTACTCTTAGTAATTAGGTCACTCACTCATGTTTTCATTTCTCTGCTGGTGTAATTTGGATGTTCATATTTTTTACCCAAATTCCCTGACAAGTGTACTTAAAAAAGAACATTTAGAGAGTCTATAAATAAAATCACAATACAGGCAGTCCCCAGGTTATGAACATCTGACTTAGGGACAACTCCTACTTGCCCTTTAATTTTATGTAAATTTGCCCTGACTTTCAAACGAATGAACCAACCCCTACTTGCAACAAATTCTTCATCACAATCACCTTCACTTGCTGCATATACAGCTTTTAAGTCATTAAAAAGACTTCAAGCCTTTTCTTGCACTAAAGTAAGGCGAAATAAGAACCATATGCACCTCTTCTGACTCACGTACAAATTTGACTGGATAGTATTGTTGTGAGGGCTGAAGAGGAAGATAACAATCAAGAGGTGCTGTTTCCACGTAACAGGTGTGCCACCACGTGTTATATCATTATGCAAAATCGTGCTTCCCTGTGCCCAGTCCATTGCAGCTGTGCTCCTCCCACTTGTGGAACCACCTCTTTCCCTTTCTTGGCCAGAGCTGAGACAGCTTTTCCTTCTCAGCAGTAGTTATTCTCACCTTGTAATATCTTACATTTTCTCTCTTCTGGAATAAGCAGGCTGAAATAGAAAGGAAACCAGGTTAGGATTTAGAAAACTGGTGCTTGATTCTGCTCCCTGCTAGCTATGCAGATCCTTATCTCAACTTCTCTCTGGTTCAGTTTACTCCTGTGTAGAACAGGAACAATATCTTCTCCTTCCGGTTCATTTAAATTCAGCTGAAGTTATGTGTATGAACTGTGAATGCTAAAGCATTTTACTAATATGCTGCAGATATAGTATAAAGTAGGAGAATCAAATTCAAGGGCAGCTCTGTAATTCACTGGTCATGTGGTTATAGGTGAATCACCCCTCTGATTCTGTATTCAGGATTTTACCTTAAGAATGATTAAATATGCCCTATCTACTTTATTTCGGAAACTCTGGTGGTGTAGTGGTTAAGTACTACAGCTGCTAACAAAAAGGTCAGCAGTTTGAATCCACCAGGCACTCCTTGGAAACTTTATAGGGTAGTTCTACTCTGTCCTACAGGGTCGCTATGAGTCAGAATCAAGTCGACGGCAATGGATTTGTTTTTTTTAAATTTTTTCATCTACTTTATAGTGATGTTACGAATATAATATCAAATACACCTTAAAACAATCTTTAAATTATATAGTGCACTGTAAATAGAAACTACAAAATTAATTTTCCTTTGTTATTAATTAATCTGTAAAATACATTGATTCATTCCATGAATCATTGTACAAATAGTAGTTGGCTACCTACTGTAACAAGGCAATGGTGAACCAGAGGTAGTACCTTACCCAAAAGAATCCAGTGAACTCCCAAGTGAGAACAAATGAGTCAAATAAAGTGAGTGCCATCGGGCCACAGTAGGGCCATGATGTGCACTGTGAGGGCCCAGATGTCAATGTATATATTGCATGCTCCTTGAATCTAGGGATATTATGTACTTTGTTTATACATGTATTCATCAGTTTTTTCATTTGTAAACATTGCATGCCTCCTAGGTGTCAGGCACTGTACCTGGTCCTGAATATACACAGATAAAGAGCCACTGGCCTGAAGGAGCCCCACTTGTTGACAATGAGATGAAGAAGGAAGGATATGGTGCCAAACAAGCTTGGTGGGGGTTGCTCTGAGCTCTGCAGAAGTTTGGCCTCATGGCTTAGCTCCTTAGAGTGGTGTTTGTGCTATAAAACATGGAGGAAAGTCCATTGGCTGACTGATTGGACTTCACTTTACTATAGTTATGATTCTAGAAAATATCTATTCTTTTGAAACTTAATAAAGTTGGATCCTGTAGGAAGAAAATGTCTAACACTGCTCTGTTCTCCTGTTTGTTTTCTTCCTGCTCATTCACCTAGAAGGCAGGTATACCATAGCAGTTATTGCCATTTTATAAAATTCAAGTTCTGGAAGGAGAACTTATATTTTTATTTTAGCAACAAATCTTTTTATTAATTAATGGGGAGTGGGGAGAGCAAAGCTTGAAGTGTTTCAGAACTGCATTTTAATTGCAGCTGTCACTGGCTGGCCGTGGGAGGCCAGTGTGTTCTTATGTGAAAGAGCAATCATGACACTTGTCTTGCAGGGTTGTTTGAGGATTTCAAACAATGTGCCTAAAGTACCTGCAAGAAATGTCTTGCAATTATTAAATGTTCAGTGATAGTAAATATTATTATGATAGAACCAATCTTAAAGAAATCTTAGATACAATGCCATACATACAAATGAAGGAGGAAACCATGCCCTTATTTCCAGATCATTTGGCAAGTATATTTTACACCAAATAATTGACTATCTTTTTTATTCTGAAAAATCTAGATCTGCACAGTCCATTATGGTAGCCTCTAGTTACATAAAGCTATTTAAATTTAAATTAATTAAAGTCAAATAATATTAAAAATTCAGCTCTTCAGTTGCATCAACTACATTTCAATTGGTTGATAGTTTGTTGTTGTTGTTGATAATTGCCATCTAGTCAGCTCTGACTCATGGTGACCACATGATGCCTTTTCCAGCAATTGGTCCCTCTTGATCGCAGGTCCAAAATAAGTGAGCTGAAGTCTGAAAGTATTCTGTGATCCAATGATTTTCACTGGCTAATTTTCATAAATAGATCACTAGGCCTTTCTTCCTGGTCTGTCTTAGTCTGGAAGCTCCATTGAAACTTGTCCACCATAGGTAACTGCCGATATTTGAAAAACCCGTGGCATAGCTTCCAGCATCATAATGATACACAAACTACCACAGTATGACAAACTGACAGATAAGTAGTGACACATGTGGCTAGTGGCTACTATATTGGCTAGCAAAGATCAAACATTTGGTTCTATATGAGATCTAGGTATTTGGTATCATATGAAACTATATTTAATATTACACAACATGGTCTTGTTGCTCTGAATTTTAAGGTAACTAGAAAGTAATGTAAGAAGTAATGGTCAGGTTATTTTTTCTAAATATGTCACATCTAAAAACTCCAGAATTATCCAGAGCAGCTGACAATAGTCATATTCTCTCCAGAGCTATAGTTAATTTTAGTGGCAATACAAAGCAGAGGAAAGCAGTCAATGCTGAAGTGACTTCTTTCTCCAAAGTCTGCCTTCATTTTAGAATAATGACAAATCTTGAAAATTGGACTTATAAAGAACAAAATAATGCAGGCAAAATATTTAAGGTATTTTAATCTATCATACTATACCTTATTTACTACATCAATTAAACTATATCAACAAGGACAGATTATCCAATTAGCAAATTACGCCGTGGGCTTACTTGTGTTTACTTATTAATCTGTAGTGCACAATTTCACATGGGTTTCATCACATCTTTGCCTGTGTGTACTTTGCTTACCAGTTAATCAGCCTCCATATAGCAATATTAAGAGTTTTCCTTGTCCATTCTCTCTGAGATCGCTGGATTACATAAGAGAGAAGGAGATAAAATTTCTTGCTGTTTCATTGTAAGCAGACGATACCTTAGATAACATTTAGTCTAGTGCCCCATTTGACAGGTGAGAAAACTGAGGTTAAATGACATGCACAAAATCATAAACACTAGTCAGCCAGAGAGCAAGATCTAGCAGTGAGGTCCTTGGGCACCCTAGACCAAAATGCCCTGTCTTTTAATTTAGTGTATATCATTCTGATGTTTCTATTTTATCAACATGACTTTGTAAATTATCTTCTAAGGGAGAAATCTCTGTGGAAAATAGTAAGCTCACTATATAATAGATTTTTCAGAAAAAATTTACTTAGATTTTAGAAAGTTTGGAGACATAGGTTTTTCTATTTTCCCCATTGTAATTTGTAAGCTCTTTGAACTCAAGGACTCTTTTAATTATAAGAAAAGAAAAGGTATCTGAGAAAGAAATCTAGAACTTCATTGTAGAAAAAGAATATGGCGGGGGGGGTCTCTTGTATTGTTGGGCTCCTGAAGGTTTACACACCTTCTTTCTGTATTGCTGGAGAGAAAATGAGAAGAATGTCCATTTACTGAACTCTTACTATGTAATGTGTTTCATCGTGAAGCCAGAACTTCACATTAGCTCATTTAATTCTTTTATTTCACAGCTGAGGAAACTGAGGCACAAGGAGGTTAAGTGACTTACCCTTAGTGTTCAGATCGAGGTGTGTCTAACTGTGAAACTGTGCTGCCCAGTACGGGAACCACTAGCCACCTGTGTCTATTCTACACTTGAATCATGGCTATTCCCAACTGAGATGGGCTGTAGGTGTAAAATACACACTAGATCTCAAAGACTTAGAAAAAGAATATATCTCATGAATTTTATATTGATAACATATTGAAATGATAATGTTTTGAGTATATTGAGTAAAATGAAAAATTTTAAAATTAAGTTCACCTTTTCTTTTTATTTTTTTTAATGTGGCTGCTAGGGAACTTCAAATTACTTTTGCGGCTTTTGTTATATTTTTCTTGAAAAGTGCTGCCCTACCGAGGGTTTAGTTATTATATAAAACTACCAGTCACATAATCAGGAGAAAAATAAAGTCTTCTACTAAGGAAACTTGAAATGAGAAATTTTAACTGAATTTAGGATATATTTGAATATTTGTAATGTTGCCATAGGAAGTTTCTAAAAATCAAAATTTTAGGATAAGCCAGTGTGATCTTGGAACTTGGGTATAGGACAAGGTTTTGCTGAAGTTGAACTCCTAAAGATAATTTGGTGTGGCTTGAATTCTTAAATGCTTTAAAAAAATTCTGAGCTTCTCTCTGCCCTGAATACAGAAGTCGTCTTTAGAATCCTTCTATGTTTTATTCTCCATTCTAAGTAATATGTGTTCTTTAAAGACTCATTTTAATATTTTCTCTCTCTGTATGGCAGATGGCTAAAGGAGTACCAAAATGACAGCAAAACTGAACGGGAACTGCTTGCAGAGTGTAGTCCCTGTGGAATAGCTGGATATGTGACTCTTGAGGGGGCCAGGGGCTCTGTGGTTCCTCTCGGACCTCAAGACAGCTACTGACTTGACTGTGGCTATGCGCTGCCCACCCCTTGGCACTGAAGCAAGCACCGCAGGGAGGACCAGTTTGTGCTGGACAAATTCTTTCTTTTGACAATGTCATAAGTTGGGAGAATGCTTTGAGAATATCAGCCAACAACTGACCAAGATCAGAATACAATAATGGTGTACAGATATGGCTTGCTTTTCTTCTTCTTCTTATTTCTTCTCTCAGAAAATCTGAGTTAACTGTTTAAGACTTGACATGTTTAAACAGGTAGCCTTCGTAGAAAATCACTGAAGAGGTACACCATAACATTTGATTAACATAAAATACTTTTATAAAACACAGGTTGATTCTAAAATGAAAGACTTATTCATGCATAAATGGTATGGCTCCCTTAGTATCAATCATAATATAAACAAGAAAATGTAAGAAGAAGGCATTTCATTGGATTAAATTATGTTCCATTTCATGTCACTCTGGTCCTCATTTGTGGCTGGTCACAGGGACTGCAGGCATCTAGCCGCGGAGCGACATGCAGGGAATACATGCTAGGCAGCGTCTTCCATCCACTGTGTCACTACTTCCGCGAAGCCTGACATTTGTCACCCCAGTGTCACAGGCAACATCTCCCAGCCCTTCACATTGGCACACAAGATAACACTCATTTCCCTCCCAAAGAGGCCTGGGTTTGGATCTCGGTTCTGTCACCTTTACCAGTTCTATGACCTTGGACAAGTTACTTAACTCTCTTAAGTTGAAGTCTCTGCATCTGGAAATGGTTCAAATAATAGTAGTAATAGCTAATATTTATGACAATTTACCATGCCAGGGCCTCCGTTAAGGGCTTTGTCTTGGTTATTTCACTTACTCCTCCCACCACCACCAAGAAGTGGATATGATCACCGTCCACATTGTTATTGTCGTTCTTATTGTTAGCTATTGAATTGGCCCCCAACACACAACGATCCCATGCACAACAGAACAAAATACTGCCTGGTCCTGTGCCATCCTCATGATCAGTTGCAGATTGGATCATTGTGATCCATAGGGTTTTCACTGGCTGAGTTTTGGAAGTAGATCACCAGGTGTTTCTTCCTAGTGTACCTTAGTCTGGAAGCTCCACTAAAACATATTCAGCATCATAGCAAAAAGAAGGCCTCTAGTGAGAGACGGGTGTTGGGTGCGCATGAGGTACAGTGGCTGGGAGTAAATCTCAGTCTCTTCAAGGAAGATGAGAATTCTCCCAGTGAACCACGATTGCCCTCTCATTCACATTCTACAGATGAGGAAACCGAGGCTTGGAGAGGTCAACAGACTCCCCTGGATTTACGCTGCCAGAAAGTCAGGAAAAGAGTAAGGATATCAGCCAGACTCTAACCCGGAGCCCATAGTCATTCACATGGTGTCCCGTCACGCACAACCTTCCTCCTCAAGTTGTCAAGTAACACAGG
Source organism: Trichechus manatus latirostris (assembly GCF_000243295.1). Classification (NCBI taxonomy): domain Eukaryota; kingdom Metazoa; phylum Chordata; class Mammalia; order Sirenia; family Trichechidae; genus Trichechus; species Trichechus manatus. Next base: position 25,305,104 of record NW_004443954.1, on the reverse strand, counting down.
AGATCATCAGCAGGCCTAACAGTAACATCCTGCATTCCACTGCCAAGGTTTCTATCAGATGCAAGTGCCAACTGTACCATTGTAGCCTTCGCATCATTTTCTTTAAATCTTCTTTATTTCAGTTTATTTGGGGGTAGGAGAGCTTAGCTTCATCCTAAACCATAATCACAATATGTATGATATCACTGACTTAATATGTCAACTACATTAAAATGAAGCTGTGTCTAGCCACCATTTTATGTCTGTCCACATGCTGCCTAAAATTATCTTAAAAACATCCAATGATGCACCATCCACAGTTTGAAAGAGTACTGAGGTAATATATGTGGAGTACTCAGTGCTGCACGTGGCACATATGACGAGTAACATTTCAGTGAATAGAAGCTATTTTTATCGTGGTTTTCGTTTTACCAACTGATGACTAAGATTAACCCAGACTTTATAACTATTACATTTGCATCTGAAGTTGAAAACACATGAAAAGTTTTGAAGTTAAAAACAGTTTTTGTCTAAAGTGGCCCACAGACCGTGGTATAAGAATAATAGGCATGCCTCTAGGCTGTGGAGGAGCTTGGTGAAGCACCTACTGCCCTGGGGGACACTTGTTGTGTGGTGCTGGCACTGAGCAGGTACCAAGTGAACACAACTACTTATGAAGCAGGTGGCTTCTAGGTACATCCTGTGTGCCAGGCATGGAGGCCCTGGGTGCTGCAAATGGTTAACACACTCAGCTGACAACCAAAAGTTTGGAGGTTTGAGTCCACCCAGAAGTGCCTCAGAAGAAAGGCTTGGTGATCTACTTCTGAAAAATCAGTCATTGAAAACCCCATAGAGCACAGTTCTACTCTGACACACATGGGGTCGCCATAAGTCAGAATTATTTTGCTGAAAATAATTTAAAAATGACTGCAGTTATATATGGACAGAAGCCCTGGTGGTACAGTGGTTAAAAGTTCAGCTGCTAGCCAACAGCAGTTTGAATCCACCAGCTGCTCCTTGGAAACCCTACGGGCCAGTTCTAGTCTGTCCTGCAGGGTTGCTATAAGTCAGAATCGACTTGACAGCCCCAGGTTTGATTTTGGTTTTTTATGTATGGAGAGGGAATTGTCATAAGTTTAAGCCAGACTCAGAAGAAGACATGGAACAAAGTTTATCATTGCTGATGTCAGATGGATCTTGGCTGAAAGCAGAGAATACCGGAAAGATGTTTACCTGTGTTTTATCAAGTACGCAAAGGTATTCAATTGTGTGGATCATAACAAATTATGAACAAGATTACAAAGAATGGGAATTCCAGAACACTTACTTGTGCTCATGCTCATCCCTGTACATGGATCAAGAGGCAGTCGTTTGAGCATAACAAGGGTATACTGCATGGTTTAAAATAGAAAAAGATGTGCAACAAGGTTGTATCCTTTCACCTTACTTATTCAATCTGCATGCTGAACGAATAATCTGTGAAGCTGGACTACATGAAGAAGAATGCAGTATTAAGTTTAGAGAAAGACTCATAAACAACCGGTGATATACAAATGACACAACCTTGCTTGTCAAAAGTAAAGAAGCACTTGCTGATGAAAGCCAGACTATAGCCTTCAGGATGGATTATGCTTGAACATACAGAAAACAAAAATCCTTACAACTAGACCAATAAACAACATCGTGAAAAATTGAAGTTGTCAAGGATTTCATTCTACCTGGATCAACAATAATACCCATGGAAGCAGCAGTCAAGAAATCAACATATTGCGTTGGGCAAATATGCTGTGAAAGGCCTCTTCAAAGTGTTAGAGCCACCCTGGGTGGCACAAATGGTTAAGCTGTCAACTATTAACCAAAGGGTTGGTGGCTCAAACCTACCCAGAGGCTCCTTGGAAGTCAGGCCTGGCAATCTGTTTCCAAAAGGTCACAGCCTTGAGAACCCTATGGAGCAGTTCTACTCTGCACACACATGGGGTGACCATGAGTTGGAATTGACTTGACAGCAACTAACAACAACAAAAACAAAGTGTTAAAAAGCAAAGATGTCACTGTGATGACTACCGTGGGCCTGACCCAAGCGTGGTCTTTTCAATCACCTTGTATGTATGCATTGGAAAGATGGACAATGAAAAGGAAGATCAAAGAAGAATTGACACATTTGAATTGTGGTGTTGTCAAAGAATACTGAATGTTGTTGACTGCCAGAAGAACGAACAAATCAGTCTTGGAGGATGTACAGCCAGAATGCTGCTTAGGAGCGAGGATGGTGAGACTTTATCTCGTTATTTTGAAAGAGTCATCAGGAAAAACCAATCACTAAAAAAGGACATCAGGTTTGGTAAAGTAGAGGTCAATCAAAACGAAGGAAACAGTCCATGAGATAGATTGACACAATAGCTTCAACAATGGACTCAAAACACAGCAACAATTGTGAGAATGGCACAGGACTAAGTACTATTTATGTTATATATGAGGTTGTCATCAGTTGGAGCTGACTTGACAGCAACTAACAGCAACAAAACCAAAAACCAAACCTGTTGCCTTCAAGTCGATTCCAACCCATAGTGACCCTATAGGACAGAGTAGAACTGTCCCATAGGGATTCTAAGGGGTGGCTGGTGGATTCAAACCTTTCAGTTAGCAGCCAAACTCTTACCCACTGTGCCACGAGAGCTCCAACAACAACAATAACCCTCTTATGTAATGGCTATCCCCAGAAAAGTGGAAAAAGAACAGAAAAGCTGTATCTATTTCTAAGTTTGCAGAGAAGGCAAAAAACAATTGTTATCAGCGCACATACTATGAAGAAGGCAAATAAATCCTTAAAGTAAGGTAGGTAGAAAGAAGCATTTTTTTCCTTGTGGAGAGAAAGATGTAAATCCCTCATCTAGAAACTTGCAACAAGTACCCCTGTGGGGTTGGTGAGTGGGAAGCTGGGGACTGCAAAACAAGAGCCAGAAACAGAGTGTGGTTCATTTCCTCAAGCAGGACAATTGTTTTTAAAAATTCCCATATTTTCACATATTTGCTTCTATCTGTGGTAAGGGACAAGATGAGATGAAAAGCACTTTTATCTGATGTGATAAATCCTCCATTCTAACCAACAAGTTATAATCATTGTGCAAAGGTCATGTGGCTGGCCTTTAGTTCTAGTATGCTTTCCTATAACCCTTATTAACAGACAGAGGTAAGTTTTTAAATGATGCATTAGTTATATCAAAGGATGATGCAACTTCTTTGTGACTCTAGGTAGTACAGTGTCTTGGAAAGCTAAACTAATTTTTTTTTTAATAAAAAGACTTTCCAGAAGCCCACCAGAGTTAAGATTTATCCTACAGTTATCAGTGCTGATAATACTTTTGAATAGTTACATGTTATTTTTAGAAGCAAAGAAATGACAGAAAATAGGCCCTCCTCCCATGTTGATGTATTTTTTTTTCCTACGTCCAGTGGGCTTTTTTTTTTATTGTTGTAACTAAATGAAGTTTACATTTCAAGTTAGTCTCCCATACAAAATTGTTTTTTACATACATTGTTATGAGATCCTAATTGCTCACCCCATTCTGCAACAGCACACTCCTCCTTTCCACCCCTGATTCCCCATGACCATTCAACCAACTCTTAACTCTCTCTGCCTTCCCATCTCACCTCTGGACAGAAACTTCCCCTTTGGTCTCTTGTATCTACTTGACTAAGAAGCACACTCTTCACAAGTATCACTTTATGTCCCACTGTCCAGTCCAATCCCTGTCTGAAAAGTTGGCCTCAGAAATTGTTTTAGTTCTGGGCTGATATAGAGTCCAAGGGCCATGCTTTCTAGGGAGTTTCCAGTCTCAGTCAGACCACTAAGTCTAGTCTTCTTACTAGAATTTGAGTTCTGCACCCCATCCTTCTACTGCTCCATCAGGGACCCTCTGTTGTGTTCCCTGTCAGGGCGTTCATTGGTGGTAGCTGGGCACCATCTAGTTCTTCTGGTCTCAGGCTGATGAAGTCTCTGGTTTACGTGGCCCATTCTGTCTCTTGGGCTAATACTTTCCTTGTGTCTTTGGTGTTCTTCGTTCTCCTTTACTCCAAGTGGTTGGGACCACTTGATGCATCTTAGATGGTCGCTTGCAAGCTTTTAAGACCCCAGACGCCACTCACCAAAGGAGGATGCAGAACATTTTCTCAGTAAGGTTTGTTATGCCAATTGACCTAGATGTCCCCTGAAAGCTTGGTCCCCAGACCCCCCATCCCCGCTACTCTGTCTCTCAAACCATTTGATTGTATTCAGGAAACTTCTTAGCTTTGGTTTAGTCCAGTTGTGCTGACTACCCCTGTAGTGTGTGCTGTCCTTCCCTTCACCTAAGATGATTCTTATCTGCTATCTACTTAGTGAATAACCCTCACCCTCCCTCCCCACCCCCGTAACCATCAAAGAATGTTTTCTTCTGTGTTTAAACCTTTCCTTGAGTTCCTGTAATAGTGGTCTTATGCAGTATTTGTCCTTCTGTGACTGACTAAATTCACTCAGCATAATAAATTCCAGCTTCCACCATGTTATACGATGTTTCACAGCTTCATTGTTGTTCCTTATCGTTGCATAATATTCCATTGTGTGGATATACCATAATTTGTTTATCCATTCGTCCATTGATGGGCACCTAGGTTGCTTCCATCTTTTTGCTATTGTGAACAGTGCTGCAATGAACATGGGTGTACATATATCTATTCATGTGACGGCTCGTGTTTCTCTAGGATGTATTCCAAGGAGCGGGGTAGCTGGATGGTATGGTACTTCTATTTCTAGCTTTTTAAGGAAGCACCAAATTGATTTCCAAAGTGGTTGTACCATTTTACATTCCCACCAACAGTGTATAAGTGTTCCAGTCTCTCCACAACCTCTCCAGCATTTATTATTTTGTGTTTTTTGGATTTATTTTTATTGTACTTTAGATGAAGGTTTACAGAACAAACTAGCTTCTCATTAAACGGTACATATATTGTTTTATGGCATTGGTTAACAACCCCATAACATGTCAGTACTCTCCCTTCTCCACCTTGGGTTCCCTATTACCAGCTTTCCTGTCCCCTCCTGCCTTCTAGTCCTTGCCCCTGGGCTGGTGTGTCCCTTTAGTCTCGTCTTGTCCTATGAGTCTGTCTAATCTTTGGCTAAAAGGTGAACCTCCGGAGTGACTTCACTACTGAGCTTTAAGGGTGTCTGGGGGTCATACTCTCAGGGTTCCTCCAGTCTTTGTCAGGCCAGTAAGTCTGGTCTTTTTTTCAGTTAGAATTTTGTTCTACATTTTTTTTCCAGCCAATATTGATGTTTTATAAATGGAGATTCATTTTAATTCTTTTGGACAATGGGATAGAATATACTAAGCAAATGCTCACGAGTTTAGAAATTAGTCTTGATTCTCTACCACAGACAGTCTGAAGTCTTAGGGGCAGAACATCAACTTGCTTGGATCTCTCATTTCCATGCCTCTGTGGAAGTGGTTGGAGAGTATCAATGTCACAATCAGTTACTAAGTTTATAAATGTGGTAAAAATTATAAGGTAACCATTAATATTTGCAAGCTCATCCATATCAACTGACTTGAAGCTTTCAAAATATACCATACTCTAAGCCTTTATCTATGTTGTTTTCTTTGCTTGGAAGATCCTTCCCTCATGCTGCCTGGAAAACTCCTACTCATTTTCTAAGACCAAACTTGAACTTCTCAGTATCATTCAGAATTGTCACCCCATCCTCTGTTTCCTCATTACCTTGTCCTTCCTCTCTTATTGCAATTATCACTTTCATAGGTGGCATGTATCCTCATATGCACACTCTGAAGTGTGACAAATATTAATTTATTTTCTATACACAAACTTAACATATGGCTCAAAATCTCCATCACATGGCCTGGTAGAAAATTCCTTCTCAAGCATAACTGGGTACATTATCTTTTATAAGTTGCAGAATCCAAGAGGTATATGCTGTGTTTGGAAAGAGAAGGAAATGCACCTCTCCAGTCTATCACAGTCCCTGATCAAGTTGGTTCTGTCTTTGCTTTCTGGCCTCTCACCAAGTGCTAGAATTTTTGGCCAGGTTGGAGACCCAAGCACCTCAGATTCTCCTCAGAAGCTTGCATCTCCTCATGCTCTCTGTCTACATGAAGATAGCAAATCTCATAGGGATCCCACTGCTCTCTTTCTTTCTAGTAAAGGAAAATCTTCTTTTTTTTTAACTTTTTGCTTCTGAAAAACCCTTTCCCTTTCTTCTCCCTACATTAGCTCAACCAGCATAATCTCTTTGTATAAGTTTTTACTTTTAAAGGAGAATTTTGTTTCCAATATGAACATGATGATGGCAGAAATCAGACTCTTTCCCCTTCTGCTCTTGCTCAAATTAACAAAGAGAATGAAAAACCTACACTTTCCAATTTCAGACCATGAGGCAGTGAAAATCTGTAAACTCCCAAACACAGGTTAAGGCCTGCCAAAATCAGCTGAAAACAGATGGAAGCTTGAGGGGCCAAGCACCGGCAAATCTCAGAACGTGCCAACAAAAATTCACTTCCAAAGGGTGCATGGCAAACCATAATGTACAAATGTTACATGTTTTATTTCTACTGCTGGTAGAGATGCCTACATGGGGCATGGCTGAGATTCGGCAGAAGCTGTGTAGAGGAAGGTTAGTAGGGAATCTCCCTTTTGTTAAGCCTAAAAGAATCCCCACAAATAATTTGCCAAGTGTGATGGTTATGATTGTGTGTCAGCTTGTCTAGGCCATGATTCTCAGTGTTTTAGCAGTCGCATAATGTTGTGATCACTTCCCTGTTGAGATTTGATATGTGATCACCCCCATAATAGGATCTGCTGTGAGCAACCAGTCAGTTGAAAGGGAGTTTCCTTGGGCATGTGGTCTGCATCCAAATATAAGTGGATATTCTGGCAAGGCTCAGGGGCTTTTGCTGCTCTGGATCCTGCAGCTGGCTCCTGTTCGTCTAACCTCTGGTTCTTGAGACTTGAGCTAGCAGCTTACCTGTGGTCTTGCCTCCCGATCTTGGGATTCATCAATCTTCACAGCCTGTAAGCAAGACCCCTGCTCTTTGGCCTGCTGATCTTGGGTTAACCAGCCCCTGCAGCTACATGAATCAGGAGAAGCTTCTACCCTGATCCGTGGACTTGGGATGTTCCAGCCTCACAAACTCGTGAGTCATTTCCTTGGTGTAAATCTCTCTATATATATATTTACATGCTTTACTGGTGTTACCGAACCCAGAAAAGTGGGTCAAGTCTGAGGCGTGCTCAGACTTGCCAATTATCTGGACACTGGTCTTTGCGAGAGAGAAAGTAACTTTATTGCAACGTGCAGAGCAAGGAGCCAGGAGGAAGTTCCTCAGATCTGGCTCCCTGAGCTATGGGGAAGCAGGACTTATATGTGATTTGGGCAGCAAGATGGTGGTCACACAGGCATACTGGGGAGGGAAAACTCTAGAAGGCAACTAGAAAACAGGAAGTAACGTGGTTATTGTCAGACCTCTCTATTTGGAATAGGGTCTGGGTGATGATTTTCCTTCTGATTCATTCCACCTATTGCTGCATCCTCTGTTAAAGTCAATTAGTGGTCACAGCTGGCCCTTCTGCACATGTGCAGCAGGCCAAATCTGGCTTGGACTAGCTTAAGGACTAATGGAAATTTACTGGCATTCGTAGGGTCAGGTTACACTGGTTTTGCTTCTCTAAAGAACCCAGCCTAAGACACCAAAGAAAATGAACAGCTCACAGTAAAACAAAACTAAGGTCTAAATAAAAACAAGGCACCATTAATGAGTATCAGCAGAAACAACAGATAGTGGACACAGATCTACAAAGCCTTCAGATACTGAAATTATCAACACAGATTGTAAAACCACCTAGATATACTATTCTCAAAAACATAAACAGCAGGTTTGAAAACATCTTTAAGGAGTGGGAGACTATAAAAACAATCAAACATATTGAAAAATCAACAAAATGGGACCTGTAGAAATTAAAAATACAATGCTTAAAGTTTACATCTAGGTAGATGTGTTTCACAGTAGATTAGGCAGAGCTGGAAAGAGAATTTGTTAACTGGAATATAGGTCAGGGTCAGAAAAATTATCCAAAATATAACAGAGAAAAGCAATGCAATGATACATATAAAATGAATGGTTAAAAGACTTGGAGGAGAAAAGTTCTAACATGTCTAACTGAAGTTCCAGAAAGAGAGGAGAAAGAGAATGGAATAGAGGCAATATTTGAAGAGCTAATGTTTGACAAGTTTCCAGAATTGTTGAAAGATACAATTTCACAGATTTCTCAATTTCCAGAAGACCAGCAAATCCCAAGCAAGATACATGAAAAAAAAATCCATATCTCAGTGCTATCATTGCAAAACTGCAAAACACCAAAGACAAACAGAACATTAGCCTGAGCGAACAGTTTACCTTCAAAGAAGTGAGTGTTCATTGGCAGCAGGCATCTCAAGAGCAACAAAGGAAACCAGAGAATGGAGTGATAAAATTCAGAATGCTGAAAATTGTAACCATAATTTAGAATCCTGTAGCCAGGGAAATGACCTTTCTAGAATGAGGTAAGAATGAAGAGGGACAAAAGCACGCACAGACACACAAACAACAATTCTGTAAGAATTTGCCAGTAGTCCCCACCTAAGGAGCTCTGGTTGTGCAGTAGTTAAAGCTCTTGGCTGCTAATCAAAAGGTTAGCTGTTTGAACCCACCAGTCACTCCATGGGAGAAAAATGTGGCAGTCTGCTTCCGTAAAGATTTACAGCCTTGGCATGAACAGATGAACGGGTAAACAAATTATGGTATATACACACAATGGAATACTACACAATGATAAAGAATAATGATGAATCCATGAAATATCTCACAACATGGATGAATCTGGAGAGCATTATCCTAAGTGGAATTAGTCCGTCGCAAAAGGATAAATATTGTATAAGACCACTATTATAAGAACCCAAGAAAAGGTTTAAAAACAGAAGACAAAATTCTTTGATGGTTACGAGGGTGGGGAGGGAAGGAAAGGGGAATTCACTAACTAGATAGTAGACAAGAATCATCTTAGGTGAAGGGAAGGACAGCACACACTACAGGGGAAGTCAGCACAACTGGACTAAACCGAAAGCTAAGAACTTTCCTAACCACAACCAAACACTTTGAGGGACAGAGTACCTGGGACTGAGGTCTGGGGACCATGGTTTCGGGGGACATCTAGGTCAGTTGGCATAACAAAGTTTATTAAGAAAATGTTATGTATCTCACTTTGGTGAGTGGTGTCTGGGGTCTTAACAGCTTGCGAGCAGCCAGCTAAGATGCATCAATTGGTTCCAACCCACTTGGAACAAAGGAGAACGAAGAACACCAAAAACACAAGGAAAGTATTAGCCCAAGAGACAAAAGGGCCACATAAACCAGAGACTCCATCAGCCTGAGACCAGAAGAATTAGATGGTGCCTGGCTACCATCAATGACCACCCTGACAGAGAACACAACACAGATTCCCTGATGGAGCGAGAGAAAAGTGTGGAGCAGAGCTCAAATTCACGTAAAAAGACCAGACTTAATGATCTGACTGAGACTGGAGGAACCCCCAAAGCCATGACCCCTGGATGCTCTGTTAACCCAGAACTAAAACCATTCCCAAAGCCACCCTTCAGACAAAGATTAAACTGGACTATAAAACATAAAATAATACTCATGAAGAGCGTGCTTCTTAGTTCAAGCAGATACAGGAGACCAAATGGGCGACTCCCATCCGGAGGCAGGATGAGAAGGCAGGAGGGGACAGGAACTGGTTGAACAGACACAAGAAAACCGAGGTGGAAAGAGGGAGTGTGCTGTCACATTTTAGGGATTGCAACTAATGTCACATAACAATATGTGTATCAATTTTTGTATGAGAAATTAACTTGAGCTATAAACTTTCACCTAAAGCACAATAAAAAAAGAAAAAAGATTTACTGCCTCAGAAACTCTATGGTGGTAGTTTTACTCTGTCCCATAGGGTCACTATGACTAGACAGCAATGGCTTTAGTCCCTCACTAAAGGAATTCGAAAGGAGGTACTTCAAGCAGAAGGAAAGTGATTCCAGATGGAAAGCCCGAGATGCAAGAAGGAATGAAGATCACAGAAAGGGCAAGTATGTAGGTAAATCTAAAGTATCATTGGTTGTATAAAAATAGTAATACCAGGTTTAAATAAAATGTTGTTATCTGCTGTCATGTTAGCCTCTAACTCATGGCGACCCCATGCACAACAAAACAAAACTCTGCCAATCCTGCACCATCCCCATAATTGGTTGGGGATCAGACCATTATGATCCACAGGGTTTTCACTGGCTGATTTTCAGAAGTATATCATAAGGTCTTCCAAGTCTGTCTTAGCCTGGAAGGTTCACTAAAACCTGTTCAGCATCATAGCCACACTCAAGCCTCCACTGACAGACAAGTGGTGGCTATGCATGAGGTGTGTTGGCCAGAAATCGAGCTCAGGTCTCCCGTTTGGAAGGTGAGAATTCCACAACTGAACCACCACCGCCCCCACAAAATAAAACAAGATAGAATTAAAATAACACACAAGTGTATAAATTGGGAAGGGGTAAGTGGCGAACTGTGTTCTAAAGTATTATCTGGAAGGAGGATAAAGGTATTAGGTTAAGTACTTATGACTGGATTTATAGAGTAAACACTGAAAGAATATAACAGGGTAAAATTTCCAAAGAGGTAATAGTGAGGTGAAAAAATTTAATTCATCATGAAGATATTATAATTTCAAATTAATGTCTTACTAATAAGTCCTATTTATGTGAAGTGAAAATAAACACAAGTACAAGTAAAAATAGAGAACTATATCATAATAACAGGAAATTTTAAAACATGTTGCTGTTGATAATTGAGAGAACAAGTAGAAAAAAATAGTAAAAGATACAGAAGATTGAAACAACATGATTAACAGAGGACTTAATAGCCAGATATAAAACACTGCATCCAACAAATGCCAAACACATTCTTTTCAGACATACATGGAACATCAAAAAATTGAGTATAATTAGGACCACAAAATGGTAATAAAACTGAATCAACTACAGATACATGAGTAACACGATGAATTTCCTTAGCACAATGTTGAGCAAAATTAACAAGAAGCACAGATATTTAAATATAATTCTACTTATATAAATGTCAAAAACAGGTAAAAAATTTTCATATACAGTGTTTAATTATATATATGGATGGAACTATTTTTTAAAATGAAAATGATTGCTGAGAATATCTAGAAGATGAGAAGGCAAGGTGCTGGTTCAGGGGTCAGTCACAGGAAGGGACTTCTAGACACCTGACAATGTTCTTGTACTGATCTTTCTTGAAAGTTAAATAGGTGTTAATTTTATAATTGTTCTTTACACTGTTCATACGTGTTTTATGTACTCTTCTGTCTTAATGTTGTATCTTATGATTAAATAGGAAAACTACAGAAAGACATGCAAGAAGCTAGTAAAAAATAATGGCTATCTGTGGCAGGGGAGAGATGGGAATGGGGGAGAATGGAAGACTTGGATAGGAACAACTGTTTTCATGCTGTTTGATTAGTTAGTGGTTGTTGTTGTTTTCAATTGCACGAATTTAGTGTCTATTTAAAACGTTAAGATGAATAAAGAGTTGAAGGAATGATTGCAAGTGAATGGTGAGTATCTACCTACCAACATAAATAAGGACAGGCTCTTAGGGGTGCTTCCACCCTCCTCCCTGCCCAAGTTCTGAAGGCAGAGGTTTACCTAGCCTGATGAGCTACTTTAAAGGAGGAGCAGGATAAGAAAACAAAAGACAGGAATTAACAGCTCAAATTTTTCCTGCCATGTTAATCTATTTCTCCCATTTGACAATGCATTCCTCCAGAGCAGGAATTTTTGTCTTATATATCTTTGTGTTCTGAAGCAAGGTGCCTGGGACAGTGCTGTTAGACACTGGTGTATTCAGGAGTCATGGGAACTAATAGAAACACTGAGGTAATGGAAATATTTTGAGAAATTCATCTTTTCCTTTTTCCCAACAGTTCTTGTGGTTCTGTTTCAGTTCAGTGAGCTAGTCTTAGAAAAGATACTTGAGGAGTCTTTTGTTTAGCCCAGTGTCACTGTCAGTTAACAGAAAGGGAAGGGTTCCTCAGAAGACTTAGAAGGTTAAAAATGTTTGAAGTGAAAAGACAGGTAGTCATGGTCAGAGGGCGTGGAGTTTCCTCGCAGTGTTCGAGATGGGAAGCTCAGTGCATCTTATTTGAGGCAACTGGCTGACATAGAATCTTAAAAATTCTGACTCTGAAATTATGAACCTATTAGTAATATTACACTGATTACTATATAGATTAGTATATTTTTTTCTTTTACCTCTTTCTTTTTCGTTTTGTTTTTCTCCATTTCTCAGTCTCTCATCTCTCCACTCCAGTGGCAAGCTTCCTTAGCACTCTTTTTTGTTTGTTTGTTTTTGGCTCCTGTTTCTCTTTCCTCTCTCTCCTCTTTCCCATACCCATCTTAGCTCCACACATTACAATCTCCCCCTTCCTCCCTGCCTACATGCATGGAGCACTGACCATCACACCTCCAAGCAGCACAAGCACGGCCTACAGGAAAATGCCCTGCATTGATTCCCAGCCTGCCCTGTTGGCCATAGGACATGCCACAAACAGCCCATCCCACAACTCCCCTTCAGCTGTACCTTCCTTGCTGCATCATAGCTGAGTGACTGACCCTGCCCGTTGGACAAAGAGGTGAAAAGTATCGTGCCCAGAGACAAGCAAATAACAAAGAGCACACAACCCAACTGCTCAGACATAACCAAATAAAACAAAAAAGTAGGACAAAAAAATCTACAATCAATAAACGAGGAAAATAACTACTGAATGTCTTGAAGAGAGCAGAAACTATTTAAAAAAATACAAAAACAGGAGAGGATGGTTCCAGTAGGCTCCAAAATAAAAGACCAGATGACATTCCAGTAGAAGAAAAGGCACTAGAACTACCTGATAGGGAATTCAAATCTCTAATATTCAGAGCCATCAAGAGATGAAGCACAAAGCAGAGAAAAATGAGGAAAAAATAGAAAAATTCATGGAAAATACAGACAAAAAAAGGAAGAATTCAGGAAAATAATGCAGAAACAAAATGCCATAATAAATTCACAACTAGAAATTATACAAAAACAACAATTAGAAATCCAACAGATAAACAACAAGATTTCAGAAATGGACAGTGTCATACAAGGGCTGAGGAGCAGATTTGAAACAGTGGAAAACAGGATCAGTGGAATTGAAGACAAACACTTGGATACAACTCTGTTTGAGGTAAAATTGGAAAAAAAATGAAGAAAAATGAAGAAACTCTGAGAATTATGTGGGATACAATCAAAAGCAAAAATTTCCGAGTGATCAGAGTTCCAGAACCAGGGAGAAAACAGAAAACACAGAGAGGATCATTGAAGAACTGCTGGCAGAAAACTTCCCCAATATCATGAAAGATGAAAAGCTGGCCATCCAAGAAGCTCAACGAACCCAATATAAGATAGACCCCAAAAGAAAATCAACAAAGCATACCATAATCACATTCACCAAAAAGAAAGACAAATAAAGAATCCTGAGGGCAGCTCAAGAAAAACAAAAAGTCACATGTGGAGGAGAAACAATAGGACTAAGCTCAGATTATTCGGCAGAAACCATGCAGGCAAGAAGGCAATGGGATGACATACATGAAACCTTGAAAGAAAGAAAACTGCCAGCCAATGATAATATATCCTGAAAAACTCTCATTCAGATATGATGGTGAAATTAGGATATTTCCAGATAAACAGAAATTAAGAGACTATGTAAAAACCAAAAAAAAAAAAAAAAAAAAAACTTACGAGAATTATTGAAGGGAGTCTTTTGTTCTGAGAACAAACAACAATAGACCACCGGCTAAATCTAGGATGCACGATGGTACCATCCAGATACCAACTTAGGAAATGAACTCTCAAGGACTATATCCCAACCAACAGAATTACAACAGGGAACCAGAGAGGTTAATTTGTACACGACAACATCGGAACAATAAAAGAGGGAATAAGCAGTGTAGATATAGAACCTTCTAAAAGAGAGGAAGGCAAGGTGATACCAAGTAATAACAGACTGGTTCAAACCTAGGAAGATAAGGGTAAATTTCAAGGTAACCACAAAAAGTTAACAAACCTACTCATCAAAATAAACAAGAAAAACATAAAGTCTCAGCAAAACAAAATCTACAAAAACAAAAGAAATGGAAAAAAAATCCTCAAACAAAAGAAATTCAGCACAGGAGACTAAGAGGAACAAAGAAAATGTCAGCGTCACAAAAAAAGGCACTAAAAAATGACAGCAATAAACTTACACTTATCAATAATTACACTGAATGTAAATGGCCTAAATGCACTTGGAAAGAGACAGAGACTGACAGAATGGATTAAAAAATAGGATCCATCAATATGCTATCTACAAGAGACATACCATAGAAATGAAGACGAGAACTTATTAAAAATCAAAAGATGGAAAAATACATCAAGCAAACAGCTACCAAAAAAGTAGAAGTGCCAATACTAATCTCAGATAAAATAGACTTTACAACAAAATCCACCATAAAACACAAAGAATGGCACTGTATCATGATTAAAGGGACAATCCAGCATGAAGACATAACCATAATAAACAACTACGCACCCAATGGCAGGGCTCCCAAATACATAAAACAAACTCTAACAGCACTGAAACGAGAAATTGACAGTTCCACAGTAATAGTAGCAGACTTCAACACTCCACTCTTGGTAAAGGACAGAAATCTAGAAAAAAACTCAACAAAGATACAGAAGACCTAAAGGGCACAATCAGCCAACTTGACCTCATAGACATATATAGAACACTCCACCCTACAGCTGCAAAGTACACATTCTTTTGCAATGCATATAGAACATTCTCCAGAATAGACCACATCTTAGGCCACAGGGCAATCCTCAACAAGATCCAGAACACTGAGCTAATGCAAAGTATCTTCTCTGACCACAACACCATCAACGTAGAAATTAACAACAGAAAGAGCAAGGGAAAAAAAATCAATTACATGGAAACTGAATAACACCCTGCTTACAAACCACTGGGTAACAGAAGATATCAGAGATGGAATCAAAAAATTCCTAGAATCAAATGAGAATGAAAATATATCATACCAAAAACCTTTGGGACACAGCAAAGACAGTCCTCAGAGGACAATTTACAGCAATACATGCACACATCAAAAAAGAAGAAATAGACAAAATCAAAACATCAACTACAGAACTTGATCAAATAGAAAGAGAATGGCAAAAGAAGCCCACAGCCACCAGAAGAAAGGAAATAATAAGGATCAGAGCAGAAATAAATGAAATAGGGAAACAATAGAAAGAATCAACAAAACCAAAATTTGGTTCTTTGAAAGGATTAACAAAATCTACAAACCACTGGCCAGACTGACAAAAGAAAAACAGGAGAGGACACACACAAAAAAAAACCAAATAAGAAACAAAATGGGGGATATTACAACAGACCAAACTGAAATAAAAGGGTCATAACAGAGTGGCCCATATGGCTTCACTGGAGAACTCTACCAAACACTGAAAGAATAGCTTATATCAGTACTACTCAAATTATTTCAGAACATAGAAAAGGAAGTTACACTTCCAAATTCATTCTATGAAGCCAGCATAACACTGATACCAAAACCAGGCAAAGACGTCACAAAAAAAGAAAATTACAGACCAATATCTCTCATGAATATAGGGACAAAAATTCTCAACTAAATTCTAGACAGGAGAATTCAGCATCATATCAAAAAAGTAATACACCACTTCCAAGTAGGATTCATACCAGGGATGCAAGGATGATTCAACATTAGAAAATCAATCCACTTAATCCACCACATAAATGAAAAGGAAGAAAAGAATCATATGATCATCTCAACTGATGCAGAAAAGGAATTCGACAAAGTCCAACACCAATTCCTGATAAAAACTCTCAATACAATAGATATAGAAGAGAAATTTCTCAACATAATAAAGGACATCTACACAAAACAAATGGCCAGCATCATTCTTAATGGAGAGAGGCTGAAAGCATCCCCCTTGAGAACAAGAACAAGACAAAGATTCCCTTTATCGCCACTCCTATTTAACATTGTGCTTGAAGTCCTAGCTAGAGTAGTAACGCAAGAAAAAGAAATAAAGGGCATCCAAATTGGTAATGAAGAGGTTAAACTCTCCCTATTTGCAGGTGATATGATACTATACATAGAAAACCCAAAAGACTCCATGAGAAAACTCCTGGAACTAACTGAAAGATTCAGCAGAGTAGCAGGATACAAGATAAACATACAAAAGTCAGTTGGATTCGTATACAGCAATGAAGAGAACTATGAGAAAGAAATCAGGAAAACAATACCATTTATAATAGCCCCTTAAAAAAACCATCTATACATAGGAATAAATCTAACCAGAGTTGTAAAAAGACCCACGCAAAGAAAACTACAAAACACTACTACAAGAAACCAAAAAAGATCTACATAAATGGAAAAACATACCATGCTCATAAACAGGTAGGCTCAACATTGTGAAAATGAAAGTTCTACCCAAAGCAATTTACAAATACAATGCAATCCCAATCCAAATATCAAAACCATTCTTTAAAGAGATGGAAAAACTAATCATTAACTTTATATTGAAAAGGAAGAAGCCCCTGATAAGTAAAGCACTATTGAAGAAGAATAAAGTAGGAGGACTCGCACTATCTGACCTCAGTACCAACTATACAGCTGTGGTAGTCAAAACAACCTGGTACCGGTACAACGACAGATACATTGACCAATGGAACAGAATTGAGAACCAGGATGTGACTCCATCTACCTGATCTTCAACAAGGGCCCAAAGTCCATCAAATAGGGAACAGATAGTCTTTTTAACAAATGGTGCTGGCAAAACTGGATGTCTATAGGCGAAAAAAATGAAAACAGGACCCATACCTCACACCATATACAAAAACTAATTCAAAATGGATCAAAGACCTAAATATAAAGCCAAAAACTATAAAGTTCATAGAAGAAAAAATAGGATCAAT
>NW_004443954.1:25283240-25287534 GCF_000243295.1 Trichechus manatus latirostris | reverse complement strand
AAATGCAAATCAAAACCACAATGAGATACCATCTCACTCCAGCACTACTGACACGAATCAAAAAGTATGGAAATAACAAATGTTGGAGAGTCTGTGGGGAGTTCGGAACTCTTATTCACTGCTGGTGGGAATGCAAAATGATACAACCATTTTGGAAAATGATATAGCGCTTCCTTAGAAAGCTAGAAATAGAAATACCATATTATCCAGCAATCTCACTCCTAGGAATATATCCTCATGAAAAAAGAGTTATCACACAAAGAAACATATGCACACCCATGTTCATTGCAGCATTGTTCACAATAGCAAAAAGATGGAAACAACCCAGATGCCCGTCAACAGAAGAATGTATAGACAAACTATGGTACATACACACAATGGAGTATTATGCAACAATAAAGAACAATCAATGATGAAATTTGTGAAGCATCTCATAACGTGGATGAAACTGGAAGACATTATGCTGAGTGAAATAAGTCAATCACAAAAGGACAAATATTGTATGAGACCACTAATGTAAAAACTCATGAGAAGGTTTACACATAAAAAGAAACAATCTTTGATGGTTACAGGGGATGGATCCTGTGGCTGCTGTTCATCTGATCTCCGGTTCTTGGGACTTGAGCTGTTGGTTAATCTGCCAATCTTCAGACTCATCGATCTTCACAGCCTGTGAGGGGAGCCCTGCTCTCTGACCTACCAATCTTGGGTTCGCCAGCCCCTGCAGCTACGTGAATCAGGAGATGCCTTACAGTCTTGCCTCCCAATGTTGGGATTCGTCGATTTTCACAGCCTGTAAGCAAGAGCCCTGCTTTCTGACCTGCCAATCTTTGGTTTGCCGGCCCTTGCAGCTACGAGAATCGGGAGAAGGCTTTATGCCGACCCACGGACTTGGGACGTTCCAGCCTCTATAATCACGTGAGCTGTTTTCTTTGATATAAATCCCTCTCTACATATATTTATATGCTTTACTGGTTTTGCTTCTCTAGAGAACTCAGCCTAAGACATTTGGTACAGAGAGTGGTTCTAGAGAAACAAAATTGTAAGGATGAGTTTTCTAAATTGGTTCTCAAGTCTGGTTAGTCTTAAAGATGTTGATGACTCTACTGCCAGCAGTAAAGAGGGCACTGCTAATCCATGGCATAAGGTGGCGATACAAATACTCAAAATACCACCACCAGTAGATCAGATATTGGTGAAAGGCAAGGCTCGGGGTGAACACACATATATCTTTCTACAACTTTGTCAGAATGAGAAGTATAAGGAAGCTTGTTGGTTAGTCCTACTTTCACTAGACAAACTGGTGAAATAAAGAGATGCACTCAGGGCTTCAGAGTCAAAGCTCAAGCACCACATAAATGACCTCAAGGCTTCCACTTGTGCTTTGAAAGAAAGCTTTATTTTTTATAATAACAGAGCTGAAATTGCTGAAAACCAAACCCAGAGTCTTATGGTAAGAGTGGCTGAATTACAACACCAGCTCATTTGCCAACCTCGAGAGCTGTCTGAAATTAAAGTAAGGGCATTGATTAGGAAGAAGTGGGATCCTGAAACTTGAGATGGGGACATATGGGCAGATAATCAGGAAGCTGGGGACACTGAGCCTCTAAATTCCATTGAATCACTCCTGCCAGCAAAACCAGTCCCATCTGAAGAGATTACTTCATGTTTGTCTTCTAAACCACCCTGCCCAGAAAAACTATTAGCCCCTCCACTCTCATCTAATGAGATTAGCCCTAGCTCAGCTGTCTCTAAAGACCCCTGGCCTGAGTCATATTGCCTGGGGCATCACCTGAGGCAGATGCTTTACAAGACAATGTTGAACGTTCTCAAAACAATGCCACACTACCAATCTGGCTTCTAGACCTATAACTAGACTTAAGTCCCAGCCATCCCCAAAAGGTGAAATACAAAATGTGACCCAGAAGGAGGTATGCTACACTCCAAAAGAACTGCTTGACTTTTCTAATATGTACAAACAGAAACCTGGGAAATATGTGTGGGAATGGCTGTTAAGGGTGTGGGGTAATGGTGCAAGAATCATAAAGATAGATCAGTCTGAGTTTATTGATATAAGCATAGATTGTTCATTCAATGTTTCAGCTCAAGAAGTTAGGAAAGGATCTAAAAGTTTATTTGGTTGGGTTGGTGAAGCATGGATTATGAGGTGGCCTACACTAAATCAAGTTGAAGTACCAGACCTGCCTTGGTATACTGTAGAAGAAGGTATCCAAACGCTTAGGGAAATTGACATGCTAGGGTGGATTTATCAGGTTAAACCCACAGACCCACACATGGAGTGTCCAGAGGACACACCTTTTCCCACAACTGTGAGGAACAAATTTGTGAAGGGAGCTCCAGCATCCTTGAAGATTGCTGTGATTGTTATTTTATGTAAGTCAGATTTGACAGGGATAACTGCCCTAACTGAATTAAGACACCTAACTACAATGGGGGTGATTGGACCCCGTGGTAGTAGGGGCCAAGTGGCGGCACTCAATCGACAAAGACAAGGTGGGCGTGGTTACAGTAGTGGACAGCGAAGTCAAAGCCATAATCAGAATAGTCTGACTAGTATGGATTTATGGCATTTGCAACTTAGTCATGGTGTCCCTAGGAGTGAAATAGATAGGAAATCTACTAAATATTTACTTGATCTACACAAACAGATTAATTCTCGATCAGGTGAACAGCAGTCTAACTCGAATAGGCAGAATAGAGAGTCACAGTCCCTCAATTGATTCCCAGATTTGAGTGAGTTTAAAGACCCACAACCCCTTGAATGAAGGGAAGGCTGGATCCCCTTGAGGAAGGACTCCAATACTTTTTTTTCTTTTTATTGTTGTGCTTTAACTGAAAGTTTACAATTCAACTTAGTCTCTCATACAAAAATTTATACATACATTTTTTTGTGACCCTACTTGCTCTCCCTTTTCTGTGACAGCACACTCTTCTTTTCCACCCTGGATTTCCCGTGTCCATTCAACCAGCTCCTGACCCTCTCTGCTTTCTATATCACCTCCAGATGAGAGCTGCTCATATAATCTCATGTATATACCTGAGCTAAGAAGCACACTCTTCAGGTCTATCATTTTATGTCCCATAGTCCAGTCTAATCTTTGTCTGAAGAGTTGGCCTCGGGAATTGTTTTAGTTTTGGGCTAACAGAGAGGCCAGGGGCCACATCTTCCAGGGTCCTTCCAGTCTCAATCAAGCCATTAAGTATAGTCTTTTTACTAGAATTAGAGTTCTGCACCCCACTTTTCTCCTACTCCATCAGGGGCACTGTCTCTCTGTCAAGGCAGTGATTGGTGGTAGCCAGGCAACATCTAATTCTTCTGGTCACAGGCTGATGGAGTCTCCAGTTTATGTGGACCTTTTGTCTCTTGGGCTAACATTTTCCTTGTGTCTTTGGTGTTCTTCATTCTCCTTTACTTCTGGTGGGTTGTGACCAACTGAGGCATCTTAGATGGCCACTCACTAGCTTTTAAGAACCCAGATGCCACTCACCAAAGTGGGATGCAGAACATTTTCTTAAAAAACTTTATTCTGCCAATTGATCTAGATGTCCCCTGAAAGCACGGTCCCCAGACCCCCGTCCCTGCTACTCTGTCCCTCGAAGTGTTTGATTGTATTCAGAAAACTTCTTAGCTTTGGTTTAGTCCAGTTGTGCTGACTTCCGCTGTGGTGTGTGCTGTCCTTCACATCACCTAAGATAATTCTTGTCTACTTTCTAGTTACTGAATACTCCTCTCCCTCTATCCCCATCCTCATAACCATCAAAGAATGTTGTCTTCTGTGTTTAAACCTTTTCTTGAGTTCTTATGATAGTGGTCTTATGTAATATTTGTCCTTTTGCGACTAAGTTCACTCAGCATAATATTTTCCAGCTTCCTCCATGTTATAAGATGTTTCATGGCTTCATCGTTGTTCTTTATCATTGCGTAGTATTCCATTGTGTGAATATACCATAATTTGTTTATCCATTCATCCGTTGATAGGCACCTAGGTTGTTTCTATCTTTTTGCTATCGCGAACATTTCTGCGGTGAACATGGGTGTGCATGTATCTATTCGTGTGATGGCTCTTAATTTTCTAAGATATATTCCAAGAAGCGGGATTGATGGATAGTATGGTACTTCTATTTCTAGCTTTTTAAGGAAGCACCAAATCAATTTCCATAGTGGTTATACCATTTCACATTCCCACCAACAGTGTATAAGTGTTCCAGTCTCTCCACAACCTCTCCAACATTTATTATTTTGTGTTTTTTGGATTAATGCTAGCCTTGTTGG
>NW_004443954.1:25274107-25282786 GCF_000243295.1 Trichechus manatus latirostris | reverse complement strand
CTCCTAGCTTCATCCTTATTTATTCTTCCATGATCTTTATTGTTTTCTATTTTATATTTAGGTCTTTGATCCATTTTAAGTTAGTTTTTGTGCATGATGTGAGGTATGGGACTTGTTTCAGTTTTTTGCAGATGGATATCCAGTTATGGCAGCACCATTTGTTAAAGAGACTGTCTTTTCCCCAATTAACTGACTTTGGGCCTTTGTCAAATATCAACTGCTAATAGGTGGATGAATTTTCGTCTGTATTCTCAATTCTGTTCCATTGGTCAATGATTCTATTGTTGTACCAGTACCAGGCTGTTTTGACTACTGTGGCAGTATAATAGGTTCTAAAGTCAGGTAGTGTGAGGCCTCCCACTTTGTTCTTCTTCAGTAATGCTTTACTTCTTTGGGGCCTCCTCCCTTTCCATATGAAGTTGGAGATTTGTTTCTCCGTCTCATTAAAAAGTGCCCTTGGAATTTGGATTGGGATTGCATTGTACCTGTAGATCACTTTGGGTAAAATAGACATTTTCACAATGTTAAGTCTTCCTTTCCATGAGCAACATATGTTTTTCCACTTACACAGGTCTCTTTTGGTTTCTTGCAGTAGTGTCTTCTGGTTTTCATTGTATAGGTCTTTTATGTCCCTGGTTAGATTTATTCCTAAGTATTTCATCTTCTTGGGGGCTATTGTAAATGGTATTGATTTGGTGATTTCCTCTTGGAGGTCCTCTCTGTTGACGTAGAGGAATGCAACTAATTTTTGTATGTTTATCTTGTATCCTGATACTTTGCTGAAGTCTTCTATTAGTTCCAGTAGTTTTCTTGTGGATTCTTTGGGGTTTTCTGTGTATCAGATCATATCATCTGCAAATAGAGATACTTTTACTGTTCCCTACCAATTTTCTTTTTCTAGCCTAATTGCTCTAGCTAGGACCTCCAGCACAATGTTGAAGAAGAGTGGTGTTAAAGGGCATCCTTATCTGGTTCCTGTTCTCAAGGAGAATGCTTTCAAACTCTCTCCATTAGGATGATGCTGGCTGTTGGCTTTGTATAAATGCCCTTAATTATGCTGAGGAATTTCCCTTCCATTCCTATTTTGCTGAGAGTTTTTATCATGAAAGGGTGTTGGACTTTGTCAAATGCCTTTTCTGCATCAATTGTTAAGATCATATGGTTCTTGTCTTTTGTTTTATTTATGTGATGGATTACATTGATTGTTTTCCTAATGCTGAACCATCCCTGCATATCTAGTGTAAATCCCACTTAGTCATGGTGAATTTTTTTTTTTTTTTATATGTTACTGGATTCTATTGGCTAGAATTTTGTTCAGGATTTTTGCATCCATGTTCATCAGGGATACTGGTCTATAATTTTCTTTTTCTGTGGTGTCTTTACCTGGTTTTGGTATCAGGGTTATGCTGGCTTCACAGAATGAATTTACAAGTATTCCTTCTTTTTCTATTCTCTGAAATACCTTTAGTAGTAGTGGTGTTAACTCTTCTCTGAATGTTTGGTAGAATTCTCCAGTGAAACCATCCGGGCCAGGACTTTTTTTTGTTAGTAGTTTTTTAATTACCTTTTCAATATCTTCTTTTGTTATAGGTTTATTTAGTTGTTCTACCTTTGATTGTGTTAGTTTAGGTACGTAGTGAGTTTCTAGAAATGTGTCCATTTCCTCTAGGTTTTCAAATTTGTTGGAGTACAATTTTTCATAGTATTATGTTATGATTCTTTTCATTTCAGTTGGGTCTGTTGTGATATTACCCATCTCGTTTCTTATACAGGTTATTTGCTTCCTCTCCTGTTTTTCTTTTGTCAGCTTGGCCAATGGTTTTTCGATTTTATTGATCTTTTCCAAGAACCACCTTTTGGTCTTGTTAACTCTTTCAATTGTTTTTCTATTCTCTATTTCATTTACTTCTGCTCTGATTCTTATTATTTCCTTTCTTTTGGCGCCCAAGGGCTTCTTTGCTTCTCTCTTTCTGCTTGTTCCAGTGGTAGGGTTAATGTTTTGATTTTGGCCCTTTCTTCTTTTATAGCATTTATTGCTGTAAACTGACCTCTGAGCACTGCTTTTGCTGTGTCCCAAAGGTTCTGGTAGGATGTGTCTTCATTCTTGTTTGATTCTATGAATTTCTTTATTCCATCCTTAATTTCTTCTATAACCCAGTAGTTTTTGAGCAGTTGTTCAGTTGTTCAGTTTCCATGTGTTTGATTTTTTTTTCCTTGATTTTTGTGTTATTGATTTCTACTTTTATAACTTTATGGTCAGAAAAGACACTTTGTAATATTTCTATGTTTTGGACTCTGTTAAGGCTTCCTTTATGGCCTAGTATGTGGTCTATTCTGGAGAATGTTTCATGTGCATTGGAAAAGAAAGTATACTTAGCTGCTGTTGGGTGTAGTGTTTGGTATATGTCCATGAGATCAAGTTGGTAGCATTTAGATCTTCCATGTCTTTACTGAGCTTTTTTCTGGATGTTCTGTCCTTCACTGATAGTGGAGTGTTGATGTCTCCAACTATTATTGTGGAGCTGTCTATCTCTCTTTCCAATGCTGTTAGAGTTTGTTTTATGTATTTTGGAGCCCTGTCATTGGGTGCGTATGTATTTACTATAGTTATGTCCTCCTAGTGTATTGATCTTTAATCATTATATAGTGTCCTTCCTTATCCTTTGTGGTGGATTTTAGTTTAAAGTCTATTTTGTCAGAGATTTGTATTGCAACCCTTGCTCTTTTTTGAATGTTGTTTGCTTCACATATTTTTTTTCTGTCCTTTGAGTTTTAGTTTGTTTGTGTATTTAAGTCTAAGATGTGTCTCTTGTAGGCAGCATATAGACGGATCTCTCTGTCTCTCTTTTGGTGCATTTAGTCCGTTTACATTCAGCGTAATTATATGTAATTACGAGTTTAATGCTGTCATTTTGATGTCTTTTTTTGTGTGTTGCTGACAGATTCTTTGTTCCATTTAATTTTATGTGCTAAGTTGTTTTCCTTTATGTATTTTCTGTTCATCTTTTTCATTGTTGTTGATTTTGTTTTTGCTGAGCCTCTATATTTTTCTTGTTTTTTATTTTGATGTGTAGGATTGTTAGTGTCCTTTGTAGTTACCATAATATTTACCCCTATTTTTCTAAGTTTAAACCAGTCTTTTATTTCTTTATATTGCCTTGTCTTCCTCTCCATATGAAAAATCTATGTCTACGTTTATTAGTCCCTCTTTTTTGTTTTAATGTTGTCATCTTATACATATTGATATCCCTGGTTCCCTATTTTCAGTGTTTTAGCTTTTATTTATTTTTGTGACTTCCATATCTGAGTCGATATCTGGTTACTCTGTGCTGTGCTCTAGTCTTGCATTGTTATCTGGTGTTATTGACTTTCTAACTGGAGGACTCTGTTTAGTGTTTCTTGTAATTTTGGTTTGGTTTTTGCAAATTCCATAAGCTTCTGTTTACCTGGAAATGCCCTAATTTCACCATCATATATGAGAGACAGTTTTGCTGGATATATAATTCTTGGCTGGCACTTTTTTTTTCCTTCAAGGCTTTATATATGTCATCCCATTGCCTTCTTGCCTGCATGGTTTCAGCTGAGTAGTCCGAGCTTATTCTTATCGACTCTGCTTTGTAGGTGACTTTTCATTTATCCTTAGCTGCTCTTAAACTTCTCTCTTTGTCTTTGGTTTTGGTAAGTTTGATTATAATATGTCTTGGTGACTTTCTTTTGGGATCTACCTTGTGTGGAGTTTGATGAAAATCTTGGATATATATCTTCTCATCTTTCACGATATCAGAGAAGTTTTCTTTCAACAAATCTTCAATAATTTTCTCTGTATTTCCTATTATCCCCTCCTTTCTGGTTCTCCAATCACTCGTAGGTTATTTCTCTTGATAGAGTCCCACATAACTCTTAGATTTTCTTCATTTTTTAAAATTCTTTTATCTGATTTTTCCTCATATAAGTTGGTGTCAAGTGCTTTATCTTCAGTCTCACTAATTCTGACTCCTACTGCCTCATTTCTGCTCCTATGACTTTCTATTGAGTAGTCTAATTCTCAAATTTATTGGTAATCTTCTGGATTTCTGATTGCTGTATTTCTATGGATTTTTGCAGCCTATTAAATTTGTCATTACCCTCTTGAATAACCTTTTTAAGTTCCATTACTACTTTGTCTGTGTGTTCTTTGGCTGTCTGCATTTTGTAGAATTTCCTTCCTAATTTCTTGAAGAGTTCTGTATATTAAACTTTTGTGTTCTGCCTCTGGTAATTCCAAGAAATTCGCTTCCCCCAGAAAATTTATTGATTCTTTATTTTGGGGGCTTGCTGAAGCCATCATGGTGTTCCTGTTTATGTGATTCTATATTGACTGTTGTCTCCGAGCCATCAATAAATTTTTATATATTTATATAAATATATTTTATATATTTATTTTTTATTTGCTTATTGTGTCCTAGCTTCTTGTTTTTTTTTTTGTTTGTTTGTTTGTTTTTATATGCCCAGATAGGGTGCTCATGTGTGCTAGTTTGATTATTAGTGGCTTTGAAGCTCTAACATCCTGTCACCAGGTAGTTAGATATGTTACTAAGTATGTGAGCCCAGGAGTCTGTTAAGTTTTCTTGTATGGATTTAGCTCAGGTTTCCAGGCAGTCAGTCACCAAGTGTGTGGTGCAGGCTCTCACCTACAGTCCTAGAGGGGCATGGGTGATTGGTTTAGGCACAGGTATCTGGCTGCAGTAGGAGGTCATGCACTGAGCAAGGCAGGGAGCTGACAGCTGCCCCTGAGTGTCTGAAAGGAAAGCATGTCCTTGGTCCCTAGATTGAGTAGGTAGGTGAGTTTTGCAGCCAGACTATGAGCAGCTTATGCTGTTGGCTGTAAGGACTGGAGGGCACCACTTATTATCGGACCTCTGTCACAGGTGGCTAGGTGGCATGGGTGGAGCCACCAGTCCTTAAGCCCCTGATGTGATCAGGTAAGGAGCCTGCTTAATGGGCAGAGCAGTGTCAAGTGTCACAAACCTGCCACTTCACAGCTGAAACAATTGAAGTTAAACTTCAGGTATTTACCCTGTTGTAGTGTGGTAGTGAGGGATTACGCTGTTTAAATGGGCCCACACAAGTCTATGCAGGGGAGAAAGGCATTCAAAGTCTGCAGACCCCTTATGACTGTGCCTAGGCAAATGAGCTGCGCCAACCCTGAGTTCCTGGCTTAGGGGAGCCGGAAGCTTATTTTACCCTGTTTGTTAATTTTCTCCCTCTCCAAGGCTGGGAGAATGGCTCAGGGCACCTTAAGTGTCCTACTTCTGGCCCAGGGAACTCATCGATCACTGAAGCTAGCTGGGACCCAGTGCAGAGCGGGGAGGGGGGAGGTAAATGGGAGAGGTTTTTCCCAAATGGGGTGTTTTTTTTTTTTAAATCCCCACGGTAAGCCACATGCAAGTACTTATCTTTAGCTGCTTGAGTGCTGCTTTTTACTTGTTCTGAATGGCCCAGTAGACTCTCTGCTCCTGGGTGTCTCCTAATGTGGAAAATGCCTCCGGAGCGCGGCTGCTTGCCCGCCTCAATGTACACCCTGAGCTGAAGGGGTGTGGCTCCCACTGGGTCAGGTCTAGCAACTCCTCACTACTTCTGAACCATCTCTCCGTCCCCCTGCCACTCAGTCCAATTCCTCAACTTTGCCTTTGATGTTCAGGGATCCTAGATAGTCATATACAATAGATTCACTTGTTTTTTCGGGTCTTTGTTGTAAGAAGGAAATAGGAAGCATCTGACTACTCCGCCATCTTGGCCCCACCTCGGGACTCCAATACTTTGCCAAAAATTTTTACTGTTAATAATCTTTCTCCAAGCCCTCCCCAAAGGGATCCACAGCCTTTTTTGACAGTAACTGTTCATTGGGGAAAATGAAATAATCAGACTTTTTGAGGATTATTGGATACTGGCTCCAAACTGACATTAATTCCAGGAGACCCAAAACATCACTGTGGCCCACCAGTCAGAGTGGGGGCACATGGAGATCAGATTATTAATGGAGTCTTGGCTCATGTCCATCTCAAAGTAAGTCCAGTGTGTCCATGAACCCAACCTATAGTGATTTCCCCAGTTCTAGAATGCATAATTGCAATAGATATACTCAGCAACTGGCAGAACCCCCACATTGGATCCCTGGCAAATAGAGTAAGGGCTATTATGGTAGGAAAAGCCAAGTGGAAGCCATTAGAACTGCCCCTACCTAGGAAATAGTAAACCAAAAGCAATACCACATTCCTGGAGGGATTGCAGCAATTACTGCCACCATCGAAGACTTGAAGGATTCAGGGGTGGTGATTCCCACCACATCCCCATTAAACTTGCCTATTTGGACTGTGCAAAAAACATACGGATCTTGGAGAATGACAGTAGATTTTTGAAAACTTAACCAGATGGTGACTCCTATTGCAGCTGCTGTTCCAGACGCAGTTTCATTGTTTGAGCAAATTAATACATCTCCTGGTACCTGGTGTGCAGCTATTGATCTGGATAATGCCTTTTTCTCCACACCTGTTTCAAAAGACCACCAGAAGCAGTTTGCGTTCAGCTGGCAAGGCCAGCAATACACTGTCACTTGCTATCTCAGGGCTACATCAACTCTCCAGCCCTCAGGGAACTTGATTGCTTTCCCTTCCACAAGACGTCACACTGGTTCATTACATTGATGACATAATGCTGATTGGACCTAGTAAGGAAGAAGTGTCAATGACTCTGGACTTATTGGTAAAACATTTGTGTGCTAAAAGGAGAGAAATTCAGGCACCTTCCACTTCAGTGAAATTTCTAGGGGTCCAGTAGTGTGGGGCATGTTGAGACATTCCTTCTAAAGTGAAGTATAAGTTATTGCTTCTGACTGCTCCCACAACTAAAAAGGAGGTCCAATGCCTACTGGGCCTCTTTGGATTTTGGATGCAACATATTCCTCATTTGAGTGTGCTACTCCGGTCTATTTACCAAGTAACTTGAAAAGCTGCTGGTTTTGAGTGGGGACCAGAACAAGAGAAGGCTCTGCAACAGGTTCAGGCTGCTGTGAAAGCTGCTCTGCCACTTGAACCATGTGATCCAGCTGATCCAACGGTGCTTGAAGTGTCAGTGGCAGATACAGATGCTGTTTGGAATCTTTGGCAGGTCCCTATTGGTGAATCATAGCGCAGACCCTTAGGATTTTGGAGCAAAGCTCTGCCATCCTGTGCAGATAACTACTCTCCTTTTGAGAAACAACTTTTGTCTTGTTACTGGGTCTTAGTAGGGACTGAACGCTTAACGATGGGACGCCAAGTCACCATGCGACCTGAGCTGCCTGTCATGAACTGAGTGTTGTCTGACCCACAGAGTCATAAAGTTGGATGTGTGTAGCAACACTCCATCATTAAATGGAAGTGGTACATACGAGATTGGGCTCAAGCAGGACCCAAAGTCACAAGTAAGTTGCATGAGGAAGTGGCCCAAATGTCCATGGTCTCCACTCCTATCACATTACCTTTCATCTCCCATTCTGCACCCATGGCCTCATGGGGAGGTTCTTATGATGAGTTGACTGAAGAATAGAAAACTCGTGCCTGGTTTACAGATGGTTCTGCACAATGTGCGGGCAACACTTGAAAGTGGACAGCAACAGCACTACAGCCCCTTTCTGGGACCTCCCTGAAGGACAGTGGTGAAGGGAAATACTCTCAATGGTCAGAACTTCGAGGAGTGCACCTGGTTTTTTACTTTGCTTAGAAGGAGAAATGACCAGATGTGCGATTGTATACTGATTCATGGGCTGCGGCCAATGGTTTGGCTGGATGGTCAGGGACTTAGAAGAAACATGATTGGAAAATTGGAGACAAGGATTTTTGGGGAAGAGGTATGTGGATAGACTTCTCTTAATGGGCCAAAGAAGTGAAGATATTTGTGTCTCATGTGAATGCTCACCAAAGGGTGACCTCAGCAGAGGAGGATTTTAACAATCAAGCGGATAGGACGATGCGTTCTAAGGAAACCAGTCATCCTCTTTCCCCAACTACTCCTGTCATTGCTCAATGGGCTCATGAACAAAGTGGCCATGGTGGCAGGGAAGGACGTTATGCATGGGCTCAGCAACATGGACTTCCACTCACCTAGGCTGATTTGGCTATAGCCACTGCTCAGTGCCCAATCTGCCAACAGCAGAGACCAACACTGAGTACCCAATATGGCACCATCCCTTAAGGTGATCAGCCAGCAACCTGGTGGCAAGTTGATTACATTGGACCACTTCCATCATGGAAAGGGCAGTGCTTTGTCCTCACTGGAATAGACACTCTGGATATGGATTTGCCTTCCCTGCATGCAATGCTTCTGACAAAATTACCATCCATGGACTTACAGAATGCCTTATCCACTGTCATGGTATCCCACATAGCATTGCCTCAGATCAAGGGACTTACTTCACAGGAAATGAAGTGTAGCAGTGGGCCCATGCTCATGGAATTCACTGGTCTTACTATGTTCCCCATCATCCTGAAGCAGCTGGCTTGATAGAACGATTGAATGGCCTTCTAAAGACACAATTGCAGTGCCAGCTAGTTGTCAATACCTTGCAGTGTTGAGGCAGTATTCTCCAGGAGGCTGTATATGCTCTAAATCAGCATCCAATATATGGTGCTGTTTCTCCCATAGCCAGGATTCATGGGTCCA
>NW_004443954.1:25272167-25274007 GCF_000243295.1 Trichechus manatus latirostris | reverse complement strand
AAGATTTTTGCTTCCTGTCCCCAAGACCTTATGCTCTGCAGGTCTAGACGTCTTAGTTCCAAAGTAAGGAATGTGCCCACCTCAAGACACATCACTGATTTAATTGAACTGGAAGCTAAGAATGCCACCTCGCTACTTTGGGCTCCTTATCAGGGAGTTACCATACTGGCTGGTGTAATTGATCCTGATTACCTAGAGGAAATTGGATTGATATTACATAATGGCGGTAAAGAAGAGTATGTCTGGAATGCAGGAGATCCCTTAGGGTGTCTCTTAGTACTACCATGCCCTGTGATCAAAGTCAATGGAAAACTACAGCAACCCAATTCCGACATGACTACTAATGACCCAAACCCTTTAGGAATGAAGGTTTAGGTCACTCCACCAGGCAAAGAACCATGACCAGCTGAGGTGCTTGCTGAGGGCAAAGGGAATTCAGAATGGGTGGTGGAAGAAGGTAGTTCTAAATACCAGTTATGGCCATGTGACCAGTTGCAGAAATGGGGACTGTAACTGTTATGAGTATTTCTGCTTTGTATGTGTGCATCAAATATTTTTATTTCCTTCAATTATAAAATATAAGAATTAAATGGGGCTAGTACATTTTCGATTGTACATGTGTTAGTTGTATCATGTTAGGCGCAAGTATAACTATATTTGTCTTTATTCAGAGATTATGTATGGTTTAAGGAGATGTGTACATGTGCCAAGTTGACAAGGGGTGGACTGATGATTAATATTGTGTGTCAGCTTGGCTGGGTCATGATTCTCAGTGTTTATATGTGATCACTCCCATGATTGAATATACTTCAAGTAGCCAATCAGTTGAAAGGGAGATTCCTTGGGAGTGTGGTCTGCATCCAAATATAAGCAGATGTTCTGGCTTTTTGTTCACTCTGGATCCTGTGGCTGCCTCCTGTTCATCTTACCTCCGGTTCTGGGGACTTGAGCTGTCAGCTTATCTGCCGATTTTCAGATTTGTCGATCTTCACAGCCTGTGAGCAGAGCTCTGTTCTCTGACTGGCCGATCTTGGGTTCACCAGCCCCTGTGGCTACGTGAATTGGGAGAAACCTCTATGCTGATTCACGGACTTGGGACATTCCAGCCTCTGCATGTTGCGTGAGCTATTTCTTTGATATAAATCTCTCTGTATATATATTTGTACGATTTACTGGTTTTGCTTCTCTAGAGAACCCAGCCTAAGACACCGGTTCTTCCCAGTTCAGTCATGGCCAAGGAAGAAACACTGGAACAGACCGAAATTTTTAAAATTTGGGTGAACCAGAACAATAACTCGAAAAGGAAAATTTACAGATCGAAGCCCTGCTAGAAACATAATCTCCGTCTCAGAAAAAAAGGGCAGTGTAAGTGTTGCATAGCAACCAAATCTCTTGCCCCTTGAATTTTGCACAGAATCAGAAACAGTGGTGCCCCACTCAAAGATGGTGGCCTACCGTGCAACTTTGAAAGTGTGTCACAATCCTCAGTTCTGGCAATAATCCAATCTCACACTTCAGGCTCCTGAAAGGGCTCATTATGCCTCTTCCAAGTCTTCCATTCCAGGTATTCAACTCATAATTTTTCCCATTCCGGTTACGGTTCCAGATCACCTAAATTTTTTTTCTTTTTAAAATTTTTTTTTATTGTTATAGTTTAAATGAAGTTTACATTTCAAGTGAGTCTGCCATACAAAAATTTGTACATACTTTGTTATATGACCCTAATTGCCCTCCCCATACCGTGACAGCACACTCCTCCTTTCCACCCCTGATCACCCATGTCCATTCAACCAGATCCTAACCCTCTCTGCCTTCCCATCTCACCTCTGGACAGAAGCTG
>NW_004443954.1:25269537-25272067 GCF_000243295.1 Trichechus manatus latirostris | reverse complement strand
TTGTTATGGGTTTATTTAGTTGTTCTACGTCTGTTTGTGTTAGTTTAGGTAGGTAGTGAGTTTCTAGAAATTTGTTCATTTCCTCTAGGTTTTCAGATTTGTTAGAGTATAATTTTTCATAGCATTCTGTTATGATTCTTTTAATTTTGGTTGGGTCTGTTGTGATATCACCCAACTCATTTCTTATACGGGTTATCTGCTTCCTCTCCTGTTTTTCATTTGTCAGTTTGGCCAATGGTTTATCAATTTTGTTCATCTTTTCAAAGAACCGGCTTTTCGTCTTGTTAACTCTTTCAATTGTTTTTCTAGTCTCTATTTCATTTAATTCTGCCCTAATTCTTATTATTTCTTTTCTTCTGGTGCTTGAGGGCTTCTTTTGGTACCCTCTTTCTACTTGTTCTGGTTTTAGGGTTAGTGTTTTGATTATGGCCCTTTCTTCATTTTGGATGTGTGCATTTATTGCTATAAGCTGACCTCTGAGCACTGCTTTGCCGTGTCCCAAAGGTTCTCGTAGGATGTGTTTTCATTCTCATTTGATTCTATGAATTTCTTTATTGCATCCTCAGAACACCTAAATTTTAAAAATTAGGGTGTTTTCCCCTTTTGCTTCATCGGCCATGACCAAACCAGTTCGAACCAGTCCAAAACACTTATAGTAAGTTACTCAATAAATGATAACAGTTTCTTTTCTTTTTCCATTTTTTAAAAATTGGGCTAAATATATATGAAACAAAACATTTGCCATTTCAGCAATCTTTACATGTACAGTCCAGTGTCATTAATTATGTTCATTGCATTGTTCAACCATCAACCTCAGCTGTTCCCAAATTTTTCCATCATTCTTAACAGAAGCTCAGTGTCTCCTAGGCATTGTATTTTCCTTTCCTCCTTCCTCCTTTCCACCCCTGGTAACCACTGATAATAAATGGTAACTATTATAATTATTTCTATGTGTTATACGTGAGGTACTTTTTCTGCCAGGATATTTTTCTTTATTATAAAAAGCTGGACAATTGTCAAAGTGAAATTTCCTAAAGATATATATATATTCTAGTCTTCTTAACCATTTAAAGATTTCCTTTCATCTCATAAGGCTTAAATCACTTCATTTTCTCATGCAAGCACACAGTGAGACTCACATCAACTGATTTGTTCCTCGAAGTGGCAGTAATTAGGTGGATTTGTTGTTTCAGTCTTTTGAGGGGATTGGAGGCATGTGGGGGATGCTCAGTCTCCAAGACTTTCATTTCTGGGGAAATAAATTCCAAACATTGTAAGCACAAAGGGGAAGTAAGTTTAGAAATAGTTCTTCAGATCTGTTCTACCTGGATCATGCTACTTATCCTCGCTGAGCTTTATTCTTACCAGTTGTTTAAAGTGCTCCAAAAATGTGCCTCCTTGCGTAGCTAGACCTATGAGACAGGGAATACAAGTGAGGTCCTGGACCGCAGCCCCAACCACTTACAGATGGAGTGTTATTAACCCTGAAAGGGCAACACTTCTGCAAAAAGCACTCTGGGAGGTGCTCTAAGTCAGATCTACATTACAATAATAAGGATTTAAAGCAGGGTTGAGAACTATGAACTAGCCTACAGGCCAAATCTAGCCCATAGCCTGTTTTTTAATGGCCTGCAAGCTAAGAATGGTTCCTAGATTTTTGAAGAATGATAAACAAAAAAGGAACCCAAACACTATGTGACCCACAAAGCCTGAAATATTCACCTTCTGGCTCTTTATTAAAAAAACCTCGCAGAGACTTCCAGCAACATGACACTCTAAACAGAAGCACCACACTGTCCCTCCACAACAAAGATCCGACAAAGTAAGCCAGAGAAAACAGCAATCCTGAAACCCTAAAACATCAAATGAAGAGTTAAAGAACTCAGCCAACCACCAAATGGAGTGAAAAACTGACAGAGAATGGATACCGAGGAGAGAGTCATGCAGAGGTCCCCTATCAGCTAACACAGTGTGGATCTGCCATCTTGGACTCCTATCAAACACCAGCAAATAGAGGGTATTGGGGGAGCTTCCAGCAGGAAACAGAACAACCAGTAACTGGTGATATATGCTTTCCCACCATCCACCATTCTTCAAACCTACTCCGCCTCGTCTGCTTCCCACGGCCACAGTCTCTTTGCTGAGAAGCACCCACTGCTTGGATTCCACCTGCTCACACTAGGTGACTCCCTGAATGCCATTTGTTGGCTGCAGGAGTTGCTTTTTTCCACTTCTTTTGATTTCTTTCTTACCTCTCACTACCTCCCCCTTCTTTCACTCAAATACCTGGCTCCATGCGCCATCTTTGCTCCTTCCTAAGGGGCTGTGGCGCTCCGTTCGAGTGGGGAACTGCTTCCCGGTCTGTGCTGCCATGCTGGTGGGATTCCGGGGCTTTTGTTTGTTTGCTTGTTTTGAATTGTTTGTTTTCTTTTTCTTTTCTCAAGTTGGGAGCCCATTCTGGCCAGGCAGTGCCATGTGGCTTGGGACCTACCCCCTCAGCTTGCACAGACTCACAGAGAGATCCCTGAGG
>NW_004443954.1:25260591-25269132 GCF_000243295.1 Trichechus manatus latirostris | reverse complement strand
GTATGTTTTTGGCTCCTGTTCCTCTCTCCCCTCTCCCATACCCATCTTATCTCCACACATCAGAATCTCCACCCTCCATCCAGCCTACCTGCACCATGCGCTTAACATCACACCACCAAGCAACACAGGCACAGCGAACTATAACCTACCCTGCACTGATTACCTACCCGCCCTGGTGGCAGTAGTAAGTGCCACAAACAAGCCAGTCCAGCAACTCCTCTTCACCTAGAGCTGCCCTGCTGTACCATATCTGAGTGACTGACCCTGCCAATTGGAGAAGGAGGCGAAAACTATCATGCCCACAGATGAGCCAACAACAAAGAACATACAGCCACCTGCTAAGACATAGCCAAATTTAAAAAAGGACAAAATAAACAAATCTACAATCAATAAATGAGAAACATAACTACTGAATGCCCTGAAGAGAGCAGACAATATCACAACGTTTACAAAAACAGGACAGGACGGTTTCATTAGGCATCCAAAATAAAATACTAGATGACATTCCAGTAGAAGAAAAGGCACTAGAACTACCTGATAGGGAATTCAAATCTCTAATACTCAGAATTATCCAAGAGTTGAAGCAAAAAGCAGACAAAAAAGAGGAAAAAATAGACAAATTCATAGAAAAGGCAGAAAAATTCCTGAAAAACACAGACAAAAAAATGGAAGAATTCAGGAAGATAATGGGGGAACAAAATCCCAAAATAAATTCACAGCTATAAATTATGCAAAAGCAACAATTAGAAATCCAAAAGATAAACAATAAGATTTCAGAAATAGACAGTGTCATAGAAGGGCTGAGGAGCAGATTTGAAACAGTGGAAGACAGGATCAGCAGAATTGAAGACAAACACTTGGATACAACCCTGTTGGAGGAAAACTCAGAAAAAAGAACAAAGCAAAATGAAGAGACCCTGAGAATTATGTGGGATACAATCAAAAGAAAAAATTTGCCAGTGATCAGAGTTCCAGAAAAGGGGGAGAAAACAGAAAACACAGAGAGGATCATTAAAGAACTGCTGACAGAAAACCTCCCCTGATATCATGAAAGATGTAAAGCTGGCCATCCAAGAAGCTCAACGAACCCCATATAGGATAGACCCCCCCCCAAAACAAAATCAACAAGGCATATCATAATCACACTCACCAAAACCAAAGACAAATAAAGAATCCTGAGAGCAGTTCATGAAAAACAAGAAGTCACATACAGAAAAGAAACAATAAGACTAAGCTCAGATTATTCGGCAGAAACCATGCAAGCAAGAAGTCAATGGAATGACATATATAAAACATTGAAAGAAAAAAACTGCCAGTCAAGAATAATATATCCTGCAAAACTCTCATTCAAATATGATGGTGAAATTAGGACATTTCCAGATAAACCAGAACTAAGGGACTATGTAAAAACCAAACCAAACTTGCAAGAATTATTAAATGGAGTCCTTCTAACTGAGAACAAACAACTTCAGCTCACAGGCTGAATCTAAGATGAAGGAATGTACCAGCCAGATACCAATCTAAGAAATGAACTATAAAGGCCTATCCTAAACCAAAAGAAATACAACAGGGGATCAGAGCAGTTAATCTGTAAAAAGACAACAACATCAAAACAATAAAAGAGGAATAAACGGTGTAGGTATAGAACTTTCTAATGGAGAGGAAGTCAAGCGATACCAAGTAATAATAGACCTGGTGAAATCTAGGAAGATAAGGATAAATTTCACGGTAACCACAAAGAAAGTTAACAAACCTACTCATCAAAAGAAAGAAGAAAAACATAAAGTTTCAGTAAAAACAAAACCTATAAAAACAAAAGACATGAAAAAAATCCACAAACAAAAGGAACTCAGTACAGGAGAGTAAGAGGAAGACAACTGGAGGACATTATGCTGAGTGAAATAAGTCAATCGCAAAAGGACAAATATTGTATGAGACCTCTACCGTATAACTCATGTAAAAGTCTATGCACAAAAAGAATCTTTGTTGATTACAAGGGATGGGAGGAGTGGGGGTGGAGCTAAATAGGTAAGTGGTAACTTTGGTGAAGGGTAAGACAGTACAAATTACTGGGGAAGCCGGCACAACTTGTACAAGGAAAGATCATGGAAGCTCTGTAGACACTTCCAAACTCCCTAAGGAACTGAATTGCTGGGCGGAGGGCTGTGGGGACAACAGTCTCGGCGAACATCTAGCTCAATTGACATAACACAGTTTATAAAGACAATGTTCTACATTCTACCTTGGTGAGTAGCATCTGGGGTCTTAAAAGCCTGTGAGCAGCCATCTAAGATACTCCACTGGTCTCACCCCTTCAGGAGCAAGGAAGAATGAAGAGAACAGGATACGAGGAAAAGATTAGTCCAAAGGACTAATGGATCACAGCTACCAAGGCCTCCACAAGACTGAGTCCAGTACAGCTAGATGGTGCCCTGCTACCACTGCTGACTGCTCTGACCCAGATCACAACAGAGGGTTCTGGACAGAGCTGAAGAAGGATGTAGAACAAAATTCTAACACACACAAAAAAGACCAGATTTACTGGCCTGAAAGAGCCTGAACAAACCCCGAGAGTATGGCCCCCAGACACCCTTTTAGCTCAGTGGTGAAGTCACTTCATAGGTTTACCGTTCAGCAGTGGATTGGACAGCCCCATAAAACAAAACGAGATTAATGAGGCACAGTAGTCCAGGGACAAGGACTAGAAGGCAGAAGGGGACAGGAAAGCTGGTGATAGTGAGCCCAAGGTTGAGTAAGAACAGTGTTGACATGTAGTGGGGTTGTTAACCATTGTCATAGCACAACATGTGTACTAACTGTTTAATGAGAAACTATTTTGTTCTGTAAACTTTCACCTAAAGTGAGAATAGCAGCACAACTCGAAGAAAGTAATCGATGTTACTGAACTGTGCATGTCGGGATTTTTGAAATGGTGTATCTTTGACTGTGTATGTTTTCACCAAAAAAAGAAAAAGGTTGAGAACGGAGAGGGTTGACATGTCATGGGGTTGTTAACCAATGTCATAAAACAATATGTGTATTGACTGTTTAATGAGAAACTATTTGTTCTGTAAACCTTCACCTGAAGTACAATTGGAAAAAAAAAAACCTTGCCCACCCTCAATTTAAAGTGTCCAAAGCAAGTAAAAATCAGTTCACTGTTTTGATTTAAAATACCCCCAAGAAGTAATTTAAAAGTTAGTAAGTTGAATCTTTTACATATTTTTAAGAAAAACAGAAGTTAATCTTGCTTCCCTATGGCTTCCAGGAGCTGTTTTAGAGTCGAAGAGAAGCTGGGAGTGCCACGAATGTGCAGCAAGCCCCTGCCGGATCTCTCTCGAGGTCTTGGACAGGCACTCACTATTTCTGGGCCCCTGTCAAGGTGTCTCTGGCCAATTCTTTGGTCTTTCTCCTTTTAAAACATCCTGAAACAGCTAGAAACAATCTCTTTTCAAATCAAAGCACATGCATTATTCTTGATACCCTTTTCATTTCCTGAACTGCATCTAACCTGCTTTGCCCCAAATTTCCTGAAATGTATAAATGATCACTCTATCATATTCATCTGGAAGTACCAGTGGAAGTACATCTGGAAGTCAGGATTCTCCAGAAAAACAACATATATAACCCTATGTGATGGAAATGATTAACGTGCTCAGCTGCTAACCGAAAGGTTGAAGGTTCAAGTACAACCAGAGGCGAAGAAAAAGAAGAAAGGGTCTGGCAATCTACTTCTGAAAAATCAGTCATTGCAAACCCTATGGAGCACTGTTCTCCTGTGACACTCATGGGGTCACCGTGAGTCGGAATCTACTTGAAGGTAACTGATATATATATATATATATATACATATACATATATATATATATATATAGACTGACAGAGGTAGAGCAATATATACATATATTGCCTTCAAGTAGATTCTGCGTATACCAGCCCTACCTCTGTCAGTCCCTGTTCTCATAACTCAGCAATGGGCAGTGATTGCTTCTCCACACAGCTGGCTTATTTATATACAGTAAAACCTGCAAAAGCCGGAAACTATTTAAGACGTAAACCTGTCAGAGAAGGAAAACTCAAATATTTTCCACTAAAATGAGCAATAAAAAGTGGTAAGACTGCACCCTGTCAAAGTGGAAAACTTGTGAGACCGGGAGAAACCGGCTCTCACAGGTTTCACTGTGTATACGTATAAAGAGAGAGGAAGAGCAGTTTAAGAAATTGACAGGAGTTGAGGCTGAAGCCTTGAGGCAGAATTTCTTCTTCCTCTGGAAAATTCAGTGTTTGATCTTAAGACCTTCAACGATTGGGTGAAGTTCACCCACATTATTGACGATAATCACTTAAAGTCAACTGGTTGTAGATGTTAACCACATCTACAAACTACCTTCATAGCTATACCTAGATTGATGTTCGGTTAAATAACTGGGTCCTATAGCCTAGCCAGGGGACCTGGTGGCATAGTGGTTAAAGAGCTAGGCTGCTAACCAAAAGGTCGGCAGTTCCAATCCACCAACCACTCCTTGGAGATCCTATGAGGCAGTTCTACTCTGTCCTATAGGTTTGCTATGAGTAGAAATCAACTCGGTGGCAGTGAGTTTCGGTTTGGTATAGACTAGCAAAGTTGACACATAAAACTAACCAGCACAAATAACATGAAAAAGATCCATTAATGATACTAATTCTGACCCCTTTCATGAGCATTATTCCATTGGAAGAAATCTCCATGAATACTCTGTGCTGCTGGCTGTTGCATATTTACAAGAGGAGCAGGGAATATTGAAATGGATTTAGACAATGGACATAACATATACTAAGAGTAGGGGCAATTAAATTAAGGAATATGACTTAGTAATATAATTTATTATAAGACGGAGAGAGAATACAGGGTTTCCTGCAGGCTGTATGTTTTCCTTTCAGTGAGAATCGCATTCACAGGGGACCACAGAGTGTTCACTCTGAAAATTTCTCAGCCTGTCGTTACTCCCTTTGTAATCTATGTGTGGTTTGCAAAGTCATTTTTTTTTCTCTTTGCAATCTATTTTATATAAAGCTATTTTGTTATTTTCATAAATTCTCCTTAAATTTTCTAAGTAGTTTTAAGATTTTTGAGTGACTGCACTCCTACTAGCAAAGCATGTTGTCACTTATTAGAGAAGAGCAATTTGCATTCTAGTTATAACTCCTATTCTGTGTGAGCCCCAGAAATCATGTCACCAATATGCATCAATCCTGACCCAGGTTCCCTGTCTCCTGTTGGGAGCTCCAATAATTTGCCTTCCCATACTCTTTGTTCAGGGTCGTTGCTGGCTCTGTTTCAAGATGGTGACGCTGTGCCATGTTAGTTGGCAGAGGCCCTTCACTCCATATCTCTCTTTTCTGTCAGTTTCTTCTTTCATTCAGTGTTTGGTCTAGTTCTTTATCCCTTCATTTGATGCTCAGTTTTCAAGGATTGATGATTATATCTGTTTTACTTAATTTTTGGGTCTTTGCTGTAGGAGGATGGCATGGTGTGTCTGTCTAGGGTACCATGTTGGCTCCCTTCTCATTTTTAAATTCTTGATGTTGTCCTGAGCACAGGGACATCTCTTTCTGGGCATAAGTGACACAGTGTTGGTTGATAACCAGAGGCTTCAGTGACTACTCCCATATAAGTGCAAATCCTTTTGCAACACCAGAGAATAGCATTGCCATTCTGGGTCACCTAAATAAAACCTGTTTATTAGGGAGGAGAATTCTG
Organism: Trichechus manatus latirostris; assembly: GCF_000243295.1. Classification (NCBI taxonomy): domain Eukaryota; kingdom Metazoa; phylum Chordata; class Mammalia; order Sirenia; family Trichechidae; genus Trichechus; species Trichechus manatus. The sequence goes on along the minus strand of NW_004443954.1, from coordinate 25,263,392 downwards.
CGAACAAGTTTCCTGAAGATTTTTGATCACCATAGGGTCACTGAGGGCAAGATGGAGTAAGCTGAAGCTCTCTGTAACCTAGGGATGTCCAGGTTTTTCTTTTATTTTTTAAAATAATGAGCTAAAAATGAGAAAAAAACCCAACTGTGCATGATACATATAAATACTCTATTGATAATAAAGGTGAAGTGTAGCCTGTTAATTATTCAAAATATAAATTGTTAATGAAATTATAAAAGCTGATTCCAAAGTGTTTGATAACACTTTTCCACAAAAATGAGCAAAATAGGCCTAAAATTAGTCAGTGAATCTTCCATAACACTACTAGAATTTCTGATCTTGAAAATTACATGGATGTGGGAAGGGTGTTAGAGTGTATTTAATATATGACTCCAAATATGTATTACTGAAGTTTTATTAAAGAGAGAACACTTTAATGGAATTAATTGCTACTAAAAATTGTCTATTCTTTGGCCACAGTATCACCACTTTTATGAGGCGTCTGGAATTAATGGACCCATCACTATCATTCTGGGAACAATTTGTGTTCCTGGTGAGCATGTTGACATGGAACCACAGGCAGGGTGAATGATGATAGTTTAGATATGTCTGGAGCCCTGTGTTCCAGAGGCAGCAAAAGCAATTTAGCCACTTACAAAAATGTTCAAACCTTCCCAGAAATTGTGATCTCATCTCTGCTAATCAGCTCTGTCATGTTTCAAAATCCTCGATTGCATTACTGCATTACTGGAAAGAGGGACGAAGGCCACCTCTGGTGCCTTCTGCTCAATGCATGTGCCTAGCTTGAGTCTGTCTACCTGAACTCCCTTTAATCACACAGCCTTGCCTTGCTGTCTTTCTGGCAATTTAGAATCTAAAGTGTACAGATGGCTTGCTATACTAACAAGAAGCTTAAATCTTATGAACCACTTAATATATAACAAATTGGCCTTCTCAGAGCTTATAATTAAATAAGAAAAATGTCCTTACTCAGATAAAATAATTAAGTATATCTCTTCAACAAGCTTCTTTAATCTGTCTGTAAATAATAACAACCACAGCAACAACCACAAAGGAAACCACCAGACTCTGCTCAACTTCTTTTAAATGTCACATAACCCGGTAATAGTTAACTGCCCAAGCACAAAGAAAAGGACTAATCTTGGTTATTTCCCCATCTGCATCAGGTGGAAAGACAAATGCCTTGGACCAAGCTCCAGATGAGTGAACCAATGGAAACTGGGCACAATGACTTCTCCTTCACTTGAATAATTTACTGACTTTACCTCTTTTATTCTTTCATTGCTGTGTCCCTGGGCAAGTGGACATACTTTTGGAGAGTCACCTCTTACAATGATCCAATTTTATCATAGTTTGTTGTTGATGTTGTTAGTTACTGTCCAATCACCTTTGACTCATGGCGACCCCATGTACAGCAGAAGGAAATGTTGTCTGGTTCTACACCATCTTCACAATCTTTGGTATGCTCAAGTCCATTGTTGCAGCCACTGTGTGTTATGAGTTTCTTCCAACCTAGAGGGCTCATCTTCCAGCACTATTATCAGACAGTGTTCTGTTGTGATTGATAGGGCTTTCATTAACTAATTTTTGGAAGTAAATCATCAGGCCTTTCTTCCTAGTCTAATTTGAACAGCTCAAGATAATATTATTTAAAATTATCCAACCTAAGACCTCTAGTCTGAAAACTAGCAGCAGATAGTTGTATATTAAGTTAATAGCAGTGAGTTAACTGATCAACTTTCCCCAATTTTCTATGCCATACTCAACAGCAGATTGCACACCTTCAGAGCATTTTCCACAAAAGTCCAAGCTACACTACTGATCTTTTCTATCTTGTTCTGCTATACTAACGTACGGGTTTCTTTTTATATTTTATTGTACTTCAGGTGAAGGCGTACAGAACAAATAGTTTCTCATGAAACAGTAGTACACATGTTGTTTTATGACATTGGTTTAAAACCCCACAACATATTAACCCTCTAAATTCTCAACCTTTTTTTTTTTTTTTTTTTTTTGGTGAAAATACACATAGCCAAAGATACACCATTTCAAGAATTTCTACATACACAGTTCAGTGACATTGACTACGTTCTTCCAGTTGTGCTGTTATTCTCACTTAAGATGAAGGCTTACAGAACAAAATAGTTTCTCATTTAACACTTACTACAAATGTTTCTCTATGACAATGGTTAACAATCTCACAACACGTCAACAATATCCTTACTCAAACTTGTGTTCCCTATCACCAGCTTCCTTGTCCCCTTCTGCCTTCTGGCCCTTGTCACTGGACCCCTATACCTCGTTAGTCTCATTTGGTTTTACGGGGCTGTCCACTCCCAGGCTGAACAGTGAACCTCGGAGATGACTTCAACACTGAGCTAAAAGGGTGTCTGGGGGCCATACTTTCAAGGTTTCTCCAGTCTCCTTTAGGCCAGTAAATCTGGTCTTTTTGTGTGTGTGTGAGTTAGAATTATCCTCAACATCTTTCTCCAGCTCTGTCCAGAACCTGCTGTTGTGATCCTGGTCAGAGCAGTCAGTGGTGGTAGCTGGGCACCATCTAGCTGTACTGGACTCAGTCCGATGGAGGACTTGGTAGCTGTGGACAATAAGTCCTTTGGATTAATCTTTTCCTTGTATCCTGTTCTCTTCATTCTCCCTTGATCCCGAAGGGATGAGACCAGTGGAGTACCTTAGATGGCCGCTTACAGGCTTTTAAGACCCCAGACACTACTCACCTAGGCAGAATGTAGAGCATTGTCTTTATAAGCTGTGTCATGCCA
>NW_004443954.1:25236158-25252431 GCF_000243295.1 Trichechus manatus latirostris | reverse complement strand
CGTTCTCTGTCAGTTTTCTCACTCCATTTGGTGCTTGGCTGAGTTCTTTATCTCTTCATTGGATGTTTTAGGGTTTCAGGATTGTTGTATTCTCTGTTTGGCTTAGTTTTTCGGATCTTTGCTGTGGAGGGACGTCGTGGTGCTTCTGCCTAGAGCGCCATTTTTCTGGAACTCCTAACATATGTTTTTAAAGTATAGTCAGTCAATCACTGAATCAACAAAAAAAGTAAGTATGTATGCTAAAATAATTTTAATTAGATGTAACCAACTGCAAATATGATGAGTAAATTTATACAGGCTGTAATATACGTACATAAAGGTTGCCTGATTGGTAGGCTTGGAAAGTCAAGGTCTAAATATTAATTCTCCTACTTATCATTGAAGGAGCCCTGGTGACACAACAGTTAAGTGCTCAGCAACTAACCGAAAGGTTGGCAGTTCAAACTCACCCAAAGAAAGACCTGGCAATCTGCTCCTGCCTAGAAAATCCTATAGGATAGTTCTACTCTATCACATGGGGTCACTATGAGTCAAAAATCAACTCAACAGCACCTAATAACAACAACTTATCATTGACCCTTACTTTCTCATTTGTAATATGACTTAGCAATACCTTGTTTGCAGGGTTATTGTGAGCATCAAATGAAGATCAGTGTCTGTTTCATGGTAATGTGTTCCCAGAAGTTATAGCTGTTAATAGAAGTCTCCACAGCTCTGTAATGTGCCCTCTTTCTTCCACATCTATTATAGATTGAATCCGTGTGTGTGGGAGACATGGACAGGTCCTGGTTAGCTGTGAGGCTGCCCCGCTCTTTGAGGGCTGGCATTTGAAATCTTCCCACATAGAAAACGAACATACAAAACATGAGGTGAACTTTGACCATCACTGCTGGTTCTCTCTTCACAAAGAAGAGTGGGAACTGGAGAAAGAATTCTTTGGAGAGAGAAAGGACCAAAACCTTTCCCAGGTAAAAATAGCAATGAAGACAGAAACAGTGTCAACTAGGCTTTGAAAACAAAATAAGGGAATGTTATGGATTGAATCGTGTCCCCCTCCCCCCAAAAAAAATATGTGTCAGCTTAGCTAGTCCATGACTCCCAGTATTGTGTGCTTGTCCACCATTTTGTCATCTAATATGATTTTCCTGTGTGTTGTAAATCCTACCTCTATGATGTTAATGAGGTGGAATTAGTTGCAGTTATGTTAATGAGGCAGGACTCAATCTACAAGGTTAGGATGTGTCTTAAGTCAATCTCTGTTGAGATATAAAAGAGACAAGCCAGCAGAGAGACAAACCAACAAAAAAAAAAGCAAATCCGTTGCCATCGAATTGATTCTGACTCACAGCAAACCTATAGGACAGAGTAGAACTGTCCCATAGGGTTTCCAAGGAGGAGCTGGTGGATTCAAACTGCCAACCTTTTGGTTAGAAGCCAAGCTCTTAACCAGTGTGCCATCAGGTTTCCCCAGAGAGACAGGGGGACCTCATACCATCAAGAAAGTAGAGCCAGGAGCTCACGTCCTTTGGCCCCGGGGTCCCTTCACTGAGAAGATCCTATAGCAGGGGAAGATTGATGACAAGGACCTTCCCCCAGAGCCAACAGAGAAAGGAAGCCTACCCCTGGAGCTTGCACCCTAAATTTGGACTTCTAGCTTCCTAGACTGTGAGAGAATAAATTCCTCTTTGTGAAAGCCACCCACTGGTGGTATTTCTGTTACTGCAGCACAAGATAACTAAGACAGTGAACGTTACGTTTTATTATTTTTTCCCTCCTCCTGGCTCTTTGATGATGTGATGTTTTCATAATGACTTTGCAAATGTGACACTTTCCAATGTTAACTTTCACATAATTCTAAGAGTGTAAAATTCCACCTTTAATCACACTATTAAGGTATTATACATGTTATTCATCAATCGTTGTTAGAATTTCGTATTTAATACTTTGTGCCCTGGGTTGAGATAAGTGAAAACTATTATAATCCAATAATAAGTTATTTTATTATCAACATTGTTTACATGATCCTTTACATATTCTTGCTTGTAAAACACATTAGAAAAAGTGCTACATTATGATAATTGCCTAAACCTGAGAAAACTTTTAAAGTCAGTTCTCTCAATCCCCTGCAGTAGGGACAAACTTAGTTGATAAAATGTGTTCATGAATTAGGATCCCCCCACAGCGTGTGTGGTTATACATGAATTGACTCGGATAGATGAACTAAAAACAGGGAAAATGATTTCTATTTTTTAATTTAGAGTATTCTACCCCACAGCTATTGTTTTTCAGTTTTCATAACTTTCATAATCATGCTCGTTTTCCAAATGGGAACTTTTCATTTATTTCAATCAAGGATGTCAACAAGTCTGTGTTCTTTTTTGTTGGATAAGCTCTTTCAATTTTTGATAATAAGATACCTTACTTTTGGATATTCTTTACAAGTTTACAAAACAGTCCCACAGACATTACAACGTTTAACTATCAAAATAAACTTTAAGTAACAAAATAATAATTAAGAATCAGCATAATTTAATAGGAGAGACAAAATTCACTCCCAGAGAAGTTAAGACCTGTTAAAGATCATATAGTTCATAAAAGTTTGGGCTGGAACCAGAATCATGGGTTCTTAATTATCTGTAGAGAATTTTCTGGTTAGACATTTTATCTGACATTGATGAGGTATTGACGGAAAAAAAAAGACAATAACATCCTTTGGATGATTCTCTCCCCATCCTCAAATCTCCAATTCTTCCTAATAAGCCTTTTCCCAAGATATGAAACAATAAACAGGACTTCCCTATGCTTCCATTTTTTCCTCTATAAGGGTTGAGACAATGGACTCTGGAGCAAGACTTTGAGGATATGAATCCTGGCTCCACCTCCTATGAAGTATGTGATCTTGGAAAAGGGCCTACATGGTCTGTGTCTCAATTTCCTTATCTGAAAAAGTAGGGTGACAATAATTCATATGAAGTTGGATGAAATGACTCCATCCAGATGATGCACGTAGAACAGTTCATGGCACATAGTAAACACCATGTGTTATGGATTGAATTGTGTCCTCCAAAAATATGTGTTCTACCCATGGATATAAGCCCTGGTGGTGCAATGGTTAACCGCTCAGCTGCTAACCAAAATGTTGGCAGTTCAAATCCACTAGCTATTCTGAAAGAGAAGAGACCTGGTGATCTGCTCACATAAAAATTCCAGCCTAGGAAACCCTATGGAGCAGTTCTACTCTGTCTTATGTGGTCTCTGAGTCAGAATCAACTCCACACTACACAACAATACCTGTGGATATAATCCCATTTGGGAAAACAGTTTTTCTTTGTTATGTTAATGAATCCATATCAATATAGGGTGTGTCTTAATCCAATCACTTTTGAGATATAAAAAAGCAAATTAGAGACAGAAGTGATGAAGCACAGATGTGGGGAAGATAGATGCTACTCCATATGAAGATCACCAAGGAACTGAGCAACAGAAGCTAAAAGAGACAGAGATCATTCCCCAGTGCTGACAGACAGAGAAAACCTTCCCACAGAGCTGGTGCCGTAACTTTGGGCTTCTAGCTTCCTAAACTGTGAGAAGGATTGGTAGTTAGAAAATATGGCCTTGGTGATAGAAATGACACTGGAGATCGCATGATAGAATTTTGCAAGACCAGTGACTTCTTCATTGCAAATACCTTTTTTCAACAACATAAACAGCGACTATACACTTGGACCTTGCCAGATGTAATACACAGGAATCAAACTGACTACATCTGTGGAAAGAGACAATGGAAAAACTCAATGTCATCAGTCAGAACAAGGCCAGAGGGCCCACTGTGGAACAGACCATCAATTGCTCATATGCAAGTTCAAATTGAAGTTGAAGAAAATTAGAACAAATCCATAAGAGACAAAATATAACTGAGTATATCCCACCCAAACTCAGAGATCATCTCAAGAATAGATTCAGTGCATTGAACACTAATGACTGAACACCAGACAAGTTGTGGAATGACATCAAGGACATCATACATGAAGCAAGCAAGAGGTCATTGAAAAGACAGGAAAGAAAGAAAAGACCAAAATGAATACCAAAAGAGACTTGAAAGTTGCTATTGAATGTAGAGTAGCTAAAGTGAAAGAAGAAATGATAAAGTAAAAGAGCTGACCAGAAGATTTCAAAGGGTAGCTCAAGAAGTATTATAATGAAATGCACAAAGACCTGGAGATAGAAAACCAAAAGGGAAGAATACACTCAGTATTTCTCAAGCTGAAAAAAATAAAGAAAAAATTCAAGCCTCGAGTTGCAACACTGAAGGATTGTACAGGAAAAATATTAAACGATGCAGGAAGCATCAAAAGAAGATGGAAAGAATACACAGGTTCACTGTACCAAAGAGACATTCAACCATTTCAGGAAGTAACATATGATCAAAAACCGATGGTACTAAATGAAGAGGTCCAAGCTGCACTGAAGGCACTGGTAAAAAACAAGCTCCAGGAATTGATGGAATACCAATTGAGATGTTTCAACAAATAGATGCAGTGCTGGAGGTGCTCACTTATCTATGCCAAGAAATTTGGAAGACAGCTACCTGGCCAACCAACTGGAAGAGATCCATATTTGTACCTATTCCAAAGAAAGGCGATCCAACAGAATGAGGAAATTACTGAACAATATTAATATCACACACAAGTAAATTTTGCTGAAGATCATTCAAAAATGGTTGCAGCAGTACATCAACAGAAAACTGCCAGAAATTCAAGCCAGATTCAGAAGAGGATGTGGAATGAGAAATATCATTTTTGATGTCAGATGGATCATGCATGGCTAAAAGCAGAAATACAAGAAATATATTTACCTATGTTTTATTGACTGTGCAAAGGCATTCAACTATGTGGATCATAACAAATTATGGATAACATTGAGAAGAATAGGAATTCCAGAACATTTAATTGTGCTCATGAGGAACGTGTACATAGACCAAGAGGCAGTCATTTCAACAGAGCAAGGGGATACTGCATGGTTTAAAGTCAGGAAAGGTGTGCATCATGGTTGTATCTTTTCACCATACTTATTCAATATGTATGCTGAGCAAATAATCTGAGAAGCTGGACTATATGAAGAAGGACAGGGCATCAGGATTGGAGGAAGCCTCATTAACAACCTGCATTATGCAGATGACACAACCTTGCTTGCTAAAAGTGAAGAGAACTTGAAGCACGTACTGATGAAAATCAAAGTCCACAGTCTTCAGTATGGATTAAGTCTCAACATAAAGAAAACAAAAATCCTCATAATAGGACCAATAAGCGACATCATGATAAACAGAGAAAAAATTGAAGTTGTCAAGGATTTCATTTTACTTGGATCCACAATCAACACCCATGGAAGCAGCAGTCAAGAAATCAAAGGATGCACTGCATTCGACAAATCTGCTACAAAAGACCTCTTTAAAGTGTTAAAAAGCAAAGATGTCACTTTAAGGACTAAGGTGTGCCTGACTCAAGCCATGGTGTTTTCAATCACCTCATATATATGTGAAATCTGGACAATGAATAAGGACGACCACAGAAGAATTGATGTCTTTGAACTGTTCTGTTGGTGAAGAATATTGAATACACCATGAACTGCCACAAGAATGAATAAATCTATCTTAGAAGAAGTACAACCAGAATGCTCATTAGAAGCAAGAATGATGAGAGTTTGTCTCACATAATTGGACATGTTATCTGGAGGGACAAGTCCCTGGAAAATGACATTATGCTTGGTAAAGTAGAGGGTCAGCATAAAAGAGGAAGACCCTCAATGAGATGGATTGACACAGTGACTGCAACAATGGGCTCCAGCATAACAACGATTGTGAGGATAGCATAGTACCGGGCACTGTTTCGTTCTATTGTACATGCGGTCGCTATATGTCGGAACCAACTGAATGGCACTTAACAACAACAAACTGTGAGAAATAAATTTCTGTTTGTTAAAGCCACTCAGTTGTGGTGTTTCTGTTATGGCAAAACTAAGACAATAAGACACCATATAAGCACTACTGCATAGGATGATGTCACCTCTCACTTTTTATTAATCCTTTAATAGACCTGCAATCTCATCTTTCTACAAAACTATTGTTTGAAGGTCATTAATATAAACTTCAGTTGTGAATACAATTATGACTTTCCAGTCTTTATCTTCTTACTCCTCTCTGAACCATCCCAACAGAAATGACAGAGTACTCACTCCTTCTTGAATATTTTCTTTAATTTGTACTACTTCTTAGCTTGATTTTTATATCCTCTTGGTTCTTCTCCTGGTGATATTCATCTCATATATAAAGTTTTTTTTTTACACTTCCTCTCCTAGTTTCTTATTCATACTTGTCTATCTTTTCTCCTTGAGTTCTAATTTTTCATCTTGCCTTCTGCCTCAGCCTCTTCAAGCATTATTTCCACCTTCAGTTTTCACATTCCGTCTGTCTTCATGGCTTCCTTTATGTTTAGCATAAAATTTTGGAAACCATCTTCTCCTTTTCCTGAAACTGGTCATAAATTCAGCAAACTTAAGAAGAGTTAGAGATGGCTTAAATACTTCTGCAGGTGTGGAACATGAGATGTAATTTTGATCATTTAGCACAGATTATTTGAGCATCTACAGTTTACTATTCTAGGTGTTTGGGATACATTAGTGAATAAAACAAATTAAGCTCCCTGCCCTTTTTCTTATCATATTCTAGTGGGAGGAGACAGACAATAAACAACTAACCTGATAAATTGAAAATGTTATTTTACATTAAAAGGTGATATAGATTATGGAAAAAACAAAAACATGGGAAGTCAGAAGACAAGGGGAAGCTAAAGGTGGTGTGGAAAATTAGATGGCCAAGTTGTGCCTCATTGAGAAAGTGAGATTTGAACAAAGATGAAAAGGTGCTGCCAGGCAGGGGGCTAGCTAGACAAGAGCCAATGGCATAAAACAACAGCATGGCAGGTTTGTTCAAGGAACATCAGGGAGGCCACAGTGGCTAGAGCAGAGTGATACTTTGAATTCTCCATTTATTTTATTTAAAAGCCTGCTATCCTTTCAAGAATTTTGTTTCTTAATGAGGATTTATTTTTGGTGGAAGTTGTTTCATTGGGCCACTTGCAGAAGATAATTCTAGGACAGCATGGAGAAAGGTATGGAACTGGTTACCATCAGGAGTCTGAAGACGCTGGTATCAAGAGGTTTTCCCCACTTTGGGGGCTGGCTGGACACTAGTCTGGGGGCTTGTGAGCCTGTTTCTGAACTGAAGTCTAGATGTACATCATCAACAAAGCAGGAAGAACATGAGAAGGAAACTGTGTAGGAACCACGATACACAAAGCATGACATTGGCTGTTGGGGAATTCTTTTAGAAGCTCCTTTTCAAATCTGATCTTAGCGCTGCACCTTCACCAGTTTGACACAGCTGGAATGAAACAACATGAAGATCACTTCTTTTTTTTTTTTTACTATAAGTACGTACGGTCTCATTATAAAAATTTACTCCTCACAGCAAACATGAAATGATTACTACTATTCACATTTTACAAATAAGGAACTGAGGTTTGAATCAAAGACTGACCCAAGATTCCATTCCACCACCACATGTTGCCACTGACAGAGTTTCAAAGAGGAAAGAAAAGGAGCACAAGAGAGAGGAAAGTCCTATTGCAGCCAGTGACAGTTTAGGGAGGCAACACCCTCTGAGACTGAAGAGTAACACTGTCTAATAAATAACAAACACCATCACGGAAAGCTGGAAAATGTGCCTACTATCTTTTTTCCCAGTAGAGATAAAGACTTATTTCCAAAACATATATGTGATCATTAAAAGCTCAAAATTTGATGATTAATTTAAAAAAATGAACAAATGAACCAACTTACAGTTATTTCACACTGAGTCCGATTGATCCTTCTGTGATCTGATCAGCTGCCCTCTTGTAGGAGACTGGTCAGAGGAGGAGATGCTGAAATATTCTTCCCCTCTTGATGATCTACAAGGCACCTTACAAATAAAGACTCCCAAAGCACCAGGGCAGATACAATCTTGTTGTTGTAGTTGCCGTCGAGTCAGCTCTGACCCGTGACAACCTTATGAAAATAAAACAGAATGAAATGTTGCCTGGTCCTATGCCGACTTCATGATCATTGGTATGTTTGAGTCCATCGTTGTGATTATTGTGTCAACCTATCTCATTGAGAGTTTCCCTCATTTTTGCCAACATTCTACTTTATGAAACATGATGTTATTTTCTACAGATTGGTCATCTTTTGGATGACATGTCCAAAGTAAGTGAGACAAAGTCTCTCTATCCTTGCTTCTAAGGAACATTCTGGTTGTATTTCTTCTAAGAATGATTTGTTCATTCTTCTGGCAGTCCATGGTATATTCAATATTCTGTGCTAACACTACAGTTTGAGTGCATGAATTTTTCTGTCTTCCTTTTTCATTGTCCAGCTTTCACATGCATATGAGGAGATTTAAAATACCATGGCTTGGGTCAGGCACACCTTAGTCATCAAAGTGACATCTTTGCTTTGAAAACTTTAAAGACATTTTTTGCAGCAGATTTTTCCAACGCACAATGTTGTTTGATTTCTTGACTGCTGCTCCCGTGGACATTGATTGTTGATCCTAGTGGAATGAAATCACTGGCAACTTCATTTTCTTCTTCATTTACCATGATGTTATTTACTGGTCCAATTGTGAGGATTTTGTTTTCTTCATGTTCAGGTGAAATCTGTACTGAGGCAGGGCCAACATGACACTATAGACAGAAACACCATGCTGTCCCTCTACAGCAAAGACCTGAAAAACTAAGTAAAACAGATACAAATGTCACTCCTGGAACCCTAAGTGTCAAACGAAGGGATAAAGAACTTGATCAAGCATCAAAAGGAATAAGAAACTGACAGGCTACAGAGAATGAGGACAGTTACGGAGTGGAGGTCCCCTACTAATGCAGTACGGATTCGTTATCTTGGATCTCAGGTACCGAGGACTGTGGACAGGGAGTACTGGAAGGCAACTTCACATAGCTCCCCAAAGGAAACAGAGCACCCAGTAACCAGGGATACAAGCTTTCCCACTCTCCACCCTTCTTCTCTTTACGAGGTCTCTACGGATTTCCAATGGGCCAGAGAGATAGATACAAGCTCACTGCTGCCCAGGTCCACCCTTCCCCTACTGGCGGGCTCCTTCAGTGCCATTTTTATATTTTTGTTTTTGGCTTTTATTTTGTTTCTTCTCTTTCTCTCCCTTCCTTCCTTTCCTATCTCCTGACCAGCTAGCCTCATGTGCTGTCCTCTGCCCCTTCTTGAAAGGCTGTGCCACACTGCTAGGCTAGAGAGCCACTGGCACATGGCTTCCCCTGGTCCACACCATCCCACAGGCAGGCTCCCTAAGCACCATTTTTTTTTTCTCAGTTTTTTCTTTCTCTCTCCCTTCCCTCCTCTCCTTTCTCTTGTCCACCTAGCCCTGTGTGCCATCCCCACTATTCTTGATGGGCTGTGCCACACCGCTTGGCTAAAGAGCCACAAGAATACGGCCTCCACAAGTCTGTTCCACTTCCACTGGTAGGCTCCTTCAGTGCCATTATTTTTCTCAGTTTCTTCTCTCTCTCTCCCTTCCTTCCTTTACTTTATCCTGCCTAGCTAGCCCTTTGTGCCATCCCCACCCCTTCCTGATGGGCTATACCATACCACTTGGCTAGAGAACCATTGACACATGGCCTCCCAGTGTCCACACTGCCCCCACCAGCAGGCTCTGTCGGGGCCATTTTTCGTTTGTTTGTTTTTGCTAGTTTTTTCTTTTCTTTTTTGTTATTGTTGCTTCTTCTCTCTCTCTCCCTTCCTTTCCTTTCTCCCACCCACCTAGCCCTGTGTGCTGCCCCCCACTTCTTGATGTGCTGTGCTGTACTACTCAGCTAGAGAGCCTCTGGCACACGGCCTGCCCAGGCCTGTGCTTCCCCCACAGGTGGCTCCTTCAGTGCCAAATTTTTTATTTTTCTTTATCTTTCCCCTTCTCCCTTTTCCTTTCCCTCCCATCTAGGCCCTGCACGGCCTCCACCCGTTCCTGACAGGCCATGCCATGCCACCCAGACAGAGAGACATCAGCTTGCCGCCACCCCAATTCCACCCCACCCCCAGTGGCTGGTTCCACCAGTACCGTATTTATTGTTGTTTTTTTATTTTTGTTTTGTTTTGTTTCTTCTCTCTCTTTCACTTCTTTCCTTTCCTTTATCCTGCCCACTAGCTCCATGCACCACCCACACCCCTTCTGGACAGGCCTAGCCACACTGCTCAGCTAGACAGCCACTGGTACATGGCCTTACCAGGTCTTCCCCACCCCCACTCACAAAATCCTACCACACTGCCATTTTATTTACCTTTTTTTTTTTTGCCTCTGTTCCTCCTTTTTCTCTCACCCACTCGGCTCCACGCATCACATCCTCTCCCTTCCCTCTTGCTTATCTGCAACTCGTACCAAGCACTGCACACCCCAGCAGCACCAGCATGGACCACTGTCCCATGCCATGCACTGCCCAACTGATTTTTGTATCCAACATCATTCTTAATGGAGAGAGGCTGAAAACATTCCCCCTGGGAGCAGGAACAAGACAAAGATGTCCTTTTTCACCACTCTTATTAACATTGTGCTAGAAGTCCTAGCTAGAGCAATAAAGCAAGAAAAAGAAATAAAGTACATCCAAATTGGTAAGGAAGAAGTAAAACTGTTCCTATTTGTGGATGATATGATACTATATGTAGAAAACTCAAAACACTCCACAAGAAAACTACTGGAACCAATAGAAAGATTCAGCAGAATAGCAGCGTACAAGATAAATATACAAAAATCAGTTGGATTCCTATACATCAACAAATAGAACTACAAAAAGGAAATCAGGAAATTAATACCATTTATAATAGCCCCTAAAAAAGTAAAATACTTAGGAAAAACCCTAACCAGGGGTGTAAAAGTCCTATATAAAGAAAACTGCAAACTACTACTGGAAGAAACCAAAAGAGACTTATCTAAATGGAAAAACATACCATGCTCATGGATAGATACACTCAACATTGTGAAAATGTCAGTCCTACCCAAAGCAATCTATAAACACAATGCAATCTTGATCCAAATACCAAAAACATTGTTTAAAGAAATGGAAAAACTAATCATTAGCTTTGTACGGGAAGGAAAGAGGCCCCAGATAAGTAAAGCACTCATGAAGAAAAAGAATAAAGTAAAAGAACTAGCACTACCTGACCTCAGAACCTACTACACAACTACAATAGTTAAAACAGCCTGGTACTGGTACTACAGCAGACACATTGACCAATGGAACAGAATCGAGAACCTAGATGGAAATTCAGCCACCTCTGGTCACCCGATCTTCAAGAAAGGCCTCAAATCCATTAAATGGGGAAAGGACAGTCTTGTTAACAAATCCTGCTGGCAAAATTGGATGTCAACTGTAAAAAAAATCAAACAAGACCCATACCTAACACCATACAAAAAACTAATTCAAAATGGATCAAAGACATAAATATAAAACCAAAAACTATAAAGATCATAGAAGAAAAAACAGGGTCAACGCTAGAGGCCCTAGCACATGGCATAAATAGGATACAAGCCATAAGTAACAATATGCAAACACTGGACGATAAGCTAGATAACTGGGATCTTCTAAAAATTAAACACTTATGCTCATTAAAAGACTGCATCAAAAGAGTAAAAAGTGAACCTACAGACTGGGAAAAAAATTCTGGCTATGACAAATCTGACAAAGGTCTAATCTCTAAAATCTATAAGAAAATCCAACACCTCTACAACAAAAAGATAAATAATCCAATTAAAAAATGGACAAAGGATATTAACAGACACTTCACCGAAGAAGACATTCAGGTGGCTAACAGACACATGAGGAAATATTTGCAATCACCAGCCATTAGAGAAATGCAAATCAAAACTACAATGAGATAGGTGGGGCCAAAACGGTGGAGTAGTCAGACACTTCCTGTAGTCCCTCTTACATCAAAGACCTGAAAAAACAAATGCGTTGATAATATATGACAATCTAGGAGCCCTGAAAATCAAAGACAAAGTTGAGGAATCGTACTGAGCAGCAGGGGGAGGGAGAGATAGTTCAGAACCAGTGAGGAGCTGCCAGACCTGACCTGGCCAGCACTGGCACCCGGTAGGCTGGATCAGCTGGCGTTCATGGTGGGGTAAGCAGTGGCACTCAGAATGGGTTTTCCACACTGGGAGAGACCAAGTGGCGGAGAGTCTGCTCAAGCCTCCAGAACCAGCGAGAAATCACACTCAATTGGCAAAAGACAAGTACATGCGTCTAACCTACCATGCAGATAAAAAAAAACCTGCCCTTTGGGAAGTATCTCTCTCCAATTTACCTGCCCCCTCCCCACTCTGCTCTGGGTACTGGTCCACCTTCAGCAATTGCTGTGCCCCATGGGCTGTAAGTAGAACCCCTCATGTGCCCTGATCCATTTTCCCAGCTTTGGAGAGGGAACAAATTAACAAACAGGAAAAAATAATCTGCCAGCTCCCCTAAGCCAAGAAATCAGGGCAGGCACAGCCCCTCTGCCTAGGCACAGACATTAGGGGTCCATGGACTTTGAATTCCTTCCCCCCCCCCATAGACCTGTGTGGGCCTATTTCAACAGTGTAGGCCCTCATTAGCACAGTACTACAGCGTAGACCCCTGAAGCCTATTTTCAACTGTATCAGCTATAAGGTGGAGTGGCAGATTCGTGACACTTGACACTGCCCTGCCCATTAAGCAGGGTCCTCACCTACTCACATCAGGGGCTTGTGGACTAGTTGCTCCAACCACTCCACCTAGCCACCCACGGCAGGGGTCCAAGAATAAGTGGTGCCTCCTGGTCCTTACAGCCAACAATGTTGGGTGCCCATAGTCCAGCTGCAAAACCCACTCACCTATGTGCTTTAGGGAACAGGGACACACCTTCCACCCAGACACTCAGGGGCAGCAGTCAGGCCCCTGTCTTGTTCAGAGCATGACCACCTACTGCAGCCAGATACCTGTGCCTACTGCAATCACGCCAGCCCATCTAGGACTGTAGGTGAGAGCCTGAACCACACACTTGGTGATCAACGACCTGGACACCTGAGCTGAATCCACACAAGAAAAGAAAATGAACTCCTGGGCTCACATATCTAGTAACAGCTCTAACCACCTGGCGACAGGACGTGAGAGCTTCAAAGACACCAATAATCAAAGTAGCTCACATGACCAGCCTCTTTGGGTATATCAAAACAAAACAAAACAAGAAGCTAGGACATGGCAAGTGTCTTAAGCAGGGTTCTCTAGAGAAGCAAAACCAGTAAAGCGTATAAATATATAGAGAGATTTATATCAAGGAAACAGCTCACACAATTGTAGAGGCTGAAACATCCCAACTCCATGAATCAGGATAGAGGCTTCCCTTGATTCATGTAGTTGCAGGGGCTGGTGATCCCAAGATTGGCAGATTGTGGAGAGCAAGGCTCTTGCTCACAGGCTACGAAGATCAAGGAATCCCCAAATTGGCAGATAAGCTCATAGCTCAAGTCCCAAGAACTGGAGGTCAAATGAACAGGAGGCAGCTGCAGGATGCAGAGTGAGGGAAAAAGCCAGAACATCTGCTTATATTCGGATGCAGGCCACACCCCTAAGGAAACTCCCTTTCAACAGATTGGCTACTCACAGCAGATTACATCATAGGAGTGATCACATATAAACACTGAGAATCATGGCCAGCCAAGCTGACACACAATCTTAACCATCACAGTCAGCAAACATAACATAAATACATATAATAACTTATCAATTGCTAGGAGACAAAAGTCAATATCAAATCACATAAAGAGACAGACCATGATGGCTCAGCAAGCCACGAACACAAATAATCAAGAAACCTTCCAGAGGAATAGAACTTCTCAGAATTACTGGAGGTAGAATTTGAAAGACTGATATACAGAACTCTTCAAGAGATAAGGAAGAAGATCAAGCAAAGTGCATAAAAGACCAAGAGACACACAGAGAAAGCAATAGAGGCACTTAAGAATGTTATAAAAAAACAAAAACCAAACCTGTTGCCATAGAGTCAATTCCAACTCATAGCAACCCTATAGGGCAGAGTAGAACTGTCCCATCGAGTTTCCAAGGGACACCTGGTGGATTCAAACTGCCGTCCTTTTGTTTAGCAGCCATAGCTCTTAACCACTGTAGCAGAAGATTATACAAGAGCATAATGACAAATTTAACAGGCTGCAAGAATCCATAGAAAGACAGCAAACAGAAATCCAAAAGATTAACAATAAAATTTCAGACTTAGACAACTCAATAGAAAGTCATAGGAGTGGAATTGAGACAATGGAAGTCAGAATTAGTGAGACTGAAGATAAAGCACTTGACACCAAATTATTTGAGGAAAAATTAGTGAGACTGAAGATAAAGTACTTGACACCAAATTATTTGAGGAAAAATCAGATAAATGAATTTAAAAAATGAAGAAATCATAAGAAATATGTGGGAATTTATCAAAAGGAATAACCTATGAGCAATTGGAGTATCAGAATAAGGAGGGATAACAAAAATACAGAGAATTGTTGAAGATTTGTGGGCAGAAAACTTCCCTGATATAGTCAAAGATGAGAAGATATCTATTCACAAGGGTCTTCAAATCCTACACAAGGTAGATCCCTAAAGAAAGTCACCAAGACATATTATAATCAAACTTGCCAAAACCAATTTGAAAGAGAGAATTTTAAGAGCAGCTAGGGATATATGAAAAGTCGTCTACAAAGGAGAGTCAATAAGACTAAGCTTGGACTACTCAGCAGAAACCATACAGGCAAGAAGGTAATGGGATGACATACATAAATACCTGAAGGACAAAAATTGGCAGTAAAGAATTATATATCCAAACCAAAACAAAAAGAATTACAACAGGGAACCAGAGAGGTTAATAAGTAAATGACAACAACATCAGAACTATAAAAGAGTAAATAAATGGTGTAGGTACAGAACCTTCTAATGGAGAGGAAGGCAAGGTGATAGCAAGTAATAGTAGACTGGTTCAAACCTAGGAAGATAAGGATAAATTTCAAGGTAACCACAAAGAAAGTTAACAAACCAACTCATGGTATAAGAAAGAAAAACATAATGTCTCAGTAAAAACAAAACCTACAAAAACAAAGAAATGGGAAAAAAATCAACAAACAGAAGGAATTCAGCACAGGAGAGTAAGAGGAACAAAGAAAACGTCAGCACCACAAAAAAAAGTACTACAAAATGACAGCAATAAACTCACACCTATCAATAATTACACTGAATGTAAATGCGTAAATGCACATATAAAGAGACGGTGAGTGACAGAATGGATAAAAAAACAGGATCCATCAATACGCTGTCTATAAGAGACACACCTTAGAAAGAAAGGTGTAAATTTACTAAAAATCAAAGAATGGAAAAAAATATATATCAAGTAAACAGCTACCAAAAAAGAGCAGGAGTGGCAATACTAATCTCAGATAATGTAGACTTTAAAACAAAATCCACCATAAAAGACAAAGAAGGACACTATATTATGATCAAGGGGAACGATCCATCATGAAGACATAACCATAATAAACATCTACCCACTCAGTGACAGGGCTCCAAAATACATAAAACAAACTCTAACAGCACTGAAAAGAGAAATTGACAGTTCCACAATAATAGTAGCAGATTTCAACACACCACTCTCGGTAAAGGACAGAACATCTAGAAAGAAACTCAGCAAAGATACAGATTACCTAAAGGACACAACCAGCCAGATTGACCTCATAGATATATATAGAACAATCCACTCAATAGCTGCAAAGTACACATTCTTTTCCAATGCCCATGGAACATTCTCCAGAATAGACCACATCTTAGGCCACAGAGCAATCTTCAACAATATCCAAAACACTGAGATAATATAAAGTATCTTCTCTGACTACAATGCCAGCAAAGTACAAAATTAACAACAGGAAAAGGAGGGAGAAAAAATCCATTACATGGAAACTGAATAACACCCTGCTTACACATCACTGGGTAATAGAAGATATCAGAAATGGACTAAAAACATTCCTAGAATAAAATGAGAATGAAAACACTTCATACGAAAACCTTTGGGACACAGCAAAGGCAGTCCTCAGAGGACAATTTATAGCAATAGATGCACACATCAAAAAAGAAGAAAGGGACAAAAT
>NW_004443954.1:25234597-25235863 GCF_000243295.1 Trichechus manatus latirostris | reverse complement strand
AAATGAAATGGGGGACATTACAACAGACCCAACTGAAATAAAAAGGATTATAACAGAGTATTATTAAAAAAATATATTCCAACAAATTTGAAAACCTAGAGAAAATGGATAAATTTCTAGAAACACACTAACTATCCAAACTACCACAAAGTGATGTTGAAAATCTGAACAGACCCATAATAAGAGAAGAGATTGAAAAGGTAATAAAAAACTCCTAACAAAAAAAAAACAAAAAAAAACCTGGCCCAGATGGCTTCACTGGAGAATTCTACCAAACATTCAGAAAGAGCTTGTACTAGTACTACTCACACTATTTCAGACGATAGAAAACGAAGGGATTCTTCTGAATTCGTTTTATGAAGCCACCATAACCCTGACACCAAAACCAGGCAAAGACACCACAAATAAAGAAAATTGCAGATCAATATCTCCCATGAATATAGATGCAAAAATTCTCAACAAAATTCTAACCAATAGAATTCAGCATCATATCAAAAATTAATACACCACTTCCAAGTAGGATTCATACCAGGTATGCAAGAATGGTTCAACATTAGAACGTCAATCAACGTAATCCACCACATCAATACAAGTAAAGAAAAGAATCACATGATCATCTCAATTGACACAGAAAAAGCATTTGAGAAAGTCCAACACCCATTCCTGATAAAAATTCTCAACAAAATAAGTATAGAAGGGAAATTTCTCAACATAATAAAGGGTGAGTGTACAAAACCAATGGCCAACATCACTCTTAATAGAGAGAGGCTGAAAATATTCCCCTTCAGAACAGGAACAAGACAAGGATGCCTTTTATTTCCACTTCTATTTAACATTGTGCTGGAAGTCCTAGCTCGAGAAATAAGGCAAGAAAAAGAAATCAAGGACATCCAAATTGGTAAAGAAGAAGATAAACTGTCTCTGTTTGGGAATGATATGATATCATACATTGAAAACCCTAAAGACTCCACGAGAAAACTATTGGAACTAATAGAAAGATTTAGTAGAGTAGCAACATACAAGATAAACATACAAAAATGAGTTGGATTCCTACAAACCAATAAAGAGAATGAAGAAAAGGAAATCAGGAAAACAATACCATGTATAATAGCTGCTAAAAATATAAAATACTTAGGAATAAACCTAACCAGGGATGTAAAAAATGTATGCAAAGAAAACTACAAAACACTACTGCATGAAACCCAAAGGGATCTACATAAATGGAAAAACATACCATGCTCATGGATAGGCAGACTCAACATTGTG
>NW_004443954.1:25224600-25226302 GCF_000243295.1 Trichechus manatus latirostris | reverse complement strand
CATCCATTTCTGAAATCTTGTTGTTTATCTTTTGGATTTCTAATTGTTGTCTTTGTATAATTTCTAGTTGTGAATTTAGTTTGGCATTTTGTTCATGCGTTATTTTCCTGAATTCTTCCAATTTTTTGTCTGTATTTTCCATGAATTTGTCTATTTTTTCCTCAGGTTTGTCAGCTTTTTGCTTCAGTTTTTGGAAAATTCTGAGTATTAGAGATTTGAGTTCCCTATCAGGTAGTTATAGTGCATTTTCTTCTACAGGAGAGTCATCTGGTGTTTTATCTTGGACACGCACTGGAACCGTCTGTCCTGTTTTTGTAAATGTTTGATATTATCTGCTGTCTTCAGGGCATTCGGTAGTTATTTTTCTCATTTATTGATTGTAGATTTGTTTGTTTTGTCCCTTTTTTAAAAAAATTTGACTATGTCTGAGCAGGCGGAATGTGTGTTCTTTGTTTTTTGCTCATCTGTGGGCACAATACTTTTCGCCTTCTTCTCCAACTGGCAGGGTTAGTCACTAAGATATGGTACGGCAGGGTAGGTCCAGCTGAAGAGGAGTTACTGGGACGGGTTGTTTCTGGCACTTACTACAGCCACTAGAGCGGGTCAGTAATCACTGCAGGGCAGGTTCCAGTAGGCCATGCTTGTGCTGCTTGATGGTGTGATGTCAAGCGCATGGTGCAGGTAGGCAGGATGTAGCGGGGAGGTTGTTATATATGAAGCTAAGATAGATATGGGAGAGAGGAGAGAGAAACAGGAGCCAAAAACATACAAACAAACAAAAAAGAATGCTAGGGGAGCTTGCAGTTGGAATGGAGTGATGAGAGACTATGAAATGGAGAAAAACAGCAAGGGGAAGAGGAAGAAAAGAATGAATAAATAAAAATCAGAAAGTTTAAAGAACAGCAAATTTCCCAGGGATCCCACTGGTGCAGCTATGAGGTCTGTGGAAGTTGCTCTCAGGTGTTGCAGTACAGCCTGGCTAGAAGACATAAGTGTACACAACGCCAGGTATTCAGGGAACAGAAAGAGAAGGAAGATATAAAGAGATGAGAAACTGAGCAATGCAGAAAGACAAAAATGGAAAAAGAGGGAAAACAAAACAATTTAAAAAAAAAAAGAAAGGCCCTCCCCCAAAAAACAGAAAAACAAAACCAACAAAAAAATAAATGCCCTCAGGGATCCCTCTGCACGTCTGTGGAAGCAAAGGGGAAGTCTCCTTGCCACACAGCTCCGCCGGGCTAGAAAGGTCTCCCAACTCAAGAAAAGGAAAGGAAAACAAACAAGCAATTCAAAACAAACAAACGAACAAAAGCCCCAGGATCCCACCAGTGCAGCAGCCCAGACCAGGAAGCAGCTCCACACTTGAATAGAGCTCCACAGCCCCTCAGGAAGAAGCAAAGATGGCGCACAGAGCCTGGTACTCGAGCGAAAGGAGGTGGAGGTGGCGAGAGGCAAGTAAGAAATCAAAAGAAGCAGAAAAAAAAAAGCAACACTAGCAGCCAACAAATGGCACTCAGAGAGCCAGCTAGTGTAGGCTGGTATTTCTGGACAAGAGACTGTGTCCACGGGAAGCAGAGGTGGCCGAGTGTGGGTGAAGAAGAGTAGGGAGTGGGAAAGCATATATCAAAAATTACCAGAGCTCTGCAGCCCCTCAGGAAGAAGCAAAGATTGCCCACGGAGCGAGGTACACGAGCGAAACGAG
>NW_004443954.1:25222103-25224135 GCF_000243295.1 Trichechus manatus latirostris | reverse complement strand
TCAGTTTTCTCACTCCATTTGGTGCTTGGCTGAGTTCTTTAACTCTTCATTTGATGTTTTAGGGTTTCAGGATTGTTGTATTCTCTGCCCTAGTTTTTCGGATGTTTGCTGTGGAGGGATGGCATGGTTCTTCTGCCTAGAGTGCCATTTTGCCGGAACTCTGTGTACTAACTTTTTAATGCGAAACTATTTTTTCTGTAAACCTTCATCTACAGTACAAAAAAAAAAAAAAGAATTACCTATATGAGATAAAAATGACAACAGTAACTCAGGGGTTTTAATAGGAAACCTAGGGGGCAGTGAGTTGAAGATAATGGTGATGGAATAAGTTGGAAAGGGATAGTGAGAATAACAGCACAACTGGAAGAATGTAATCAATGTCACTGAAGTGTACTTGTGGAAGTTCTTGAAATGGTGTATCTTTGGCTATGAATATTTTCACCAGAAAAAAAAAAAAGGTCCTCAAAGGTCGAGAAGGGAGAGTGTTGATATGTCATGGGGATGTTAACCAATGTCATAAAACAATATGTGTACTGCCTGTTTAATGAGAAACTATTTGTTCTGTAAACCTTCACCTAAAGTACAATAAAAGAAAATTTTAAAAAATCAAAGTATTGAAATAAAATCAAAAGATATGCATAATGACAAAAAAATAAATAAATAAAAATAAAAACCACAATCAGTCTACATGCTGCCTACAAGAGACGCACCTTAGACTTAAAGACACAAACAAATTAAAACTCAAAGGATGGAAAAAATATATCAAGCAAACAACACTCAAAAAACAGCAGGAGTGGCAATATTAATCCTGACAAAACAGACTTTAAAGCAAAATCCAGGGCAAGGGATAAAGAAGGACACTATATAATGATTAAAAGGTCAATACACCAGGAGTACATAACCATAATAAATATTTATGCACCCAACTACAGGGCTCCAAAATACATAAATTCTAACAGCGTTGAAAAGAGAAATAGCTCCACAATAAAGTAGGAGAGTTCAACACACCATTTTCGGTGAAGGACAGAATATCCAGAAAGAAGCTCAATAAGACAGGGAAGATCTAAATGCCACAATCAACCAACTTGATCTCATAGACGTATGCAGAACACTCCACTCAACAGCAGCCAAGTATACTCTCTTTTCCAACATACATGGAACATTCTCCAGAACAGACCATGTATGAGAACACAAAGCAAGCCTTAACAGAATCCAAAGCACTGAAATATTATGAAGTATCTTTTCTGATCATTAAGCCATAAAAGTAGAAATCAATAATAGAAACAGTAAGGAAAAAAAAATCAAATACATGTAAAGTGAACAACACCTTGCTCGAAAACTGCTGGGTTATGGAAGAAATTAATGACAAAATAAAGAAATACACAAAATCAAATGACAATGAAAATGCATTGTACCAGAACCTTTAGGACACAGCAAAAGCAGTGCTCAGAGGTCAGTTTATAGCAATAAGTGCACACATCTAAAAAGGAGAAAGGGCCATAATCAAAACATTAACCCTACAACTCAAACAAATAGAAAGAGAGCAGCAAAAGAATCCCTTGGGCACCAGAAGGAAGGAAATAATAGTAATTAGAGCAGAATTAAATGAAATAGAGGATAGAAAAACAATTGAAGGAGTCAACAAAACCAAAAGCTGGTTCTTTGAAAAGATCAACAAAATCGCTAAACATTTGCCTGAACTGACAAAAGAAAAACAGGAGAGGAAGCAGCTAACCCGTATAAGAAATGAGATGGGCCATATCACAACAGACACAACTGAAATGAAAAGAATCATAATAGAATACTATGAAAAATTGTACTCCAACCAATTTGAAAACCTAGAAGAAATGAACAAATTTCTAGAAACTCACTACCTACCTAAACTAACACAAACAGAGATAAAACTAAATAAACCTATAACAAAAGAAGAGATTGAAAAGATAATTTAAAAACTCCTACCAAAAAAAAAAAGCCCTGGCCCAGGCTTCACTGGAGAATTCTACTAAACTTTCAGAGAAGAGTTAACACCACT
>NW_004443954.1:25214449-25221846 GCF_000243295.1 Trichechus manatus latirostris | reverse complement strand
ATAAATAAAACAAAAGACAGGAACCACATGTTCTTATCAATTGATGCAGAAAAGGCATTTGACAAAGTCCAACACCCATTCATGATAAAAACTCTCAGCAAAACAGGAATAGAAGGGAAATTCCTCAACATAATTAAGGGCATTTATACAAAGCCAACAGCCACATCATCCTATATGGAGAGAGTATGAAATCATTCCCCTTGAGAACAGGAACCAGACAAAGATTCCCTTTATCACTACTCTTATTCAGCATTGTGCTGGAGGTCCTAGCCAGAGCAATTAGGCTAGAAAAAGAAATAAAGGGCATCCATATTGGTAAGGAAGGAGTAAAAGTATCCCTATTTGCAGATGATATGATCTTATACACAGAAAACCCCAAACAATCCACAAGAAAACTACTGGAACTAATAGAATATTTCAGCAAAGTATCAGGAAACAAGATAAACATACAAAAATCTGTTGGATTCCACTACACCAACAAAGAAAACTTTGAAGAGGAAATCACCAAATCAATACCGTTTACAACACCCCCCAACAAGATAAAACACTTAGAAATAAATCTAACCAGAGACGTAAAAGATCTATACAATGAAAACTACAAGACACCACTGCAAAAAAACAAAAGAGACCCACATATGTGGAAAAACATACCTTGCTCATGATAGGAAGACTCAACATTGTGAAAATATCAATTCTATCCAAAGCAACATACAGATACAATGCAATCCCAATCCAAATTCCAATGGCATTTTTTAATGAAATGGAGAAACGAATCACCGGCTTCATATGGAAAAGGAAGAGGTCCCAGATACGTGAAGAATTACTCAAGAAAAATAAAGTGGGACACTTCACACTACCTGATTTTAGAACCTATTATTCCGCCACAGTACAACAACAGATACATAGACCAATGAAACAGAATTAAGAATCCAGACATAAATTCATCCACCTATGAGCAGCTGATATTTGACACAGGCTGAAGTCTATTAATTGGGGAAAAGACAGTCTCTTTAACAAATGCTGCTGGCATAACTGGATATCCATCTGCAAAAAACTGAAACAAGACCCGTACCTCACACTATGCACAAAAACTAACTCAAAATGGATCAAAGACCTAAATATAAAATCTAAAATGATAAAGATCATGGAAGAGAAAATAGGGACAACACTAAGAGCCCTAATATAGGGCATAAATAGAATACAAAACATAATTAACAATGCACAGACGCCAGAAGAGAGACCAGATAAATGGGAACTCCTAAAAATCAAACACTTATGTTCTTCAAAAGACTTCACCAAAAGAGTCAAAAGACAACCTACAGACTGGGAAAAATTTTTTGGTTATGATAGATCTGATCAGGGTCTAATCTCTAAAATCCACAAAATACTGCAAAACTTCAACAACAAAAAAACAAATAACCCAATTAAAAAATGGGCAAAGATATGAACAGGCACTTCACCAAAGAAGACATTCAGGTGGCTATCAGACAGATGAGGAAATGCTCACAATCATTAGCCATTAGAGAAATGCAAATCAAAACTACAATAAGATACCATCTCACCCCAACAAGCCTAACATTAATCCAAAAACACAAAATAATAAATGTTGGAGAGGTTGTGGAGAGACTGGAACACTTATACACTGTTGGTGGGAATGTAAAATGGACAACCACTATGGAAATCAATTCGGCACCTCCTTAAAAAGCTAGAAATGAAGTACCACACAATCTGGCAATCCCACTCCTTGGAATATATCCTAGAGAAATAAGGGCCATCACATGAATAGATATATTCACACCCATGTTGATTGCAACACTGTTCACAATAGCAAAAAGATGGAAACTACCTAGGTGCCCATCAATGGACAAATGGATAAAAAAATTATTATGCTATATTCACACAGTAGAATACTACAGAATGATAAAGAGCAACGATGAATCCTCGAAACATCTCATCACATGGATGAATCTAGAAGGCATTATGCTGAGTGAAATTAGTAACAAAAAGATGAATATTGTATGAGGCCACTATTATAAGAACTCAAGAAAAAGTTTAAACATAGAAGAAAACATTCTCTGATGGTTACGAGGGTAAGGAGGGAGGGAGAGGAGTATTCACTAACTAGATACTAGGTGAAGGGAAGGACAACACACAATACAGGGGAAGTCAGCACAACTGGACTAAACCAAAAGCTAAGAAGTTTCCTGAATACAACCAAACACTTCGAGGGACAGAGTAGCAAGGGCAGGGATCTGGGGACCATGGCTTCAGGGGACATCTAGGTCAGGCATAACAAAGTTTATTAAGAAAATGTTCTGCATCCCACTTTGGTGAGTGGCATCTGGGGTCTTTAAAGCTAGCGAGCGGCCATCTAAGATGCATCAGTTGGTCCCAACCCACCTGAAGTAAAGGAGAATGAAGAACACCAAAGACACAAGGAAAATGTTAGCCTAAGAGACAAAAGGTCCACATAACTGGAAACTCCATCAGCCAGAGACCAGAAGAATTAGATGGTGCCTGGCTACCACCAATGACTTCCCTGACAGAGAGAGTGCCCTTGATGGTGTAGGAGAAAAGTGGGGTGCAGAACTCAAATTCTATGATCTGACTGAGACTGGAGGAACCCCAGAAGACATAGACCCCAGACTCTTTGTTAGCCCACAACTGAAACCCTTCCTGAAGCCAACTCTTCAGACATAGATTACACTGGACTGGAAGACATAAAATGATATTCGTGAAGAGAGTGCTTCTTAGCTCAAGTAGATACATGAGGCTAAATGTGTAGCTCCTGTCCAGCAGTGAGAGAAGAAGGCAAAAAGGGACAGGAGCTTGTTGAATGGACAGGAGAAATCAGGGTGGAAAGGTGTGTGCTATCACATTATAGGGAGAGCAACTAGGGTCACATAAAAATGTGTGTATAAATTTTCACGTGAGAAACTAACTTGAATTGTAAATTTTCACTTAAAGCACAATAATAAAAAAAGAAATTAAAAAAAAAAGGCCCCTAGACATTCTTTTGCCTTAAAAACAGAGACGACACGGTCTTAAAGTATACCCTTGCCCTCCGACAAGTTGGTTGGCCAGGCTAGGTTACTGGCTGTCATGTGTTAAAACCTCTTGCTGTCAAGTCAATTCTGAATCATAACAACCGTGTAAGAACTGCCCCATAGGGTTTCCAAGGAGTGACTGGTGAATTTGAATGGCCAACCTTTTGGTTAACAGCCTGAACTCTTAACCACTGCGCCACCAGGGCTTTGGTCATGTGTTACTCCATGAAACGCTTTACCTGTAAGCTAAAGTTTCAGAAAGGAAATTAGAAAATCTACATATTTTCCATTTTCTATTCAAATAAACTTCTAAGTTGAGGAGATAACTAAGCAATTTGCGGATGTGAAGTCCTTATTGAAGTCTGAAGATATCCTTGGAAATCTGACATAAGATCCTAGGTCAAATTTTAACATGCAAACAGAAAAGTGCCAAATGTTCAAGTTCAAAAGGGATGATTTTTATAATACATTTGTTTTTTTCTGATGATAATCTAACTGTTGGAAATAGATCAGTTGAAGCAAAGTAGACAGCTATTGTGATGAGAAGAAGGCCATTTGGGTTCTCTGTAGGTTTGGTTTTCCCTGATTGCCAGTTGAAATAAGGGCCTTTGCTAATTTAAAAGAAGAAAATGTGAATATTTATACTAGAGATTGAAAAAAAATTATAAACCTTATCATGCTTATCAAACAATATGAGACCATAGCTCAGAGGAAAGCCTGGTCTAATTCATTAAGTTCTCTTTGGCTTTCAAAACCCAATTACATAAATTAAAAACTGCCTGTGATATTCATTCCAATTAAAATAGCAGAGACTAGCTCACAAAGTGAATATTTATCTGAAAATTGCTAATCATAAAATGACACTAATATTATTAGCTACAAAGATAAGCATGATAATCTATGTACTAATAATTTTCTATTTCTACTGGTAATTGTAATTTATCTTGCTTGGGCTGAATAAGTAAGAAAACATACAAAATACACCTCATAAACTTTCTTAAAAGTAAAAATCTCACCTTAAATTGTTATTGTTCTTAGTTGCTATGGAGTGATTCTTGACTCATGATCACCTCATGTACAACAGAACAAAATGTAGTCTGGTCCTGAGCAATCCTCAGGATTGTTTGCATGCTCGAGTCAATTGTTGCAGCCCTTGTGTACTTTGAATGCCTTCGAACCTAGAGGGCTCATCTTCCAGCACCATATGGAACAATATATTCTGTTGTGATCCATAGGTTTTCATTGACGAATTTTAGGAAGTAGAACACCAGGCTTTTCTTCCTAGTCTTAGTCTGGAAACTCCACTGAAATCTGTCCACTATGGCTGACCCAGCTGGTATTTGAAGTACTGGTGGTATAGCTTCTAGCATCACAGCAACCAACAAGCCATCACAGTACAACAAACTGATGGACAGGTGGTGGAATCTTAAGTAGTGAAGACCGGTTATTTGATCTCAAATCTTATTTAAAAGTCAAAATTCCCGGTCTTCTTGGACTTGAATTTCTGATATATGTTCCACACTAAGATTTCAACTGATGCGTCTTAAACTGTCTCTTTTGTATACATGATGAGTTGATGAATTTAACAACCTCTGGTACCTCTGCTCCACCCTCCACCCCATCCTAGCAAATCTCTGTAGTTGGAGAATCTTAGTCTGTGCATGTACAGCCTGGGCCTCAGCCAAGGACTCTGGGGGCATGAGAGGAGGGGTCATCACTCAGACCTTTGGGCCTGCTATGTACATTTTCTCCTCCCTAGGTCCTCCTCCATAGATTCTAGCCACTTCAGCTGCCCCCAACTCTGATCTCTCCAACTCCACAGTTCAGCCAGACCTGCCTGCTCTGCAAGCACTCCAGTCCATTGCAATGTGTTCAAAAATGGTCCCCAGAAGAGAGCAGGTGCTGTGAAGGGGCTGTAAAGGGGCTCACCTCATCAGTCTCCCTCTCTCAGGAGTTGTGGTTCCGCATGACATCATGTCCAAGGCCCAATGCTGCCTCCTTTAGCCCAACTCTGCAGTTGTTATGGGGAGAGGGCTAGTCTAGTATCAGGCCTCCATCACAGATAGAAGCAGAAACCATCTGATTTCTTTAATAATGAAGACTTTCCATTGGTGTAGGCATTCATTTTCTATAAAAGAAATTTACATATGCTCTCTTGGTTTTGATTAACAATATTTCTTGAAAAATGTGGAATCCGAAGCCCAGGTGACTTTATTTATTTACTTGATTGTTGGAAAAAAACATGTTAGAGGTTCAGTTACTCTGGAGTAAAATTTTGCTATCCTTAGTCCTTTGTTATTTGACAAATCAATTGTATTTATCCATTTTGAATATTGCAGTGTTTATAACAGTTCTTGGCAAAGAAAACAAATATACAAAACCTCCCTTTGAGTACCTTTCCTGTTTCAAAAACACTACCTAGGCTGTGTTGCCTCGTGAATAGTCTCTTGGAAGCAGACATGTATATAGGAAGTTTCTTGGAGGTGCCCTCAAGATCAACTCCTGTGAGGGAGTGAGGAACTGGACTGGGCAATGGAAGGAAGGGCAGAACTGCCATGTATAACAATAAAAGCCTCTACTGACCCCTGGGAATTTGGAGCTGTCCCTCAGAATCGTCCTGCCCCAAGTCAAGGGAAAAACCACTGACCGATCATTGGTTGTAGGCTGCCCCTGGAAAAGGGGGATGAACTTGGGAGAGGGTCTCTCCCCCTGGAGAGTGACTCAGCCCCCAGCTGCCATGCAGCAGTCAGTGGGAGATTGAATGCCTCAGTCTGGGGGTAGGAATCCCCAGTCTCCAAGGAGATCACTGGATATATCCCTGGGAAGGCTCAACACAGGACACTTTTCTTAAGAAGTGTGTCAGCAGAAAACTTCCAGCAAAATGGCACTCTAGGCAGAAACACCACGCCATCCCTCCACAGCAAAGATCCAAAAAACTAAGCCAAACAGAGAAAACAACAATCCTGAAACCCTAAAAAATCAAATGAAGAGATAAAGAACTCAACCAAGCACCAAATGGAGTGAGAAAACTGACAGAGAATGGATAGTGAGGAGAGATTCATGCAGAGGTCCCCTATCAACTAATGCAACACAGATCCACCATCTTGGACTCCTATCAGAGACCAGCAAATAGGGGGTACAAGAAAGCAGCTTCACGGAGCTTCCAGCAGGAGAAAAGACAACCGTCTCTCATCTCTCCACTCCAATGGCAAACTCCCCTAGCATTCTTTTTGGTTTGTCTGTATGTTTTTGGCTCCTGTTCCTCTCTTCTCTCCCATATCCCTCTTAGCTCCACACATAACAATCTACCCCCTACATCCGGCCTACCTGCACCGTGCGCTTAACATCACACCTCCAAGCAGCACAGGCACGGTCTACTGGAACCTGCCCTGCACTGATTACTGACCCGCCCTGGCAACTGTGGTAAGTGCCACAAACAACCTGTCCCAGTGACTCACCTTCAGCTAAACCTGCCCTGCTGTACCATATCTGAGTGACTGACCCTGCCAATTGGAGAAGGAGGCAAAAAAGATTGTGCCCACAGATGAGCAAACAACAAAGAACACACAGTCCGCCTGCTCAGACATAGCTAATTTAAAAAAAAAAGGGGGGGAGGGGACAAAACAAACAAATCTACAATCAATAAACGAGAAAAATAACTACTGAATTTCCCAAAGACAGCAGACAGTACCAAAACATTTACAAAAACAGGACAGGCTGGTTCCAGTAGACATCCAAAATAAAACACCAGATGACTTCCCAGTGGAAGAAAAGGCACTAAAACTACCTGATAGGGAATTCAAATCTCTAATACTCAGAATTGTCCAAGAGCTGAGGCAAAGAGCATACAAAAATGAGGAAAAAATAGACAAATTCATGGAAAATACAGACAAAAAATTGGAAGAATTCAGGAAAACAATGCAGGAACAAAATGCTAAAATAAATTCACAACTAGAAATTATACAAAAACAACAATTAGAAATCCAAAAGATAAACAAGATTTCATAAATGGACAGTATCATAGAAGGGCTGAGAAGCTGATTTGAAACAGTGGAAGACAGGATCAGTGGAATTGAGGACAAACACTTGATACAACTCTGTTTGAGGAAAACTCAGGAAAAAAAACAAAGAAAAATGAAGAGACACTGAGAGTTATGTGGGATACAATCAAAAGCAAAAATTTTCAAGTGATTGGAGTTCCAGAACAGGGGGAGAAAATGAAAAACACAGAGAGGATCATTGAAGAAGTACTGACAGAAAACTTCCACGATATCATGAAAGATGAAAACCTGGCCATCCAAAAAGCTCAATGAACCCCGTATATGATAGACCCCAAAAGGAAGTCACCAA
>NW_004443954.1:25190484-25209538 GCF_000243295.1 Trichechus manatus latirostris | reverse complement strand
ACCAGGATCACAACAGAGGGTTCTGGACAGAGCTGGAGAAGGATGTAGAACAAAATTCTAACTCACAAAAAAAAGACCAGATTTACTGGCCTAAAGAAGACTGAAGAAACCCTGAGAGTATGGCCCCCAGACACCCTTTTAGCTCAGTGTTAAAGTCATCTCTGAGGTTCACTGTTCAGCCTGGGAGTGGACAGCCCCATAAAACCAAATGGGACTAATGAGGTACAGCAGTCCAGGGACAAAGTCCAGAAGGTAGAAGTGGACGGGGAAGCTGGTGATAGGGAACCCAAGGTTGAGTAAGGATAGTGTTGACGTGTTGTGAGGTTGTTAACCCTTGTCATAGGGCAACATGTGTACTAACTGTTAAATGAGGAACTATTTTGTTCTGTAAGCCTTCGTCTAAAGTGAGAGTGGCAGCACAATTGGAAGTGCGTAGTCGATGTCACTGAACTGTGCATGTAGAAATTTTTGAAATGGTGTATCTTTGGCTATGTATATTTTCACCAAAAAAAAAAAAGGTCGAGAATGGAGAGGGTTGACATGTTGCAGGGTTGTTAACCAATATCATAAAACAATATGTGTACTACTGTTTCATGAGAAACTATTTGTTCTGTGAGTCTTCACCTGACGTACAATTAAAAAAAAAAAGTGTGACAACAGGAATGCTTTGGTTGCAAGTAACAGAAAACTCAACTAAAGTTGGCTTAAGCAGTAAAAGAATGTATTCACTCAGGTGATATTAAAAGATAAAGAAATTGAAAAATGCAGCCAAAGGCATAATAAGAATAATTCCTGTTGTGATCAGCCATTAAAAACTAAGATCCAGTGAAAATTTCTGAAAATACTTTCAAACACTTGTAGTAATATGAGGGAGGGGAGTGGTGGGGAGGGGATCACTACCTAGATAGTAGACAAGTGTCAACTTTGGTGAATGGAAAGACAATACACAATATAGGAGAAGTCAGCACAACTTGACCAAGGTAAAGTCATAGAAGCTTCCTAGACACTTCCAAACACCTTGAGGGACTGAGTTACTGGGGCAGAGGGCTGGGGACCATAGTCTCAGGGGACATCTAGGTCAATTGCATAACATAGTTCATAAAGAAACTGTTCTACATCCTACTTTAATAGTAGTGCCTGAGGTCTTAATAGTTTGTGAGTGGCCATCTAAGATACTTCTATTGGTCCCATCCCATCTGGAGCAAAGGAGAATGAAAAACAAAACAAAACAAAACAAAGACACAGGAAAATATTTGTTCAAGTAACTAGTGGACCAGATGAACCACAGCTTCCTCCAGCCTGAGCCCAGAAGAACTAAATAGTGCCTGGATACCACCACCGACCGCTCTTACAGGGATCACAATAGAGGGTCCTGTACAGACCGGGGAAAAAAATGTAGAACAAAATTCTAATTTACAAAAAGAGACCAGACTTACTGGTCTGATAGAGACTGGAGGAACCCCCAAGGCTATGGTCCCTGGACACCCTGCTAACTCAGAACTGAAGCCACTCCTGAAGTCCACCTTTCAGCCAAAGATTAGATACTCCTGTAAAACAAACATGTGAGTAAAGTGCTTCTTAGTTCAATCACATATATGAGACCAAATGGGCAACACCTGCCCAAAAGAAAGACAAGAAGGCAGGAAAGGATGGGAAAACCGGATGAATGGACAGGGGGAACCAGTGGTCGAAAGGGAAAGGGGGAGACTGCTGACATATTGCAGAGAATGCAAGCAATACCACAGAACAATTTGTGTATAAATTTTTGAATGACAAACTAATTTGTGCTGTAAACTTTCACCTAAAGCACAATAAAATAAAAGATAGCTTATTCAGAAAAAAAACTTGGGAGTGTGGAGAAAGAAGGAAGAAGTGAATGGAGACTCTTTGAGGATATGGATTTTTTCTGGCTTACTTACTATTTTATCATCAGAGTTAGAACAGTGTCTGGAACATAGTAGGCATTTAACAAATGAATAAAAAGTGTGTTAAATCTGTATAATCAATTATCATGAAAAACTCCTGTGAAACGAAAATAAAAAAGACAATCTAATATAAAGACAAAATAAAAAAGGCCAAATGGTCAAAAAAAAAAAAGTAAACTAAAACCAAAAAAAAAAAAAAACCTCTCAGGACAATGCAAATTGTAACAACAAATATATACAAATTCTCACCCATCAATCTGAATGTCAAAGATCAAAATGTCTGACAATACCAAGTGCTGTTGTTGACCATATGGGAAAATAGGAAGTCCCTCAGTCTAGTGATGGAACTATAAATTAGTACTAGTTCTTTGTAGAATTTGCCAATGTCAAGCAAAGTTGAAGATGTTCATCCCTTATGATTTAGCAATTCCACTTCTAGGCATATACCCTAAAGAAACTCTTGAAAATGTGCCTCCCCTCCACCCTCCAAGAACTCCTCCAAGGATGTTCATTAGGCATTGCTTGTAATCTTTAATAATTGGACACAATGTAAATGTCCATCAAAAAAGGGTATTGATTTTGGATCCAAGTAAAATGAAATCTTTGTCAACTTCAATATTTTCACCGTTTGTCATGATGTTGCTTATCGGTCCAGTTGTGAGAATTTTTGTTTTCTTTATCTTGAGATTTAATCCATACTGAAGGCTATAGTCTTTGATCTTCATCCATAAGTGCTTTCAAAGAGCAAAGTTGTATTACCTGCACCTCGCAGGTTGTTAATGACTCTTCTCCAATCCTGATGCCCTGTTCTTCTTCATATAATCCAGATTCTCAGACTATTTGTTCAGCATACAGATTGAATAAGTATGGTGAAAGAATACAACCCTAACACACAACTTTCCTGATTTTAAACCACACAGTATCCACTTGTTCTGTTCTAACGACCACCTCTTGGACTATGTACAGATTCCACACAAGCACAATTAAGTGTTCTGGAATTCTCATTATTTTGCAATGTTATCTGTAATTTGTTATGATCCACACAGTTGAATGCCTTTGAATAGTCAATAAAACAGATAAACATCTTTCTGGTAGTCTGTGCTTTCAGCCAAGATCCATCTGACATCAGCAATGATATCCCTACTTCCATGTCCTCTTCTGAATCCAGCTTGAATTTCTGGCAGTTCCCCGTTGATGTTTTGCTGCAACTGCTTTTGAATGATCTTCAGCAAAATTTTACTTGCGTGTGATATTAATGATATTGTTTAATAATTTCCACATTCTGTTGGGTCACCTTTCTTTGGAATGGGCACAAATATGGACCTCTTCCAATCAGTTGGCCAGGTAACTCTCTTTCAAATTTCTTGACATAGGCGAGTGAGAACCTCCAGTGCTGCATCCGTTTGTTGATACATCTCAATTGGTATTCCATCAATTCCTGGAACGTTGTTTTTCACCAGTGCCTTCAGTGCAGCTAGGACTTCTTCCTTCGATACCATTGGTTCTTGATCATGAGCTACCTCCTGAAATGGTTGAACATCGACTAATTGTTTTTGGTACAGTAAACCTGTGTATTCCTTCCATCTCCTTTTGATGCTTCGCTGTAGAATCCTTCACCATTGAAACTCGAGGCTTGAATTGTTTCTTCAGTTTTTTCAGGTTGAGAAATACCAAGAGCATTCTTCCCTTTTGGTTTTCTAACTTCAGGTCATTGCACATTTCATTATAATACTTTACTTTGTCTTCTAGAGCCACCCTTTGAAATCTTCTGTTCAGCTCTCTGACTTCATCATTTCTTCCATTTGCTTTAGCTACTCTATGTTCAAGCACAAGTTTCAGTCTCTTCTGACATCCATTTTTGTCTTTTCTTTCTTTCCTGTCTTTTTAATGACCTTTTTCTTTCTTTGTATATGATGTCCTTGATGTCATTCCACAACTCATCTGGTCTTCGGTCATTAATGTTCAACGTGTCAGATCTATTCTTGAGATGGTCTCAAAAATAGATATACTTGGGATATACTCAAGATCATATTTTGGCTTTCATGGACTTGCTCTAATTTTCTTCAGATTCAATTTGAACTTGCAAAGGAGCAATTGATAGCCTGTTCCACCGCCGGCCCCTGGCCTTGACTCTGAATGATGATATTTAGCTTCTCCATCGTCTCTTTCCACAGGTGTAGTAGATTTGATTCTTGTATATTCCATCTGGTGAGGCCCATTTGTATAGTCGCCATTTATGTTGGTGTAAAGGATATTTGAAATGAATAAACCATCAGTCTTGCAGAATTCTATCACGCAATCTCTGACATCTTTTCTATCACCAAGGCCATATTTTCTTCTTTGTTTCCACCTTTCACATTCCAGTCACCATTAATTATCAATGCATCTTGATTGCATGTTTGATCAATTTCAGGCTGCAGAAGTTGGTAAAAATCTTCAATTTCTTCACCTTTGGTTTTAGTGGTTGGTGCATAAATTTGAATAATAGTCATATTAACTGGTCTTCCTTGTAGGCGTATGGATATTATCGTATCACTAACAGCATTGTATTTCAGGATAGATCTTGAAATGTTCTTTTTGACAATGAATACAATGCTATTCCTCTTCAATCTGTCATTCCCAGCATGATAGATCATATGATTGTCCAATTCAAAATTATTCAAAATACTAGTCCATTTCAGATCACTAATGCCTAGGATATGGATCCTGATGCATTCCATTTCATTTTTGACGACTTCCAATTTTCCTAGATTCATACTTCATACATTCCACATTCCAATTAATAATGGATGTTTGCAGTTGTTTCTTCTCATTTTGAGTCATGCCACATCAGCAAATGAAGGTCCCGAAAGCTTGACTCCATCCATGTCATTAAGGTCGACTCTACTTTGAGAAGGCATCTCTTCCCCAGTAGTATTTTGAGCGCCTTCCAACCTGAGGGGCTCATCTTCCGGCACTATATCAGACAGTGTTCTGCTGGTATTCATAAGGTTTTCACTGGCCAATTTTTTCTGAAGTAGGCTGCCAGGTCCTTCTTCCTAGTGTGTCTTAGTTTGGAAGCTCCACTGAAATCTGTCCACCATGTGTGACCTTGCTAGTGTTTGAAATACTGGTGGCATAGCTTCCAGCATCACAGCCATATGCAAGCCACCACAGTGTGACAAAGTGACAGACAAGTAGAATAGACTAGTAGAACTGGGCAATGAAAGAAAATAAAAGAGATTAATGGTATGGAATGAGAGATGTGTGGGAGTAGACACATGAGCAGCTTGGTGTGTTTGGCCCATAACAAGAGAGTTAACTGTTTCAGTCTCAGATTTCAGAGATTTGAGAAGTCTCATGACGACTGAGCCCAGAGCTTGTCCATGAAACCTGTAGGGAAGGGGAGTGAAGACGGTTGGGTTAGGGAAGGCGGAGGAGTCATGGGCAGGGGCCACAAAACATTGACATTGCTGGAATAAGGGACAGGTTTGGCATAACAACAGTAATACTTAAAAACTCACTGTCTTATTTAAACTAAAACAGCTTAATTAAGCTGATAGGTAGAAAAAACTATGAAATCTTAATGGAAAAATATGTGAAATCTTCATTTTTTGTAGATCAAACTTTACAAGTAAATCTTGCCTCATATATTGACAGCAAAGTTAATATAATTAAGAAACTGAGTTGAGACAACTCTACTTGCCTCATAAAATGAAAACACAATGTAAAAATAACAACCTCTGCATTTGAATGAAATATGGTATTGGTAGCATGCAGCAGCTCTCATCCTAAGATCAGTAGGTCATCACAAATTTCCTCTTCCTCTTCTGCAAACCACTTGATTACTAATTGAGCTTCTGCTGCTTTTTAGTTCTGTTGCTTCTGAAGAAAAACATCTCTAGGAAAATTATTACCTTTCATCCTCTTCAGTAAGATTAAGATTAAATGGTTACCAAGTTTGGGTTTTCTTCTGAATCCTCTGTATGCTTGTTCTCAGCCATTGAGACTTAAAACCAATTTTAAATCCTTCTTCGTGGCCCCATGAACTTGTGCAGGCTGAATGCTGAGTATTTAGAGGCTGCAATAATTGACGGTGCTCCTAGCCCTTCCTATAAGATACACAGCCTGTCTTTCTCCACAAGCTATCATGTGTCATCTGATTTAGTTATGTATGTCCCAACAGCTGACAAGCAATGATATGCTTAGTGCAACCTTAAACAGAGCGTGGACATTTTTTAAAACACTGTATATCACTGATAGCATCAGTGCTTAAAATCCGTAAGTACGTCTCATAACAGTGAGTTTGAAAGAGCACCCAACTGAGACTCCAGGTACCTACCTGAGTTCGATCCTGATTGGCCTCTATCCAGCTCTGCAACCTCGGGCAAGTCACTTCAGTTCCCTGAGCTTTAGTTTCTCCATCTCTTAAATGTTCTTAAATGTCGTTTTACAACTCAAAAAAGAATAGGATTATTTGAAATGTGTCAATTCTGTGTCTTTAGTAAGTTAAGGAAATCAACACAAGTTAACTGCATTGCATGCAAATATTCACAAGTTGCCAAAAAAAAAAAAAACAGTGAAAGACTAAAGTTTCAAAGCAATTGGTGCACTAGAATGATAAATATTTCTTTCAGCATTCTCCATGTACTTTTTGTTTAATTACAAGTAGAGGTTTCCAGAGTTGGATCAGTGCATTCTGGCAACCTGCCACAGTTTATGTTGGATTCCAGAGTTTTAAAAAGGTACAGTGTTGTGAAATATAAAATAATTACCTGTAGGCTGACCACACCACTTAGTGATATGTTAAGTATAATTTAAAAATGAAATAAAATAAAGTTTCCATCAAGTCAATTCTGACTCACGGTCACCCCAGGTGTGTTACAGTAGAACTGTGCTCCATGGGGTTTTCAATAACTGATTTTTGGAAGTAGATCACCAGGCCTTTCTTCAGCTATGCCCCCTAATGGACTTGAACCTCTGACCTTTCTGTTAGCAGCTGAGCTCATTAACCACTTGTGCCACCCATGGACTCCATTAAATATAATAGAGACATCTAATGAGTTACTATATTGACTTCCTGCATTACTTTAGATTAATTCCTTATTGCTTTTAAGTAAAAACATGCGATAATTTTCAAAGCAGAATTTAATTCCGCTCTCACTAAAATAGTGGAATAAAAGCAATGTATTAAGAGAACTGCATTCCTTTCTATGATTTATTCTGTAAGACTCTAATCCTTTTCTATTGTGGGTATATACACACACACACACATATATATATATATTAAATTCTACATTTTAAGTGTACAATTCAATGACATTAATTACATTCATAACATTGTGTAAGCTTTAACATTATTTACAAAAGCCTTTCATTATCCCAAATAGAAACTCAGTACCCCTTAAACAATAAGTCCCCATACCTCCCTCCCTCCCAGCCCCCGGTAATCACTAATCTATTTGGTCTCTGTGCATTTGCCTATTCTATATATTTCACATAAGTGGGATTATACAATATTTGTCCTTTTGTGTCTAAAATGTTTCACTCAGCATAGTATTTCCAAGATGCATCCATGTCATAGCATGTATCAGAAC
Source organism: Trichechus manatus latirostris (assembly GCF_000243295.1). Lineage (NCBI taxonomy): Eukaryota > Metazoa > Chordata > Mammalia > Sirenia > Trichechidae > Trichechus > Trichechus manatus. The sequence continues at coordinate 25,202,037 of NW_004443954.1, read as the reverse complement.
TTCACTTCCCTTTATGGCTGAATAATATTCCACTGTATATGTGTACCACATTTTGTTTACCCATTCATCTGTTGGACATTTGGGTTGTTTCCACCTTTTGTCTAGTGTGAACACTGCTGCAATGAACCTTATAAATATCTCTTTAAGTCTATGCTTTCTCTTCTTTTGGGTATACACCTAGAAATGAAATTGCTGGATCGTATTATATGTAATCCTTATTTTTAGTTTCCCCACGCCCCAAAGAAACCCTAGGCCACTCCTTTGAGAAAACCATATAAATGCTAGGTTTACTGGTAGGCTTTTATGTAGCATAATTTATGCTTATTACAATTAACCTCTGTTTCTCAAAGCAAGTGTGGGAGGATTCCCAAATAGCGTAGATTTCAGGGATCATATAAGTTAGAAGGTTTGGGACTATACTCTCAGTTATTTCATGGTAGATTTCCAAGTATAGGAATTCTCAATGGCCTTCCTTATCAGAAGTACAGTATTCATTCACTGGAGAAAGAATAACAGACATGCCTTGGGCTCATTTCTTAAATAACAAATTGAGGAGGGAGAAATACGGTGAAAATGGCTGGAATTTTTTAATTACTTAGTATACTTTCCAGACTCCTACAATTGAGACTGCCTGTATTTTGCATTTTGAGATATGAAAGAATAAGCCCTCGGAGAAAACATTACCTCCATATATTAATTTTTTATTTCAATTTAGAAGTGGCTTAGATCGCAAGATCTTGGGTCCAAATGTAAACAAATTTATATTCTCAACCTGCCACTGCTTCAATATATTCACTTTGTGGGACTCCAAGGTACACATTTTGCCTCATCCTACTTAAATATTATAAAACATAAATCAAAATACTTATTGACTCTTCTTCAGTAGCATTTGAAAATTTTTTTTTCAATTTATCTGTAATCAAAATCCAACAGTGATTAGAATACACCATGAGTGAGAAACAGTATCCACCATATTGTCTTAATTCTGCTCCTCACTCAAGAAATTTATTGTATGAATGAATCTTCACCTGCCATGCCATTATGCATGTTAATATACATCCAAAGTTGAGGAATACAGGGCAAATAAAATCCCATTTTCCCTGGGAATTACCTTTCAATTACCTTGCCTATAAAAACCAAATGATACACTAGCTTAGGGGTTTTGAGCATGTGCAATGGGGAGTTCTCTCCTACTCCTCTCTAACTCTGTATCTTCAATTCAGAGATCCTTGGCTTTAATTCTGGTTTACACGTGGTACATCAGTGTAAGAAGGTGTTTACACAAAGCTAAAAGAACTTTGAAACATTATGGTATTAATGCAAAATTCCAAGTGGTAGAAGAGGAAAGTGGTATTGGTAGAGATGAGCAAAACTTGATGCTTTTATTGTAGTCTGAGTGCAACTTTCTAATTGTTCATTAAACCAAAACCAAACAAACCTGTTGCCATCCAGTCAATTCCGACTCATAGTGACCCTATAGGACAGAGTAGAACTACCCCATAGAGTTTCCAAGGAGCACCTGGTGGATTCGAACTGCCAACCTTTTGTTTAGCAGCTGTAGCTCTTAACCACTATGCCTAACCACTGTACCACCAGGGTTTCCAGTTGTTCATTAGAGCATTCTAATTGTTCCCACCAGAGAATTTTGGTCAGTTTCTGTCTCTTGGGAATGTGATTTCTTGCCAATAAAACAGTAAACAGTAAGCCTGCTTGTATAGGTTGGTTACCCTCAGAAGGGTGATATCCCAGGCAAAGTTATTGAGATAATCATGCCCCTCCTTTTTTAAATCTAAACTGTATTTCAAGCACTCTATGTGGTTCTTGGTTTCAATAATATAGTCATACCTCCAGGGATCAAAAACAGTAAGTGTATATCTCATGTATTTTTCAAAAAATGTCATCAATTTTGAAACTTTTACGTTTATTTTTGCCAGCAAATTTCTTGACTCATCTAGTTCTTGGCATTCACCTGCAGCATTTCGGCAGATAATACTATTTTCTATCGAAAGAAGAGATATTTCCCGTTGCCTGGCTATGTATATTTTAAAAATCAAAGACTTAATTATTTACCATTTCATGTAAAGCATCATTTTCCCTATTAGAATTTCCATCAAATGGGGGCAGTAATACATATCGACTACCATTTGACTGTATGGTAACCACATAGAAGTTTCAGTAAAACTGGATAAAATCTCTTTTCTTCCATGTTTTCATTTTTATAAATTGTGTTTCTCTAATCTGGCTTCTTTTTAAAATAATCTTTTATTGTATTCTAAGTGCAAGTTTACACAGCAAATTAGGTTCCCCTTTAATAATTTTTATACAAACTATTCCACACCATTGATTACAATTTTTACAATATGCCAGCATTCTCATTATTTCCATTCTGTTTGTTCTGTTCCCATTGATTTAGCTTCCCTTCCTCTCCTTTCCGTCTTTGCTTTTGGGTAAATGTTGAGCGTTTGGTCTCATATAGTTAATTGCTTATGGGAGCACATTACTCACACGTGAAATTGTTTATTTTATAAGCCAATCTATTATAACCTCCAGAAACAGCTTCAGTTCCAAGTCCAAAGGGTATCTTAGAGGGATAGTCTTGGGGGTTCCTCTAGTCTCTATTGGTCCAGTAGGTCTGGATTTTTTTAAGAATTTGAATTTTGTTCTACATTTTTCTCCCATTCTGTCCAGGACCTTCTATTGTGTCTCCTGTCAGAATTGTTGGTAGTGGTAGTCGGGTACCATCTAGTTCTTTTAGTCTCAGGCTTGAAGATGCTGTGGTTCCTATGGGCTATTAGTCCTGTGGACTAGCTTCTTCTTTCAGTCTTTGGTTCCCTTCATTTTCTTTTGCTCCAAATGAGTAGAGACTAATAGTTGTATCTTAGATGGCCACTCACAAGCTTTTTTTTAAATTGTACTTTAGATGAAGGTTTACAGAACAAACAGTTTCTCATTAAACAGTTAGTACACATATTGTTTTATAACAATGGTGAACAACCCCACAACATGTCAACACTATCCCTTCTCAACCATGGGTTCCCTATTACCAGCTTTCCAGTTCCTTCTTGCTTTCTAGTCCTTGTCCCTGGACTGTTGTGCCCCATTAGTCTCATTTTGTTTTATGGGCCTGTCTAATCATTGGCTGAAGGGTGAATCTCGGGAGTGACTTCATTACTGAGCTAAAACGGTGTCCGGGAGCCACACTCTCTGTGTTTCTCCAGTCTCTATCAGGCCAGTAAGTCTGGTCTTTTTTTTGTGAGGTAGAATTTTGTTCTACATTTTTCTCCAGCTCTGTCCAGGACCCTCAGTTATGATCCCGGTCAAAGCAGTCAGTTGTGGTAGCCAGGCACCATCTAGTTGTACTGGACTCAGTCTGGTGGAGGACGTGATAGTTGTGGTCTATTAGTCTTTTGCACTAATCTTTTCCTTGTATCTTGTTTTCTTCATTCTCACTTGCTCCCGAAGGGGTGAGAGCAATGGAGTATCTTGGGTGGCTGCTCACAGGTTTTTAAGACCCCAGACGCTACTCACCAAGGTAGAATGTAGAACATCGTCTTTATAAACTGTCTTATGCCAATTGAGCTAGATATTCCCAGAGACCATAGTCCCCACACCCCTCAGCCCAGCAATTCAGTTGCTCAGGGAGTTTGGATGTGTCTAGGGAGCTTCCGTGACCTTTCCTGGTACAAGTTGTGCTGGTTTCCCCTGTATTGTGTTGTGTCTTACCCTTCATCAAAGTTATCACTTATCTATTGTCTATTTAGTATTCCCCCCCGACCCTGGCATCCTTCGTAACCAACAAAGATTGTTTCCTTTTCTGTGTAAACTTTTTCAAGAGTTTGTACAATAGAAGTCTCATACAATATTTGTCCTTTTGTGATTGGCTTATTTCACTCAGCATAATGTCCTCCAGTTTCATCCATGGTATGAGATGCTTCACAGATTCATCATTGTTCTTTATCGTTGCATAATACTCCATTGTGTGTATGTACCATAGTTTGTTTATCCATTCGTCTGTTAATGGGCATCTAGGTTGTTTCCATCTTTTTGCTACTGTGAACAATGCTGCAATGAACTTGGGTGTGCATACGTCTGTTCGTGTGATGGCTCTTATTTCTCTAGGATATATTCCTAGGAGTGGGATTGCTGGATTGTACGGTATTTCTATTTCTAGCTTTCTAAGGAAGCACAGTATCATTTACCAAAGTGGTTGTATCATTTTGCATTCCCACCAGCAGTGCGTAAGAGTTCCGATCTCCCTGCAGACTCTCCAACATTTGCTACTTCCAGTGTTTTTGATTCATGCCAGTAATGCTGGAGTGAGAAGGTATGTCATTGTAGTTTTAATTTGCATTTCTCTAATGGCTAGTGAACGCGAGCATTTCCTCATATGTCTGTTGGCTGCTTGAATATCTTCTTTTGTGAAGTGTCTGTTTATTTCCTTTGCCCATTTTTAAATTGGATTATTTGTCTTTTTGTTGTAGAGGTGTTGGATTTTCTTGTAGACTTGAGATTAGACCTTTGTCTGACTTATAATGTCCAAAATTTTTTTCCCAGTCTGTAGCTTCTCCTTTTACTCTTTTGGTGAAGTCTTTTGATGTGCATAAGTGTTCAATTTTTTGAAGATCCCTGTTATCAAGTTTATCTTCTGGAGTTTGTGTGTTGTTGATTATGGTTTGTATCCTGTAATGCCATGCGTTAGGGTCTCTAGCATTGATCCTATTTCTTCTTCTATGAACTTTATAATTTTTGGCTTTATATTTAAGTCTTTGATCCATTTTGAATTAGTTTTGGTATATGGTGTGAGGTATGGGTCCTGTTTCATTTTTTTTGCGGATGGATATCCAGTTTTGCCAGCACTATTTGTTAAAAGACTTTTCCCCATTTAATGGACTTTGGGCCTTTATGGAAGATCAGGTGACCGTAGGTGTATGGGTTTACATCTGGGTTCTCAATTCTGTTCCATTGGTAAATGTATCTGTCATAGTACCAGTACCAGGTTGTTTTGAGAACGATATCTGTATAGCAGGTTCTGAGGTCAGGTAGTGTGAGTCCTCCTGCTTTATTCTTCTTCTTCAGTAGTGCTATACTTATCCAGGTCTTCTTCCCTTTCCATATAAAGTTAATGATTAGTTGTTCCAACTCTTTAAAGAATGTTGTTAGTATTTGGATCGGGATTGCGTTGTATTTGTAAATTGCTTTGGGCAGAATTGTCATTTTCACAATGTTGTGTCTACCTATCCATGAGCATGGCGTGTTTTTCCATTTATGTAGATCCCTTTGGGTTTCTTGCAGTAGTGTTTTGTAGTTTTCTTTGTATAGGTCTTTTACATCCCTAGTTAGATTATTCCCAAACATTTTATGTTTTTAGGGGCTATTATAAATGTTATTGTCTTTCTGATTTCCTTTTCATGATTCTCTCTATTGGTGTATAGGAATCCAACTGATTTTTGTATGTTTATCCTGTATCCTGCTACTCCGCTGAATCTTTCATTACTTCTAGTAGTTTTCTCATGGAGTCTTTAGGGTTTTCTATGTATAGTATCATGTCATCTGCAAACAGGGAGTGTTTAACTTCTTCATTACCAATTTGGATACACTTTATTTCTTTCTCTTGCCTTATTGTTCTAACTAGAACTTTCAGCACATGTTAAATAGGAGTGGTGATAAAGGGCATCCTTGTCTTGTTCCTGTTTTCAAGGCAAATGTTTTCAGCCTCTCTCCATTAAGAATGATGTTGGCCATTGGTTTTGCATAGATGCCCTTTATTATGTTGAGAAATTTCCCTTCTATACCTATTTGATTGAGAGTTTTTATCAGGAATGGGTGTTGGACTTTGTTGAATGCCTTTTCTGTGTCAATTGAGATGTTCATGTGATTCTTTTCTTTCCTTTTATTTATGTGATGGATTACATTGATTTGCTAATGTCGAATCATCCTTGCATACCTCGTATGAATTCTACTTGGTAGTGGTGTATGATTTTTTTTAATATGATGCTGAAATCTATTGGCGAGACTTTTGTTGAGAATTTCTGCATCTATATCACAAGAGATATTGGTCTGTAACTTTTATTTTTTTCCGATGCCTTTGCCTGGTTTTGGTATCAGGGTTATGCTGGCTTCATGGAATGAATTTGGAAGTGTCGCTTCCTTTTCTATGTTCTGAAATAATTTGAGTAGTAGTGGTATAAGCTCTTCTCTGAATGTTTGGTAGAATTCTCCAGTGAAGCCATCTGGGCCAAGGCTTTTTTTTTGTTGGGAGTTTTTTTTTATTGCCTTATCAATTTCTTCTCTTGTTATGGGTCTGTTCAGATTTTCAACATCACTTTTTGATAGGTTTTGTTGGTAGTGTGTTTCTAGAAATTTGTCTACTTCCTCTGGGTTTTCAAATTTGTTGGAGTATACCTTTTCATAATACTCTGTTATGATCCTTTTTATTTTAGTTGAGTCAGTTGCAATGCCCCCCATTTGATTTCTTATTTGGGTTATTTATGTCCTCTCCTGTTTTTCTTTTGTCAGTCTAGCCAGTGTTTTGTCGATTTTGTTGATCCTTCAAAAAACCAACTTTTGGTTTTGTTGATTCTTTCTATTGTTTTTCGGTTGTCTATTTCTTCTCTGATCTTTATTATTTCCTTTCTTCTGGTGGCTGTGGCTTTTTTTTTTTTTGTGGCTATTCTCTTTCTATTTGCTCGAATTCTGTAGTTAATGTTTTGATTTTTGTCCCTTCTCTTTTGATATGTGCATCTATTGCTATAAATTGTCCTCTGAGGACTGCTTTTGCTGTGTCCCAAAGGTTAGTATGATGTGTTTTCATTCTCGTTTGATTCTAGGAATTTTTTGATTCCATCTCTGATTTCTTCTATTACACAGTGGTTTGTAAGCAGAGTGTTATTGTGTTTCCATGTAACTGATTTTTTTTCCTTCCTCTTCCTGTTGTTAATTTCTACCTTGATTGCATTGTGGTCAGAGAAGATACTTTGTATTATGTCAAAGTTGTGGATCTTGTTGAGGGTTGCTCTGTGGCCTAAGATGTGGTCTATTCTGGAGAATGTTCCATGTGTACTGGAAAAGAATGTGTACTTTGCCGCTGTTTGGTGGAGTGTTCTATATATGTCTATGAGGTCAAGTTGGCTGATTGTGTCCTTTAGGTCGTCTGTGTCTTTGTTGAGTTTCTTTCTAGATGTTCTGTCTTTTACTGAGAGTGGTGTGTTGAAGTCTCTTATTATTATTGTGGAACTGTCAATTTCTCTTTTCAGTGTTGTTAGAGTTTGTTTTATGTATTTTGGAGCCCTGTCATTGGGTGGGTAGATGTTTATTATGGTTATGTCTTCATGCTGGATCGTCCCCTTAATCATTATATAGTGTCCTTCTTTGTCTTTTATGGTAGATTTTGTTTAAAGTCTATTTTATCTGAGATTAGTTTTGCCACTCCTGCTCTTTCTTGGTAGCTGTTTGCTTCAATATATTTTTTTCCATCCTTTGATTTTTAATAAATTTAAATCTCTGTCTCTAAGATGTGTCTCTTATAGACAGCATATTGATGGATCCTGTTTTTCTATCCATTCTGTCACTCTCTGTCTCTTTATGGGTGCATTTAGGCCATTTACATTCATTGTAATTATTGATAGGTGTGAGTTTATTGCTTTCTTTTTGTAGTGCTGTTTTTTGTGGTGCTGACGTTTTCTTTGTTCCTCTTATTCTCCTGTGCTGAATTCCTTTTGTCTGTGGATTTTCTTTTCATTTCTCTTGCTTTTGTATGGTTTGTTTTTACTGAGACTTTATGTTTTTCTTCTTTATTTTGGTGAGTAGGTTTGTTAACTTTCTTTGTGGTTGCCTTGAAATTTACCCTTATCTTCCTAAGTTTGAACCTCTCTATTGTTACTTGGTACCGTCTTGCCTTCCTTTCCATTAGAAGGTTCTGTACATACACTGTTTATTCCCTCTTTTATTGTTCTGATGTTGTTTTCATTTACAGATTAACTTCTCTGGTTCCCTGTTGTAATTCTTTGGTTTGGACAGTCCTTGAGAGTTCATTTCCTAGACTGATATCTGGCTGGTATGATCCTGCATCTTAGATTCATCCTGTGGTCTGATGTTGTTTGTTGTCAGATCAAAGGACTCCCTTTAATAATTATTGTAAGTTAGTTTGTTTTTTACATAGTCCCTTAATTTCTGTTTATCTGGAAATGTCCTAATTTCACCATCATATCTGAATGAAAGTTTTGCAGGATATATTGTTCTTGGTTGGCAATTTTTTTCTTTCAAGGTTTTATACATGTCATCCCATTGCCTTCTTGCCTGCATGGTTTTTGCTGAATAATCTACGCTTAGTTTTATTGCTCCTCTGCATGTGCTTTTTGTTTTTCTCAAGCTGCTCTCAGGATTCTTTGTTTGTCTTTGGTTGTAGCAAGTGTGATCATGATATTCCTTGGTGATTTTCTTTTGGGGTCTGTCCTATATGGGGTTCGTTGAGCTTCTTGGATGGTCAGCTTGTCATCTTTCATGATATTGGGGAAGTTTTCTGTCAGCAGTTCAATGATCCTCTCTGTGTTTTCTGTTTTCTCCTCCTGTTCTGGAACTAGATGTCTAGCAAAGTTTTGCTTTTGATTGTATCCCACATAATTTTCTGAGTTTCTTCATTTTCTTTCATTCTTTTTTCTGATTTTTCCTCAAGCAGAGTTGTATCCAAGTGTTTGTCTTCAATTTTACTGATCTTGTCTTCCATCGTTTCAAACCTGCTCCTCAGCCCTTCTATGACACTTTCCATTTCTGAAATCTTGTTGTTTATCTTTTGGATTTCTAACTGTTATTTTTGTATGATTTCTTGTTGTGAATTTGTTTTAGCATTTTGTTCCTGTATTATTTTCCTGAATTCTTCCATATTTTTGGTCTGTATTTTCCATGAATTTGTCTGCCTTTTCCATGAATTTGTCTATTTTTTCCTCATTTTTGTCTGCTTTTTGCTTGAACTCTTGAATAATTCTGAATATTTGAGATTTAAATTCCCTAACTTGTAGTTCTAGTGCCTTTTCTTCTACTGGAAAGTCATCTGGTGTTTTATTTTGGATGCCTATTGGAACCATCCCATCCTGTTTTTGTAAATGTTTTTATACTGTCAGCTGTCTTTCAGGACATTCAGTAGTTATTTTCCTCATTTACTGACTGTAGATTTGTTTGTTAAGTCCTGCTTTTAGTTTTATTTGGTTATGTCTGTGCAGGCATGTGTGCATTCTTTGTTGTTTGCTCATATGTAGGCAGAATACTTTTCGCCTCCTTCTCCAATGGGCAGGATCAGTCACTCAGGTATACAGCAGAGCAGGCCCAGATAAAGGGGAGTTGCTGGAATGGCTTGTTTATGGCACATACTAGAGCCGACAGGGTGGCTGGGAATCAGTGCAGGGCAGATTCTGGCAGGCCATGCAGTGTTGCTTGGAGGTGTGATGTTCAGTGCATGGTGCAGGCAGGCAGGAAGGAGGGGGTAGATTGTGATGTGTGGAGCTAAGATGGATATGGGAAAGAGGAGAGAGAGGAGAGAGGAACAGGAGCCAAAAATATACCTACAAACAAATGAAGAAGAGTGCTAAGGGAGCTAGCTATTGGAGTGGAGAGATGAGAGACTGAGAAATGGAGAAAAACAGAAAGAAAAAAAGAAAAAGGGTAAAACAAAAAATGAATAAATAAAAATTAGAAAAAACAGAAAGAAAGAAAAGCTCCCAAGGGTCCCATTGGTGTGGGTGCAAGTACTGGGGAAGTTGCTCCCAGGTATTGAAGTACAGCCTGGCTAGAATGGGTACAGATGTCACACAGTGCCACGTATTCAGGAGACAGGAAGAGAAGGTAAGTATAGAGAGACGAGAAACTGAGAAATGAAGAAAGACAAAAAGGGGAAAAGAGAGAGAAGAAAACAAAACAAAAAAAAAAAAAGAACAGGAAAAAGGAAATGTCCTCAGGGATCCCACAGCGCATCTGCACAGAGTAAGGGAGTAGCTCTCAAGCCGCACAGTGCTGCCTGGCTAGAAGGGGCTCCCAAGCCAAGAAAAGAAAAAGAAAACTAACAAACAAACCAATCAAAACAGAACAAATAAACAAACAAACAAAAAAGGCACCAGGGATCCCACTAGTGTGGTGGCAGGGGACTGGAAGCAGTTTCACAGTCGAGTGGAGTTTCCCAGCCTTTCAGGAAGAAGCAAAGATGGCATGCAGAGCCAGGTGTTTGAGAGAAAGGAGGGGGAGGTGGTGAGAGGTAAGGAAGAAGTGGAAGAAAGCAACACCAGCAGTCAACAAATGGCACTCAAGGAGCTGGCCAGTACTGGCGGGTAGAATCCAAGCAGCACAAGAGTGAAGGCAGTGCTTCCCAGACAAGAGATTGTGGCAGCAGGAAGCAGAGGAGGCTTAGTGGGGGTGAAGAAGGATGGTGAGGTGGGAAAGTATATATCGCTGGTTACCAGTTGTTCTGTCTCCTTCTGGAAGTTCTGTGAAGCTGCTTTCTTGTACCCCCTGTTCGCTGATCTCTGATAGGAGTCCAAGATGGCAGATCCATGCTACATTAGCTGATAGGGGACCTCTGTATGTATCTCTCCTTGCTCTCCATTCTTGGTCAGTTTCTTATTCCATTCAGTGCTGGGCTGAGTTCTTTATCTCTTCATTTGATGCTTAGGGTTTCAGGATTGACGTTTGTCTCTGTTTGACTTAGTTTTTCAGATCTTTGCTGTGGAGGGACGGCATGGTGCTTCTGTCTATATTACCATGTTGCCTGGAACACTTGCAAGCTTTTAAGACCACAGATGGTACTCACCGAACTAGGATGTAAATCATTATCTTTGTGAACTATGCTATGCCAGTTAACTAAGTTTTCCTCCAAGACTATGGTCCCAAGACTTTTGACTCAGTAAATCAATGCTGTGAGTTGTTTGGATATATCTAGGAAGCCTCCATAACTGTGCCCCCTATGTGGTTTTTTATATATGTGGATACATATGTAGCACATACAAACGTGTATATGCATATGCTTACAGATACACCTATACCTGCAGGTGCATTTACCCACATATGCCTTCCTATACACTTGTATGCATCCATATCTATGTATGTAACCACATGCCTATTTTTGTTTGTTTTTACTGTTGTTGCAAAATTATATATGTTATGGCATTTACCAAAAGTGTCTCTTTTTTGTGTGTACTTCTTAGTGTCTTTATTTACTTTGGTCAAGTTGTGCTGACTTCACCCACATTTGGGCTTGCCTTTCCCATCACCCAAAGTAACAAGTGTCTACTATCTAGAAAGTGATTATCCCTCCCTCTCCCTCCAATCCCTGGTAACCATCAAAGATCTTCGCTTTCTGTGTGTATATCTGACTTTTTATAATAGTGAGACTATACAATATTGTGGGGATAGATGCCATTTAAACATGGCTGCACTATTGACAACTGCAGCCCCCACAGGCCTCTATGCTGCACAGCATGTTGAGACTTGTCCCAGCATGTTGAGACTTGTCCCCAACATGTTGAGACTTGTCACGATTTGTTTTCCCAAACCTATTGTCCCTTTACTGAT
>NW_004443954.1:25189619-25190384 GCF_000243295.1 Trichechus manatus latirostris | reverse complement strand
GAATTCCTTCTCCCTTGCCTGCACCCAAAGCCCATTGTTCTGTTGTTTGCTTCACTGCTTGCTGTATGGACTATAAATAAACTCCTGGGACTGAAGCCAGGGTCGACTCCTCAGAGTGACCCTCCTGGCCGCACTTCTCTGTAAGAGTTGTGTTTGGTTACTGTCTCCACCGCCCCAAAATTCGCCGCCGCTGTGACAGATGGTGCCCCGTGTGAGGGTGCTGTAGACATCCTCGCACTCAATCCCTGAAGGTGGTAAGTACAGAACGCGTCCATTTCGGGCTGCTTTTACAGCCCTGGGAGCGGTGGGGTTTTTCCACAGGCGGAACTTTCCCAGACGTTCTCATCTCAGGCTGCTATAGCCCCGGGAGCAACGGGGCATTCTCATACGCTCCCTCAAGGGATTTCAGGCTTCGGGCCAGGAGCTTTGCTGCCACTCTTTCCTTCATTTTCCTATTCCTCCTCGCTATGGGGAATTCTCTTTCTTCTGAACAACATCAACACAAACCCAGTTGTTGGGATTGTTAAAGGCCTCTAAGCTTAAGGTGTCAGAAGAAGCTCTTACTCAACTTCTGCTTTTGAGTCTACCTGTCCTTTCCCTTGTGGGGAAACCTTGATGTAGAAGCATGGGAATGTATTGGTAACATCATTCATGACATGAACATCCCAGCTTCAGTTCTTATTGCTTGGCATCACTGTTGCCTTGCTTTACAGCCCCTACAGGCAGCTCCTTCTGCTCCCTCCCCTAGTAAAGAAAATGTTTATG
>NW_004443954.1:25187617-25189080 GCF_000243295.1 Trichechus manatus latirostris | reverse complement strand
ACAGGTAGATAATCAACAAGCAGCTGAAGTTCTTTGTCTCCAGCTTGCTTACGAAAATGCTAATGCTGACTGTTGAGCTGTTTTAGCCCCCTTAAAGGCACAGAATCTTAATTTAGCCTAAATGATTAGAGCATGTCAAAATGTTGGCACAGAAACTCATAAGGTACAAGTATTAGCAGCAGCTCTCCGTCCACCCACTGCCACCCGTTTTGGCTATGGTAAACCTGGACATTTTAAGAAGGACTGTCACAATTTAAAAAACAAAAATGCCAACACTAAATTTCCAACCTGAAAGTGTCCCCGCTGTGGTAAAGGCAGTCATTGGGCTAAGCAGTGCAGATCTCAATTTAACAATCAAGGCAACCCTATGTCGGTAAAGGGGAAGAGGGGCGAGAGCTCTCACGCCCTGAAAAATCCAGGGAGCCCCCGAGTGTGGAGTGTGGAGACCACAGCATAGCCTCCAAACAGCAACATTTGCGAGTCAATGATTTAAAAGCAGCTATTGAAGGGAGTGCAGGATTAGATTTACCCTTGACAGGTGTCGTAATAGATGAGGCAGGAAAAGTTTTTTGTTATAGCAACACAGGTTTGGGGACCCCTGCCTCGAGGATATTTAGGGCTCCTCATTGGTCGCTCTAGTATTACATCTCAAGGTCTAACTGTTCATCCTGGTGTAATAGATTCCGATTATGAAGGTCAAATTAAAATCATGGTTTCCAGTCTCTCTTATTGGAACATTACTCCCTCTGATAAGATAGCACAGCTAATTTTACTTCCCTTTGTAGTCCCCTCTGCTCGCACTACCCCAAGATGGGCTGGGGGTATCAGCAGTACTGATGCTTTTTGGGTTACTAAGTTACAATCTTTCTGACCATATCTTACTGTTCAGGTCAATGATCGCATGTTTAAAGGGCTCGTGGATTCTGGGACAGATGTAACTATCTTCTCATATGATTCCTGGCCCTCTTCTTAGCCCAAGAAGCAAACCGCTGAAACCCTCACAGGAGTTGGAAGAGCACAGTGTCCTTTTCAAAGTACACTTCCCATTATTTGCTATAGCTCTGATGGACAGCCCTCTTCTATCTGTCCCTTTATCCTTCCTTTACCTACTATATTATGGGGACGAGATTTAGTCTCCCAGTGGAATGTTCAAATTGGCACCCCTCAGGATTTTTCATAGGGGCCACTACTCAAACAGACCCTCTGCTAAAATTAACCTGGATACCTGGCCCTCCTGTTTGGGTTGAGCAGTGGCCCATTAAAGAAGAAAAGTTAAAACACCTTAAAAAACTTGTCCAGGAGCAGTTAGAGGCTGGACACATCAGGCCTTCCTGCAGCCCTTGGAATCCACCTATTTTCGCTGTCCCCAAAAAATCCATAAAAAGGAGGCTCCTTCATGACTTACGGGCTGTTAATCAACGTCTTGTCCCTATGGGACCTCTCCAACCAGGAATTCCCAATCC
>NW_004443954.1:25149798-25184873 GCF_000243295.1 Trichechus manatus latirostris | reverse complement strand
CCAACAATCAGGATATTACTAGTGCAGAGGATTATATTATCCTCATAAGATCATCCTCTATTGTCTTATACACCTGAAAGGCACATTGAGTCCGCCCACTCCTGCTATGCAATTCATAAGAGCATCACTCTCACTTAGTAACCTGATGAAGAACCAGATGGTATCCAGTGGAAAACCAGCATCGTGACTTTAAAGAGCCTGCTATGGCCACCATCTAGGCGACTAAGTCCGGGTGTTACTCATAGCTATGCTACTTCTCCTCCTTAAACATATAAAGTGTGCCCCAGCCATAGCTGGGCTCACAAGGACTCACTAAGACGCCAGGCCCTGAGGTGTGGAGACAGTAGCTAAGATAATCTTGGATTTTATCTCGTACAGAAAATTTTACTTTATCTTACCGGAAACTTGTTGGACCAGTGGAAACCCTCTTGACTCTTATTTCATTAACTAAACAAAAGGGGGAAATGTGGGGATATACGCAATTTAAACATGGCTGCACTATTGACAACTGCAGCCCCCACAGGCCTCTATGTTGCACAGCATGTTGAGACTTGTCCCCAACATGTTGAGACTTGTCTCTAACATGTTGAGACTTGTCATGACTTGTTTTCCCAAACCTATTGTCCCTTTACTGATTGGCTTCTTTACCTGAATTCCTTCTCCCTTGCCCGCACGCAAAGCCCATTGTTCTGTTATATGCTTCACTGCTTGCTGTATTGACTATAAATAAACTCCTGGGACTGAAGCTGGGGTTGACTCCTCAGAGTGACCCTCCTGGCCCCATTTCTCTGTAAGAGTTGTGTTTGGTTACCATCTCCACCGCCCAACATTCGCTGCCACTGCGACAGATGGTGCCCCGTGTGAGGAGCTGCGACACAATATTTGTCTTTTTGTGATTGATTTATTTCATCAGCGTAACGTCCTCCAGATTCATCCATGTTATGTTTTGCAGACTCCTTGTTATTCTTTACAGTTGGGTAGTATTTCATTGTAAGTATGTACCACAATTTGTTTATCCATTCATCTGTTGATGGGCACTTAGGTTGTTTCCATCTTGTTGCTATTGTGAATAATGCTGCAATGAACACAGGTGTACATATATTTATTTGTGTCCTTGTTCTTATATCTCTAGGATATATACCTAACTGTGAGATTGCTGGATCATAAGATATTTCTATTTCTAGCTTTTTGAGGAAGCACCATTCTGTTTTCCATTGTGGTTGTACCATTTTACAATCCCACTCGTAGTATGTAAGAGTTACAATACCCACAACCTTGCCAGCATTTTTTGGTTTTTTTTTTTTTAACCATTGCCATTCTTACATGGGTGAAATTGCATCTCATTGTAGCTTTGATTTCCATCTCTCTAATGGCTAATGGGAAACTCTGGTGGCGCAGTGGTTAAGAGCTACAGCTGCTAACCAAAAGATCGGCAGTTCGAATTCACCAGGTGCTCCTTGGAAACCCTATAGGGCAGTACTACTCTGTCCTATACGGTCACTATGAGTTGAAATTGACTCAACGGCAGCCGGGTTTTTTAATGGCTAATGATCGTGAGCATTTTCATGTGTTTGTTGTCTACCTGAATGTCCTCTTTGGTGAAGTGTCTGTCATGTCCTTTGCACATTTTTTGACTGGATTGTTTGTCTTTTTCTTTTTGAGTTGTTGAATTTTCTATATATTTTAGAGACCAGACCCTTATCAAATATGTAGCTGCCAAAAATTTTTTCCTAGTCTACAGGAGCTGTTTTTACTCTCTTGTTAAAATCTTTTGATGAGCATGAATATTTAATTTTTAGGAGGTCCCGGTTGTCTAATTTATCTTCTTTCATTTGTAGCATTTTTAGTTTTGTTTGATAGGCTACTTATGCCAAAAATTAATCTCCCTAATTTTGACCCTGTGTTATCTCCCAGGAACTTTATAGTTTTAGCTTTAACATTTAGGTCTTTGATGCATTTTGCGTTAGTTTTTGTGCATGGTGTGAGGTATGGATCCTGATTCATTTTTCTTCAAATAGATACCCAATTTTGTCACTACCATTTGTTAAAGAGTCTGTTTCTTCCCCATTGAATGGACTTTGACCCTTTGTGGAAGATCAGCGCCTGTAAATGGAAGAATTTACTTCTGGATCCTGAATTCTATTCCATTGTTCTATGTGTCTGTCATTGAACCAGTAGCAGCTGTTTTGATTACCCTGGCAGTATAATATGTTTTGAGATTGGGATGTGTGAGCTCTCCTACTTTGTTCTTCTTCTTTAATATTGCTTTAGCTATTTGGGGCCTCTTTCCTTTCCATATAAAGTTGGAGATTAGTTTTTCCATTTCATTAAAGAATGTTGTTGGGATTTGGATCAGGGTTGCATTATATCTGTAGACCACTTTTGGTAGTATTGACATTTTCACAATGTTAAGTCTTCCAATCCATGGGGATGGAATGTTTTCCATTTAAGTAGATCTCTTTTATTTTCTTGCAGTAGTGTTTTATACTTTTCCTTGTGTAAGTGTTTTATGTCCCTGGTTAGGTTTATTCCTAGGTATTTTATCCTTTTGAGGGTTATTGTAAATGGTATTGATTTCTTGATTTCCTTTTCAGAGTCTTCCTTGTTAGTGTAGAGAAACTCAACTGATTTTTGTGTGTTGATCTTGTACCCTGTCACTTAGCTGAATCCTTCTATTAGTTCCAGTAACTTTCTTGTGGAGTGTCTGGAATTTTCTACGTATAGGATCGTGTCATCTGAGAATAAAGATAGTTTTACTTCTTTCTTTCCAATTTGAATTCCTTTTATTTCTCTTTCTTTTCTTATTTCTCTAGCTAGGACTTCCAGTACAAAAACTGAATAAGAGTGGTGATAAAGGACATCTTTGTCTCATTCCTATTCTCCAGAGGAATGCTCTCAATATTTCTCAGTTGAGAATACTGTTGGCTGTTAGTTTTGCATATATGCCCTTAATCATGTTGAGGAATTATCCTTCCATTCCTATTTTGCTAAGATTTTTTATCAGGAAATGCTGTTAAATTTTATCAGATGCCTCTTCTGCATCAATTGAGATGATCATGTGATTCTTTTTCTCTGTTTTATTTATGTGGTGAATTACATTGATTGATTTTCTATTGTTGAGCCATCCTTGCATCCCTGGTATGAATCCCACTTGATCATGATGTTTTGTTTTTAAATATGCTATTGAATTCTGTTGGTTAGAATTTTGTTGAGAATTTTTGCATCTATATTCATGCGGGTTATTGGTCTGTAATTTTCTTTTTTATTGGTGTCTTTGGCTTTGGTATCAGGGTTATGCTGGCTTCACAGAATGAACTAGGGAGTATTCTTTCCTTTTCTATGCTCTGAAATAGTTTGAGTAGAATAGGTATCAACTTTTCTCTGAATTTTTTGTATAATTCTT
Organism: Trichechus manatus latirostris; assembly: GCF_000243295.1. NCBI lineage: Eukaryota > Metazoa > Chordata > Mammalia > Sirenia > Trichechidae > Trichechus > Trichechus manatus. The sequence continues at coordinate 25,181,470 of NW_004443954.1, read as the reverse complement.
CATTGAAACTGTCCAGGCTTTTTTTGTTGTTGGGAGTTTTTTGTGTTTGTTTTTTGTTTTGTTTTTTTTTAACAAGTTTGATTTTTTCTTTTGTTATGGGTCTGTTCAAGTTTTCTACCTCTATTTGTGTTAGTTTAGGTCAGTGGTGTGTTTCTAGAAATTTGTCCATTTCTTCTAGGTTTTCAGATTTGTTGGAGTACAATTTTTCATAGTACTCTGATCTTTTTAATCTCAGTTTGTTCCATTGTAATGTCACCCATCTCTTTTATTTTTGTTATTTTCATTGTCTCATTTTTTTCTTTGTCAAATTGGCCAGTGATTTGTCAATTTTATTATTGCTCATCTTAAAGAACCAGCTTCTAGATATGTAGATTGTTTCTATTGTTTTTATGTTTTCTATTTCATTTATTTCTCCTCTGATCTTTATTATTTCCTTTCTTCTGGTGACTGTTGACTTCTTTTGCTGTTTCTTTTCTATTTTATCAAGTTGTAGGGTCATGCTATTGATTTTGGCCCTTTTGTCTTTTTTGATGAGTGCATTTGTAGCTATAAATTCTCTGAACACTGCTTGCTGTATCCCAAAGGTTTTGGAATGCTGTGTTTTCTTTATCATTTGATTCTAAGAATCTCTTAATTTCATTTTAAGTTCTTCTATCACCCAGTAGTTTTTAAGTGAGGTGTTATTCAGTATTGATACATTTAATTTTTTCCTTGTTTTTTTGTTATTGATTTCTAGTTTTAGAGTGTTATGATCTGAGAAGATGCTTTTTATTATTTCTATGTTTTTTAATTATTGAGGCTTCCTTTGTAGCTTAAAATATGAACTATTCTGGAGAATGATGCATGTGTATTGGAGAAGAATGTGTACTGTGCTGCTGTTGGGTGGTATGTTCTGTATATTTCTATGAGGTCAAGTTGGTTGATTGCGTTATTTAGATCTTCTGTATCTGTTGAGTTTCTTTCTAGTTGTTCTGTCCGTCATTGAAAGTGGTGTGTTAAAGTCTCCTATTATTGTAAAACTATCTATTTCTCTTTCCAATTCTGTTAAAAAAATTTTTTATGTATTTTGGAACTCTGTCATTATGTAAATATTTATTATGGTTATGTACTCTTGGTGGATTGACCCTTTAATAATTATATAATGCTCTTCATTGTCGCATCATGGATTTTGACTTAAAGTCTATTTTATGAGAGATTATTATTGTCACTCCTGCTCTCTTTAAGTTAGTATTCTTGATATATTTTTTTTTTTTCCATCTTTTCATCTTTAACTTATTTATTTCTTTGTGTTTAAGGTGTCTCTCTTGTAGGCAACATATTAATGGGTCATGCTTTTTCATCCATTCTGCCACTGTCTGCCTCTTCACTGGTGCATTTAAACCATTCACATTCAGTATGATTATCGAAAGGTATGAGTTTATTACTGCTATTTTGTTATGCTTTTTTTGTGTGTTGTTAACAGTTTCTTTGTTTCACTTAATTTTCTGTGCTGAGTTCTGGAGATGGCACAAGAGTGGGCTACGTTTCATTCTGTTGTACACGGTCATGATGAATTGGAGTCAATTTGATGGCAACTGACCACAACAACAAAGTAAGTATAGGGTGCTAATAATGATACCACAGCCATATAATATCTCTCTTGTTGACCAAGAAGTTTTATGTCAAATGGGAAAATAAGTTAACACCCATCTAGTCCTCCACCTAAGTTCTGGACTCTTGGTGCCCTCCAATCAGCAATACTGCTCACCTTTGCTCTCGGCATGTGATGACAAAGATGACACTGAATATTGCAGGTTATATTGACCAAAATTACTAGTGGTTTTACCAAACTTCAGAGTTTATTTTTGATTTGTTTTGATTCTTTTTGTAACTTATTTGACATGTTAATTCCATTAGAATGTCAAAGGTTATTTGCTCAGGAAGCATCATGATGTTTCCAGGAAATAAAAACTCACTCTTTCTTGTATTTCAACTAGATCATCAGTTCCCTGATGAAATTTTTACAAAGGAAGGACACCTCTACCTTGTCTCATGCATTTACTTGTAACTACATCAGCTGGCTCTCAAAGAAAGATTTCCCTGAAGATGATCATTCCACAGAAAGTAATACCAATTTTGTTATTTGGATCTCAATATTCCTTTGATTATCTAGGGAAAAAATTATAGTTTCTATTATAAAAACAAATTTCCAATTATAGCCTAAATTTACCTAACAGTTTAGGACTGCCAAAAACCTTCAAGACACATTAGCTAAAGCCCATAAATAAAAATTTTGCATGATTCCTTTCTGATTCAGTGTGCTTAATATTCACACAAGTTGGTTTAAACCTATTTATTTCATCAAACTATGTTATGAAATACTAATTTTTATTGTTGATACTCCATCTTATAAAATGTTTAATATTTTCTACTTCCTAATGAAAATAAACTTATTTGTACACAAAATGAAAGACAAATTTAGATCTTTATTTAAAAATGTGTGAGATTGTACTTTCCTAGGATTGTTTGGGGGGAATGAAGAAAAAGAGTGAAATCAACTGGCAAGCTACTCATTCTCTCTGCTTTAGTTTCCTTATCTATAATGTCAGCCTCACAGCCTGGGGTGAAAAGTAACTGAAATCACATCTCTAACTTCATGTCCAGCAGAGTGCCTGGTGCTCCCTTAGCCTCCTGAGCCTGCCCTTCACAGCCCTCCACCATTTGCATGTGTATTTGGCTCCACCAACCCTTTCTTCTCCATACATCTCTCCCCTCCAAGCCAATTGGCTTCCAATGCCTCCCTGCTATCTATGCCCCACGCATTGTCAATACCAGTCCCCATCTTGTCCATGTCCGCTCTCTCCCCTCCACCTCTCCAGCATGTATTCATTTCTCAGGGCACCTGAGAGCCTCACTTCTTCTGAAAACCTCTCCCCATGCTCTCTGACACACACACATTTTACCATTCTCTGAACAACTCCAGCACGAAATGTTTTTACCACTCATTTCGACACTTAAATGCTTGTTGGGAGTTATAGAGGGCTTTGAGCCCAGCAAATATTATATGATTTAATATGAGGGGATAAACATTATACATGTGAATAATTATTATAATTATTATTTCCAATTTTAGAAGTAAATAGACTTACTGCTGTGATAGCAAAATTCCCCAAAGCAGGCATGGTCTCTACCTCCCTCTACCTACCTACCTACCTACCAGTTGCCATAAAGTCCATCCCGACTCATGGTGACCTTGTGTCAGAGTAGAACTGTGCTCTGTAGGGTTTTCAAAGACTGATTTTTTGGAAATAGTTCACCAGGCCTTTCTTCTGAGGCTCCTCTGGGTGGACTGCACTTCCAACCTTTCTGTTAACAGCCTATCGAGTTAACTGTTTGCCCCACCCAGGGATTCCCTACCTCCCTCAGCTGACCCCCTCCCCCATAGTCATGTGACTGTGAAGTAATGAGAGGAAAATCTACTGCATGGAAAATTGAAATTTTAAGAAATGGTTCATATTTGATAAACTTAGTTTTTAAAACATAAATTTTAATCATACAGTTTTTAAAAGAGAACTTGAAAGGGCTCCCTGAAGGAGAAGAAGACAGCAGGCAGCCAGGTCTCTCTCCAAGCTTGTGTGAATCACTGACTTAACCAAGATGGTAGAAAAGTAACATCATCAGGAGGTGTGGAGGGAAGCCTGCAGGAAGATTTAGTCAGAAGAGCATTTGAAATTACTTTGCAGACATTTGGGTATGTAGCAAAACCAGCATTGTCTCAGAACACTTATTTTGCAATATTCTGCCAAATCCTGAATGCCAGCAAGAGTTGGCAGGCTCCTTGATAATTCAGGCTCACTGCTCTCAATCATTTTCCAGACCCTGAGCTTTGTGGCATTACATGCAAGATTGCTGAAAGGAAGCAAAACTGCTCATATGTCATCCTCTTTTTAAAAATACCAACAACCAAACATGCTTTGAATTCTAGTATGGGAAGATTCTTGTCCATAATGCCTTTCTATTCAGTTGGGTTTTGTGTCATTTTATGGTTGCATGTTTAGGGCCTTGTGCTATAATTAAAATGTCTTTTACATTCCTGTCCTGTGTTTGAAGAGAGGAATTAAGCTACACAAGATACGCCTCAATAGTAATATGAATTTTTTACATTTAAATGGGTATATGTATCTTGTCATTAATAGACTGAAGCCTTTGAGGAATAGTGTGCATTGCACTAATTTATGATATTTGTATTGACATGAAATGAAGATAATTTCTCTAGTCAATGTAATGGAAAATCTTCATATAGATGAAATTCATTATTTCATAAATAAGGGGTTAAAAATCTAAATAATGCAGCAAATTGGGAAAAAATCTTTGAAAATTATGACTCGGTAATTTTAGAGTTAACTTGGAGTGAACTTGGCACCTAAAAAAAAAAATGTATTTTTGTCTCTCTCACTAAGGTGGCCCAACCATTCAACCTAACTGCAATATCAGGTGAAACTGCCTGATAAGCCTGATATGCACCCTTCCTTGGTGCTATTTTCCAGATAAAAGAACTAAGACCTTTTTGAGAATAACTGATTCCATTTGGGGTATATGAAAGAATCAACAGACATTCTTATTAATAAGATAAATATCTTATTTTTGCCAGTAAGCAAGGATACGTTAAAAACTGTTAAGGGTATGTTGAAAGAGCAAAGAAGCCAGGTTAAAGCAGCTACCACTAGTCAAGATGATCATTAACTGTTGCAAGTCAATTAAGAGAGAAAAGTCAAAAATAAAGTATATAAAAGCTAGTTTTAACACAACTGAAGGAAATATCATAGGAATATGTATTTAATGAACTTTAATTAGAGATGTTGACATATTTGAATATCTGATGTTTTCTATGAAGTATATATCTGTTTATAAAGTAATTTCTCTTTCTCTGTAAGTAGAGATGCAAAAGAAAATTGTGAGCAAGCTGTAAAAGTGGCATAGGGTGGAGTCTGACCTCTCTCTTCTCAAGGGGAAAGGAGAACCAAAGATCAACAGCCTAAGGCTGATTCTTATGATGCAGAGGTCAGACATGCCTCCTATCTCTACTATCTTTACCAATTTTGACAACAACTGCCCCTGACACAGCACTCTCTACCTCTCTGCTGGGTTTGATAATTCATCGCAATGGCCACACAGATCTCACAGACAATATGCACAATTACGGGGTTTATTAGGGAAGAAACAGGTTCCAACTCAGGCTCAGGAATGCTCAGGATACAGTTCTTCCATCAGGACAGCCTCTTACCAGCAGTGCTAGCAGGCACGCCTCTCTCTGTCCCCTTGGCTTCTGCCCAGCTCAGGCAAGTGTTACAAAGCTCGTTTAGCTCTGCCAATAAGTGCCCAGAAGTACCCCACTCCACCAGCAAGCCTCCTGCCCAAAGACACTCGGCTTTCTTGCTCCATGGGCAGGGAAGCCCATTGGGTGTCTCCTGCCAGTCTCTCCTGCTGGTCTCCCCTGTTGTTTTTTTGCTACTCCTTCTTGCTGTCTTCAGTGTTACAGTTCTCTGTCTCTTGGGTCCAGAAGCTTCTCAGCACTGGGATCCCATTTCCAAAAGACACATTCTTTGTTCCTGACTGTTCTTCCTTGGTGGTGGTGGGATCTTCTTTTTCCTTACTCTGGGGTGGCTCATTTCAAGCCCAGCAGGATGGCAAAACTGACCAATCCCTTTGGTGGGCAACAATTATCCTGTCTGCACAGTCCCGCCCAGTCACTTGGTTGGGAGTTACAAGATCATGGCCAGAAAGGCCACACAAAAGCTATCTATGGCACTGCACAACCCAAATCATTAGGGGAAAAAGAAGAAACTATACAAATAACAAAAAGAAACAATGACCACTGGTGGGCACCAGTAACCAGTAGAATGGGTCCAACACTGGGAGTAAACTGAATATTAGTCAAAAGGTCACATAAGAAATTTTACAAATAAATAACTGCACAGATGATCTCTCCCTCTCATCTCTTGAGAGATAAAATTTTAGAATAAGTCTACTGATCATAACAAAACACTAACAAAACAAGCATAAATTTGCAATATTGCCAACTAATCAGGTCAATATAAGATATTGATGAGGCAGTGGATTTTAAAACATAAGAGCACCTAATTTTGGAGGAAGACTTTATTTAAAAGAAGCTAAAATCTACAGGAAAGGCATGAACTTTAAAGTTTCACTGAGGTAGCAGTTGAAGCTAATCTATAAAATAAGCGTCTGGCTTTGTTATGGGTTGACTTGTGTCTCCTAAAATTTATGTTGAAGTCTTAACCTCTGGTACCTGTGAACATGAACTTGTTTGAAAATAAGGTCTTTAAGGATATTGTCAGTGAAATTAACATGGGATCATACTGGAGTAGGGTGGGTCCTGATCCCATCTGACTGGTGTCCTTATAAAAGAGGAGAAGAGACAGACACAGAGGGAAGACAACCAGGTGAAGAGGGAGGCAGATATTGGAACACCAAGGATTACCAGCCATCACCAGAAGATAGAAGAGAGACATGGGACAAATTCTCCCTTATTGCCCTCAGAAGGAATCAACATGACCAACATCCTGATTTTGGACTTCTAAAGATGTCATTTTGAAGACTAAGGTGCTCCTGACCCCAACCATGGTGTTTTCAATAGCTTCATATGCATGCGAAAGCTGGACAATGAATAAAGAAGACCAAAGAAGAATTTACTCCTTTGAGTTGTGGTGTTGGCGAAAAATACTGAATATACCTTAGACTGCCAAAAGAACGAACAGATCTGTCTTGGAAGAAGTACAGGCAGAAGTCTCCTTAGAAGCAAGGATGGCAAGACTATGAAGTTTCTCACATTCTGGACATGTTACCAGGAGGGGTCAGTTCCTAGAGAAGGATATCATGCTTGGTAAAGTAAAGAGTCAGAAAAACAAGGAAGACCCTTAACGAGATGGATTGACATAGTGGCTGCAACAATGGACTCAAGCATAGCAACGATTGTGAGGATAGTGCAGGACTGGGCAGTGTTTCCTTCTGTTGTACATAGGGTCACTACGATTCGGAACCAACTTGACAGCACCTAACAACAACAACAAGCCTCTAGAACTGTAAGACAATTAATTTTCTATTCTTATTAGCCATGCAATTTGTGGTACTTTGTTATGGCAGCCCTTGGGAACAAAAACAAGCTTGAAGACCATACGCTCAGGATGGAATCACCTTAGAAGGCAGAGAACTTGAAGATGCAGCTTGACTGTTAAGATTACTGAAAACTTAGAAAGGTACAGAAAAATTATAACCCTAGGCTGGCAAAGAAATAATGTTGCATAAGGTCACTATGAGTCGGAATTGACTCAATGGTAATGGGTTTGGTTTGGTTGGTTTAATCTTATTGAAGGGTGATGTATTGCAGCAGGATCCCTGCCAGATGATACAGCACTGTGATCCAGAGCCACTGCACCTACTCTTTGTGAGCTGGAGGGACTCCCTTCACCTCTGTGAGTGCCGCAGCTTCCTCTCTTATCTTCTTCGGTCAGAAGCCTTCCTGAGTTCCTTCCAGAGACATATATTTTTTAAGCTGCTCGTCCCCAGGTATACTCCCTGTAGAATTGCTATCCTAGATCATTTCGGAATTTAGGAAAACTGGGATCCTACATCAGGAGGAATTCCTACTCAAGTGTAACTGCTGACTACGTCCTAGCAGGACTAGCTGATGTTGAAAGACCAGTGGGCTTTAAAACGATGAGATCTGCAACTGTATACCATTTTCACCACTTTGCAGGCAGTTATTCAATATCTTGGAACCTTACCCTTCTCATTGGTAAAATGAGTCGGCTTATACATGTTGAGAGATTACTGTAAGAATTAAGGACAGTACTTGCATGAGGCTACCCAGTATTCTAGAAGTGGCGGTAAAGTCTGAATCTAGTCAAGCTGATTCATACCCCCTTTTTATGGACTAAATTGTGTTCCGAAAAATTTTATGTTGAAGTCCTATTCCCTGGTATGTGTTTAGTGTAACCTTGTTTGGAAATAGGGTCTTTGAAGATGTTATCAGTTAACTTGAGGCCACACCAAAGTAGGGTAATCCAATCTGTCCTAGAAAAGAGGAGAAGAGATACAGAGAGACAGAGAAAGGACTGCCATAGACAACAAAGTTATGCTGCAGCTGCAAGCCAAGGAATGCTTGTGGCTTCCAGAAGCTTAGAGAAACAATCAAGTATCTTCCTGTAGAAGATATGAAAGGAGCATGGACCAGCTGACACTTGATTTGGTCTTCTAGCCTCCAAAACTGTGAGAGAATAAATTTCTGTTCTTATAAGTCACCCAATGTGTGCTATTTTGTTATGGCAGCCCTACATAACTAATCCCCCACATGTCTGTCAGTTTGTTGTACTGTGGGGACTTGTGTGTTGGTGTGAAGCTGGAAGCTATGCCACAAGTATTCAAATACCAGCAGGGTCACCCATGGCAGTGACCTGGTGGTCTACTTCTGAAAAGAATTAGCCAGTGAAAACCTTATGAATAGCAGCAGAACATTGTCTGATATAGTGCTGGAATATAAGCCCCTCAGGTTGGAAGGCACTCAAGATATGACTGGAAGAGCTGCCTCCTCAAAGTAAAGTCAACCATAATGATGAAAATGGAGTCAAGCTTTCGAGACCTTCATTTGCTGATGTGGCATGACCCAAAATGAGACGAAACACCTGCAAACATCCATTAATAATCACAACGTGGACTGTATGAAGTATGAATCTAGGAACACTGGGAATGGTCAAAAATGAAATGCATAAATATCAATATCCTAGGCATTAGAGCTGACATGGACTGGTATAGGCCATTTTGAATCAGAAAATCTTATGGTCTACTATACTAGGAATGACAACTTGAAGAGGAATGGCATTGCATTCATTGTCAAAAAGAACATTTCAAGATCTATCCTGAAGTACAATGCTGTCAGTGATAGGATAATATCCATATGCCTACATGGAAAACCACTTAATACGACTATTATTCAAATTTAAATATCAACCACTAAAGATGAAGAAATTGAAGATCTTTACCAACTTCTGCAGTCTGAAATTGATCAAAAATGCAATCAGGATGCATTGATAATTACGGGTAATAATTGGAATGCGAAGTTGGAAACAAAGAAGGATCGGTAGCTGGGAAATATGGCCTTGGTGATAAAAAAAGATGCCAGAGATTGCATGATAGAATTCTGCAAGACCAATGACTTCTTCATTGCAAATACCTTTCTTCACCTACATAACGGTGACTATACACGTGGACCTTGTCAGATGGAATACACAGGAATTAAATTAACTACATGGAAAGAGACAATGGAAAAGCCCAACATCATCAGTCAGAATAAGGTCAGGGGCCAATTGCAAAACAGACCATCAATTGCTCATATGCAAATTCAAGTTGAAAATGAAGAAAATTAGAACAAGTCCACGGGAGCCAAAGTACAACCTTCAATATATCCCACCTGAATTTAGACATCATCTCAAGAATAAATTTGACATGTAGAACAATAACGAGCTGTGCAAGGACATCATACTTGAAGAAAGAGGTCATTAAACAGACAGGAAAGAAAGAAAAGACCAAAATGGATGTCAGAAGAGACTCTGAAACTTACTCTTGAACTTCGAGTATCTAAAGTGAAAGGAAGAAATGATTAAGTAAAAGAACTGAGCAGAAGATTTCAAAGGGCAGCTCGAGAAGACAAAGTAAAGTATTATAATGACATGTGCAAAGACATGGATATAGAAAACCAAAAGGGAAGAACACACTTGGCATTTCTCAAGCTGAAAGAACTGAAGAAAAAAATTCAAGCCTCAAGTTGCAATATTGAAGGATTCTACAGGAAAATATTAAACAACGCAGAAAGCATCACAAGAAGATGGAAGGAATATAGAGTCACTACACTGATAAAAATTGGTGGACTTTCAACCACTTCAGGAGGTAGCATACGATCAGGAACCAATGGTACTGAAGGAAGAAGTCCAAGCTGCACTGACGGCATTGGCAAAAAACAGGCTCCAGGAATTGACAGAATACCAATTGAGATGCTTTATCAAATGGATGAAACACTGAAAACACTCACTCGTCTATGACAAGAAATTTAGAAGACAGCTACCTGATCAATACCCACATTCGTGCCCATTCCAAAGAAAGGTGATCCAACGGAATGCAGAAATTATCGAACAATATCATTAATATCACACACAAGTAAAATTTTGCTGAAGATCATTCAAAAGCAGCTGCAGCAGTATATCTAGAGGGAACTGCCAGGAATTCAAGTTGGATTCAGAAGAGGACATGGAAACATGTATCATTGCTGATGTCAGATGGATCCTGGCTGAAAGGAGAGAATACCAAAAAATGTTACCTGTATCTTATTGACTATGCAAAGGCATTGAACTGTGTGGATCATAACAAATTATGGACAACACTTTGAAGAATGGGAATTCTAAAACACTTAATTGTTCTCATGAGGAATCTGTAAACAGATCAAGAGGTAGTCGTTTGAGCAGAATAAGGGGATACTGCGGGGTTTAAAGTCAGGAAAGTATGCATCGGGGTTGTATCCTTTCACCATACCTATTCAATCTGTATGCTGAGCAAATAATCTGAGAAGCTGGACTATATGAAGAATGGGGCATCAGGATTGGAGGAAGACTCATTAACAACCTGCATTATGCAGATGACACAACCTTACTTGCTGAAAGTGAAGAGGACTTGAAGCACTTACTGATAAAGATCAAAGACCACAGCTTTCAGTATGGATTACACCTCAACATAGAGAAAACAAAACTAGACCAATAAGCAACATCGTGATAAACGGAGAAAGGATTGAAATTGTCAAGGATTTCATTTTACATGGAGCCACAATCGACACCCATGGAAGCAGCAATCAAGAAATCAAAAGACGCATTGCATTGGACAAATCTGCTGCAGAAGACCTCTTTAAAGTGTTGAAAAGCAAAGATGTCACCTTGAAGACTAAAGTGCGCCTGACCCAAGCCATGGTGTTTTCAAATGCCTTATATGCATGTGAAATCTGGATGATGAATAAGGAAGACCAAAGAAGAATTGACACCTTTGAATTGTGATGTTGGCGAAGAATAGTGAATATACCAAAGACTGCCAAAAGAACAAACAACTCTGTCTTTGAAAAGTACAAGCAGAATGCTCCTTAGAAGCAAGGATGGTGAGACTGCGTCTCACATGCTTTGGACATGTTATCAGGACAGATCAGTCCCTGGAGAAGGACATCATGCCTGGTAAAGTAGAGGATCAGTGAAAAAGAGGAAGACCTGCAACGAGATGGATTGACATGGTGGCTGCAGCAATGGACTCAAGCATAACAATGATCGTGAGGATGGCACATGACTGGGCAGTGTTTTGTTCTGTAGTACATAGGGTCTCTACGAGTAGGAGCCAACTTGATGGCACTTAACAACAACAACAGGTAACTAATGCTCCCTTCTGTATTGGGACTGTGTTGTAAGTGGCACTTTACAAGGACTGGCTCAGGAGATAAGAGTCAGAATTTGCCTGGACATTTCTGATTTCTCATCTTTCCTCTAGTCCTAATTTTTTACTACTATTCTTTTCTTTCTCCCCTTACTCACCATTTCTGGCTTTGTTTTGCCCGCACATCTCTCTTTTTAGAATATCAGAGACATTATTACTGTAATACCACAACCAACCATTATTACCATTTATTTATCAAGTACTTGCTCTGTCCCAAGAATGGTGCTAGATGCTTTACATACATTATTCTATTTCATTCTCATAATTATCATAAGGCAAGCATAACTATTTTTGTTTTACAGATGGGGCAACTGAAGGAGGAAACTTTGAATGGGTTTTACAGTGTCAAAAGACTATATAATTACCCAGCTGGGTCTCAAACACTAGTTTGACTCCAAAACACTTGCTTTTGATGCTGTACTACAGGGATTCCTCTGAGTGATCATGTGTAATATGGTAGTGGTAGTGTCGGATCTCCTCTAACTTCAGGGAGAATGAGAATCACCATCAGGATCAGCCCAAAGCTGATTCCGATGCGGTGGAGACCAGACATACTCCACTCTCCAAATTTTACTAATTTTGACACCAGCCATCCTCCCATGGCACTTTCTGTTTCTCTGCTGGGTTTGAAAACTCATTGCAAAGGCCACACAGAACTCACAGACCATACTCACAGTTAAATGGTTAATTAGTGAAGTAACACAAGATCAGGATTAACTCAGAAGTAACCAGAACAGAATCAATGTCAGGAAGCACACAGATAAAGTCTGGAAGTCTCCCCTTAAGTGTAGAGCACATCCTTCCCTTCTTTAGTGTAAGAAGCTCTGTCTCTCAGCCGTGCATGCTGCTTCAGGACAGGCCTTCTCTCAGGCCCTGCCCCGCTCAGGCAAATGTTACAGCTCTGTTAGCTCTGCCAACAAGTGCCCAAGGCACCCCATTCCATCAGCAAAACTCCTGCCCAAAGGCCCTCTGCTCTCTCACTTCATGGCTTAGCAAACCCCTTTAGCTCCGCTGACAAGTGCCCAGAAGCACCCTACTCCACCAGCAAGCTTCCTGCCTGAAGATGCTCAGCTCTCTCTATCTGTGGGTCAGCAAGCCCACTGTAGCCACCTAGCTCCATGGGCTGGGAAGCCTACAGCACAATCTCACACTGGTTTTCTGGTTCTGCTGTTGCAGGACTCTGCCATGCTTGCTGCCGCTTCTCACTGTCTCACGCTGTTTCCAGTGTTACAGCTCTCTGTCTCCAGGGTCTAGAAGTTTCTCAGCACTGGGACCTCAGGTCCAAAGGATGCTGTCATAGATTGAATTGGATAGCCCATGATTCCCAGTATTGTATGATTGCCCACCATTTTGTCATCTGATGTTTTCCTATGTGTTGTAAATCCTACCTCTATGATGTTAATGAGGCAGGACTCAATCTACAAGATTAGGTTTTGTCTTAAGTCAATCTCTTTTGAGATATAAAAGACAGAATCGAGCAGAGAGACATGGGGACCTCATACAACCAAGAAAGTAGTGCCAGGAGCAGAGGGCATCCTTTGGACCTGGGGTCCCTGCACTGAGAAGCTTCTAGTCCAGGGAAAGATTGATGACAAGGACCTTCCTCCAGAGCCGATAAACAAAGAAAGACTTCCCCTGGAGCTGACACCCGGAATTTGGACTTCTAGCCTCCTAAACTGGAAGAATAAATTTCTCTTTGTTAAAGCCATCCACTTATAGATATTTCTGTTACAGTAGCACTAGATAACTAAGACAGACACACGCCACTCCCAGCTCATCTTCTTGATGGTAGTGAGGTCCCCCTCCAACCTCTGGGATTGGTTCCCTTTAGCCTAGCAGGATGGCCAAACCAACCAATCCCTTACAAAGGTTCCATACACCTTATTTGCATAGTCCTACCCCTGTAAGGATTCCATGCACCTTGTTTACATTAGCAGGCTGTCCAATCCCCTTGGTGGGCCACAAACACCTTATTTGCATACTCCTTCCCAATCAATTTGTAGGAGTTATATGACCATGGCTAGAAGGATGATATAACAGAAATTCACTGCACTGTACCATGGCTTGAAGAATGTGAACATGATAGCATAGTCTTTTCCAAACTTGAGGTCAAAGTCAGCTTATTTAGAAAATGAAACTGTAATGGAATAGAACAGTAAAAATATCAGAGTGCATTACATATAGTATTTTATAAAAATTTTGTTTGTTTTTGAATGTGTGTGTGTGTTTATGTTGTGGGGGGAGGGATAGGATTACAATATAAAATACATTCTCATTGTTTTCATAGTAAAAAAAAAAAAAAAAACAGCAATATCAGAAGTCTCCAAAGAAGATATTACAGTCAAGGGTTGTGTGATATGATCCAATAAGTTATGGGGAGAAAATATTAGAATTTCTATTTTTTCTTCTTATTTTTAGTATTAAAAAAAAGAAAAACTAAAAAGAGGACACTAGCTCTCTCACTACTTGTGTTTCATACCTGTGTTTCATAAAATATGCAAAGTTAGGAGAAATTAGGGATTTTAAAAATTAGGGATAACGAATTATTTTATTACCTACTTTCAACTAAACTACCCACACAAAATGGACAGGTAGCTAAAAATGAATTCTTCCAAGAAATCATGGTTTAAAGATAAAATAATTGTCAGACACATTAAGAAATAGCAACCCTGACTCTCTATACCTAGTATTTATTAGCCATATTGGTAGGTAAAAACAAATGGAAATTTGACAAGCAATGGTGCAAAAAAAATCTAATTATCAAGTTTACTGTTCAGAATGTGGATTTACATCCACTATCCTTAACAAAAGGAGCCTTGGTTGTGCAGCTGCTAACTGAAAGGTCACCAATTTGAACCCACCAGCCACTCCACAGGAGAAAAGACCTAAAGCTCTGCTCCCTTAAAGATTACAGCCTAGGAAACCCTATGGGGCATTTCTGCTTTGTCCTATGGGATTGCTATGAATTGGAATTGACTCAACAGCACACAACAACAACATCCGTAACGACGGGGTCCCTGGGTGGTGCAAACGGTTAAGCGCTAGACTACTAACTAAAGGTTGATGGTTCAAATCTACCAGAGGTGCCTAGGAGGAAAGGTCTGGAGATCTGCTTCCAAAAGGTTACAGCCTTGATAACCCTATGCAGCAGTTCTATTCTGCACACATGGAGTTGCCATGAGTTGAAACTGACTCAATGGCAACTAACAACAACATTCTTAACAATGGGGGCCATGGTGGTTCAATGGTAGAATTCTTGCCTTCCATGCCAGAGACCTGGGTTTGATTTCCAGTCAGTGTATCTCAAGGGCAGCCAGTCACTACCTGTCTGTCAGTAGAGGCTTCTGTGTTACTATGAAGTTGAACAGATCTCAGAAGATCTTCCAGACTAAGAGTAGGAAGAAAATCCTGGCAATCTACATACTAAAATCAGGCAATGAAAACCTGTGGATTACAGAGGTCCCATCACATTGTGCATGGGGTCACCATGAGTTGGAGGCTGACACAACAGCAGCTAACAACAATCCTTAACAATAAAAATTTTATTAAGTGTATGCAGTACCTTCAGATAGTAGCAAAACAGTATGAAGTTGTGCCCTCAAAACAACCAAGACATTTAAAAACTGAACATACAGGTTATGAAAACAAATGTCTGTATACTTTTATCAACTTTAAAATTACACAATGTACAATTCATATTTTATAAAATGTCACCAAACTTCATGATAAAAATGTAAAAGTTTCTTCTGAGATTTGTATTAATAGCAGAGGACACAAAGCCAAACACCACTGTAGAAACATTTGTTCTTCCTACTGTCTCAATTAAAGCAGCTGAAGTAAAAAATGGAGAACAACATGCAGACAGACTACAGCCTATTTCTTCTCAAGCAAATACACATAGTACTGGAATACCCCTGGCAATATTGCAGAAGATTGAAGAAGCACATATTACAATAAATTATGCAGTTTTGGATAAATGTTAACTCTACAGTTAGATGAAAGTATAGAGATGTTTCTAGCATGTCATAGCTTGTGTTATTCAGCAGACTATGAATCAGTTATGAAATGCAAGAAAAGCACTTTTTTGTGTGAGCCACTAAAAGAAAGATATCCTAGAGAAGATATAAGAGGTGAATGATCCCTTTAATAGAAGCCATATTTTTGCTGAAAGAATGTATAAGTATAATCAGTAATGAAGCAGTTGTTTTGACCAGAATAATAATTTTTAAAAAAGGTTATCAGGGTACGGTTATAGAGCTAGGACAGCTCACAATATTCATTCACTGAAGTTCTCACAGGCAAGCTATTACAGCAGAAAAGCTGAAACCAGGAACGTACAAAGCTTTGCAGGACAACATCTATATCTATATAGTTAGATTTTAAAACACAACCTTTCAAACACGGTAGAATGTTTACAGTAGTTTGTAATGAAATGGGGAGAGATTATTGAATATTTTTATTTTAGCATATGATTATCTTATTTCATGGTGAAGTACTTCAAAGAGTTACTGAACATGTTACTTTTCTTTTTTCTTTTACAAAAAAGAAAACATAGGTGTTCCAAGCTTGCAGCATTTTCTGCTATAAGTTACTGGTCAGTACTATAGTACAAAGCATATTATTTTTGAAAAATTAAATGCATTTAATATCTCTCTCTTTAAGCAGACATTTAAAAGATAGGTGTAAACGTTTCCTACTTTTCAAATAAACCCATGCCATAGAAAGATAATTTAGAAAGTAGATATCTGGAAGTGTTTCCTTCGGTATGATATTAGTTGCTGGAAACAATATCCAAATGTGCTGCCTATAAAAATATTTGTGACTACAAACTTAAAAAATTTGGAAACAGTTTTCGAACCTCTACAAAACTCCAAATAAAGAGTTTCAGTGGATATGAATTCTATTTGTTAAAAATATAAAACCTCCCTTGTTAGTTTCCAAGAACAACTGATTGACATAATTACTAGCTGAATTTCAACCAAGACACCTTAATAATGCATGAATGGCATAGAAAAATCAGCATCAAAACCCAATTTGTACAAACAACAGTGCACTTCCTCCCTTTGGTTTTATAGATAATTTTATCAAGTATCTTCCTTATCTTTGATGGCCATTACACCCAAGTGTCAAAATAAATTGAAATTAAACCCAACACTTCATACTGATGTAACAAAAAGGGTTGAAAGTGTTGAACTAAGTACATTATTTGCTAGTTGCAGTTTCCATTAGACCAAAAATGTTAATGTCCTAATAATGCTGAGGTTTATTTCTCACGCGTTGTCCCAACACCAGTGTTGTGAGTCATTGGGTAGCTTTCCTCCATGCTGTGACTTTAAGGACCCCCAGGCATCTTCCATTGTGTGGTTCCATGATCCCTGAGCGTTACAGGTTTCACTGTATCTGGCCAGTGAAAAGAGAGAGTTGGAAACATTTTGCTTCTTAAAAACTTTGGCCTGCAAGTGACACACATACTTCCATTGGATGAGAAGCTGTTGTGGAACAGGATTGTCACACTCTTTCAAAGTACTATCCCACAATTTACTTATTAACTACAATGCATTTACACTGGAGAGATCCAGTGGACTCCATCTCAGCTGAATGACCAAAACTGACCTTACCAACAATAGGACACACTGGCCTTATTAGCCCCCTAATGTGAGGCACTGAGAAGCCCACATCACCTCTGTACTATTCTCACCAAAACTTCTAACTTGAATCTAATCATGAGGTAAAAATCAGACAAGTCCAGACTGTGGGACTTTCTGCAAAACAGCTGACCTGGACCACAAAAATCTCAATATCATGAAAGACATGAAAGACAAAAAATGATGGAAGGGACCATTTTAGATGAAAAGAGACAAAAGTAACATGGCAACCAAATGAAGGGCATGATCCTTGACTGGTCACTGGATTTAAAAAAAAAAAGATGAAGGATATTTTACATATCCTTTTAGATAGTGTTATTGTATCACTGTCAAACATCTTGGGTGTAAAAATAATATTGTATTTATGTAGGAAAATATTAAGGGATATGTACTGAATTATTTAGAGGTAAAGTGTCATGATGTCTACAAATTATTTGTAAATGGTTACCAGAAAGTAAGCAGGTAATATATGTCAGTATGTGGAGTCCTTGGGAGGTACAGTTAACATGCTTAGCTACTAACTGAAAGGATGGAGGGTTAAGTCCACCTAGAGGCACCCGGGAAGAAAGGCCTATGTGATCTACTTCCAAAAACTTAGCCATTGAAAACTCTATGGAGCACAGTTCCACTCTGGCATACATGGGGTCACCATGAATCTGACTCACATAGGGTAGCCTTGAGTTGGAATTGACTTGATGGTGACTGGTTTATGTACGTATGTATCTAACTATCTACTGATCTATCTTTATAGAGAGAAAGATAATGCAAATGTTGTAAAATGTTCCAATTGATGAATCTACATTAAAGGCATACAGGTGTTCACTGTAGCACTCCTTCAATTTTCTGTAGATTTGGAAATTTTTCATAATAAAATGTTAGATAAAAACCAATATTGTTTTAGAGCAATATGGCTATTATTGTACATTATCACTTGTTTGACACATTTACATAGTGATTAATATCATTACTATCATAGGACTCACAAAATGCAAAGTCATACTTGAACTTACAGTCAAATTTTCTGTTTACATATAAATATATTAACTAAAAGGCCTTAGGAGAGGAGGAAACCCTGGTCGTGTAGTGGTTAAGAGCTATGGCTGCTAACCAAAAGGTCAGCAGTTCGAATTCACCAGGAGCTCCTTGGAAACCCTAAGGGCAGTTCTACTCTGTTCTACAGGGTCGCTATGAGTCAAATCGACTCGACGGCAACAGGTTTTGGTTTAGGAGAGGAAGCTGTCAGGTGAGGGGAAGAGGGTTTAGTTAAACCTGTCTCTTCCGGATAGAAACACAAAACATATGAAAATGAAAAAAATGTAGCTAATATAAAATATTTCTATGGTATTTCAAATCTTGAAATGCAAGAGATTGGCTCTGATTTTGAAATGACTGCATTTTCTGACTATTGACCAGGGCTTCCAACAGGTTCCTTCTGGTTCGAACCCCTGCTGAGAATTTTCATTTCTAACAAGTTCCCAGATGATGCTAATATTGCTGGTTAGGGACCAATTCTCAGAACCACTAGCAGAGCAGTGGTTCTCAAAATGTATTACACATAAGAGTCACCTAGGGATCCTGTTAAAATGTAGATTCTGATTCAGCATATCTAGGGTGGAAATGCAAATTCTCAGCGGGTGTTCGAACTGGAACAAACTGGCTGGAAGCCCTGTTATTGACTGAGGAAGTTGCCCAAAGCACGTAGAGTATGTCAAACTACCTAATAAAATTTACCCACAGATAATCTGGTGTTCACAAACTAAAAAATGTTTTTGGTAATCATCAAAAATAATAATAAATGAGTTGTCTAAGACAGGTTTTACTTCATTAAAAATGCAGCTTTGGCTCAAAGACATGCACGTGAAGGAAGAGTGTGGCAGACATGATGAGAAGGATCAGAGCGTGTGATGGGCAGGGGTTGCCGCCACCACCAGAGTAAGCACCTCTGAGGACGTGACTCCCAGACTGCAAGAGGCTCCAGGTCTCTCCTCAGTTTTTTTCTGATGTCACAAACCTCAAAACAGGCTAAGGGTCCAACTTTGCAGAAGCCTCTCTCGCACTTTGACTTCAAGCTAACTTTGTAACATCATTATTTTGGAGGTTGTTTTGCTTTTAGCTGCCACCAAGTCAACTCCAACTCATGGTGACCTTATGTCCAATAGAACGAAATGTTGCCCGCTCCTGCACCATCTGCACATTCTTCAGCATGTCCGTGTCCATAGTTACAGCTATTGTGCCAATCCATCTCACAGAGGGTCTCCCTTGCCCTCATAGGTCCTCTGCTTCACCAAACATGATGTCCTTCTCCAGCAATTGATCCCTCTGATGACCTGTCCAAAGCAAGCAATTCAGACAATGTTCTATTGTGATCTTTAAGGTTTCCATGGGCTAATTTTCAAAAGTAGATCACCAGGTCTTTTCTTCTTAGCCTATCTTAGGAAGTTCCATAGAAACCTGTCCACCATAGGTGACTGGTTTTGAAATACTGGTGGCATAGCTTTCAGCATCACAGCAACACGCAAGCCACTATAGTACAACAAACTGACAGATAGGGGATGATTTTGGAGGTTGGGGGTTTCAAATGTATTTCTCCGTTTATTATTTTAGACAAATACCTTTTTGTATTAAACGCATTTTAAAAACTTTAAGTTTTTTCCACAAATGTCTGCTACATGTGATTGTTTTCATTTTTAAATTCAATTACCCCTCCCCCCAAAAAAGAGCAGAAGGATGAGGAGGAGGAAATTTTGGCAACATAGTTTGCAACACTTCAGACAAGACCATGTGTGCTCATCGGTTTGTGCACTGCAGACACAAACAAGGTGTCTTTGTGGCCAGTGGACACTCAGCTTTTTTATGTACACATGAGATGCTGTTAATAACACAACACAGAGCTGGCTAGACAAAGTGCTTCAGTCGGGGGGTGGGTGTAGGTGAAATCACACAGTGGAGGGTCTTCATGGCACTTAATTCTACAACTCTATGCAGCCCTTTTTGAAATACTACTGGTATCTGCATGAAGGAGAATGTGCTATCTAACTACATGTTGTCATTTAGAAAATTTGTTAAATGATCATTATTGTCCTCTGTGAAAAAATGTTAATGCATCAGAAATGGCAGGTTGGAGCCACTTCCCCAGACCACAATAACTGGAGGTGACAACAACTATCTCCCTGGCCACTTCTTCTTGTTTTTAGTTGTTGTCCAGTCAGTTCCGACTCATGGTGGCCTCATGTGTGCAGAGTAGAACTGCTCCATAGTGTTATCAAGGCTGTGACCTTTCAGAAGTGCATAACCAGGCCTGTCTTCTGAGACACCTCTGGATAGATTCCAATTGTCAACTTTTCTCCTAGTAGTCAAGAGCTTAACTATTTGGGCCACCCAGGAACTCCCACTTCTAAATGTCTCTAATTTGGAAGAAACAGATGAAATTCTTTATGGTGATTTTTTATCTCTTTATTCCTAAAGTTCTAGAACAGGTAAGTAAACTATAACTAGCCAAATTGAAGGTTATTTTATACAAATTGAGGGGTTTTTTAAATGGAAACAGAAACATTAATTAGAATATTAATATGGATTTGGGGTCTTGGGAAGCACCTAAAAATGACAATGATAAAGTCATAAAAGAATGTTTCATAAGGTAATTCAGACTAGAAGTCCTCTCAATAAAGATCTAATATCTGTGTGGAGTTTAGGGGAAGGAAATGTGATTGCATTCATTACCCTAATTCAAGAAAAATAATCTTGATAAACTATATCCAGATATTAACTCTAGATCCAGGAAATAATGAATATCTGTTAATAAGGTTTCTTGCTTAGTATTTATATTATTTATGACCTTAAGATTGTTTCTCATTAAGTTTTTTCCACTAACTTTTTCTAACAGATGCATTTTACGTGGTCAGTGTCCACACAGGGGTAGAATTTGACCCTAGAACTGATAAAGACATTTCATCACCACATTTAGGGAACAAGATAATTCCTATAAAATGAAACTCAAGTATTCCAGTGTCGTGACAGGTTTTAGAGAAGAAAAGATTAGTAGAAACACCAGAAGACAGTTGTGAATGTAAATTCTTGTGTCCCAGTCTACTTAGCATGCAATTTTTTTAAACAAAAACAAGTAAAAATAAGGCATTTGAAACTATATTTTAATATGTGCAAAAGGATGATTTTTTTAAAAATGAGTCTATGTAAAATATTTTGCTAACCATAATTTAAGTGCAGATTTTAAAAAAATTTTTTTTTACATTTTTTTGTGAATGATTTCTAGATTTTGGTGTTTTGAGTGTGTTATGAATTGAATTGCATCCTCCCAAAATATGTGTTGAAGTCCTGGCCCTGTACCTGTGGATGTTTTCCTGTTTCGAAACAGGGTTTTTCTTCTGTTAGTTTAATGAGGCCATACCAGAGTAAGGGGGGTCCTAAACCTAATTATTTCTGAGTTATAAAAAGAGTAGTGCAAGGCATTAAGTTTCTCTTTTTATATGGCCTTTCTGGCATGGTCTTGTAACTCCCACAAAACGATTGGCTGGCACTGTGCAAATAAGTAGTGTAAAACCCGCAGGGATTGGTCAATTATTATGCAAATAATGGTGCCTGTGGCCTACCAAGAGGATTGGTCATTTGTGGTCTTGTTGGGAGGAGTAGGCTTATGAAAGAGCCAATCCCACAAAGGCCCAGAAGTGGGACCTTACTACCATTAAGAAGACGAGTTCAGAGCATAGCACATCCTTTGGACCTTGGGTCCCTGTGCTGAGACCCTCCTAGACCCAGGAAACAGAGAGAGCTGTAACACTGTAGATGGCACAAGATAGTGCAGCAGCCCTAGGGGCAGTGGAGCAAGCTGAGTTCTTTCGGCAGGAGGCTTGTTAGCAGAGTGGGTTGCCTCTGGGCACTTGATGGCAGAACCAAAAGAGCTATAACACTTGTTCAAGCAGGGTAGAGGCTAATGGCAGAGGCCTGGCCTAAGCAGCATCCAGCAGCAGAGGCCAGAGCAAAGGGCCTGCCTGCAGACATGACCAAGAAGGAGTTGAGAGCTCTTGGTTGGAAGCCGTCCTGATTGACGAATTGTATACTGTCTCTTGAGTTGCTACTGTTACTTCCAAGTTGATCCTGATCCTAAATTATAACCTATTACTTCCCTAATAAATCCCATAATCTTGAGTATGGTCTGTGAGTTCTATGTGACCATTGAAATGAATTATCAAACCCAGCAGAGAAGTAGAGAGTGCTGTGGGGAGGATGGCTGATATTGAAAAGGTTAAAAAGGTTGGAGAGTGGATATATGTCTGACTTCCACCTCATAGGAATCTGCTTTGGGCTAGTGGTGATTCTCATTATCCCCCCTGAAGTTAGACAGGTTCTGACAGCTCTACATTACAAGTAGAAAACCAAAACCCATACCCACTGCCATCAAGTCAATTCTAACTCATGGTAACCCTGTGTGTTGCAGATGAGAACTACTCCATACAGTGTTTTTGGCTGTAATCTTTACAAAGGCAGATCATCAGAGTTTGAACCATCAACCTTAGGTTACTAGTCAAGCACAAACTACTTCTGGGCATGTGCCATTCAGAAACACACAGAGAAATACACACAGGGAAAGACAGATGCCAAGGAATGCCAAAGATTGCCAGCAGTCACCAGAAACTGGGAGAGAGGCCCGTAGAAGAAATCGAGATAGCCAACACCATGATGTGGAGTTTTAGCCTCCAGAACTGTAAGAAAATACATTTCTGTTATTTAGGACCATTCATTTGCAGTATTTTTGTTACAGCAGCACTAGGAAACTAAGACAGAGTTTGGCACCAGAGAGCAGAGGTGCTGTTCTAACAAATAATTAAAATGTGCAAGTGGTTTTGGAACTGGGTAATGGGTAGAGGCTGAAGGAGTTTCGATGCATTGATAGCAAGAGCCTAAATTGTCTTGAAGAGACTGTTGATAGAATTATGGACTTTAAAAATTATTTTTATGAGGGATCAGAAAGAATTAAGAGTTGTGGGGAAAGCTTCCATTGTTATGAACAGAATGTTGCTAGAAATGTGGACATTAAAAGTACTATGGTGAGGCTTTAAAAGGAAATGATGAACATGTTATTAGTCACTAGAGGAAGGGATATCCTTTTTATAAAGTGGTGCAAAGCAGAGCTTGTAAGTGCTGAACTTGGATATTTAGCTGAGGAGATGTCTAAGCAAAATCTCAAAGATGCAGTGTGGTTTCTTCTTGTTGCTTATAGTATAATGTAGGAAGAAAGAGACAGATTGAGAAATGAACTGTGCCATTAAACAAACAAAACAGAACTTAAATATTTGGAAAATTCTGTGGCTACACAACCATTTTCTAAAGGGATTAGGCCTGTGATCGATGGATCTAATCAACCACCTCAGCAGAAATCCTGGCAGCATAGACTGAAAGGGACAGAAACAGAATGAAATGAAGAAAAGCTGCCTGCCTCCTAGAATTCTACAGGCAGACAATGGGCCAATGGAACTGCTTTATTGTGCACATCTATTCTCCTCCAAGAGATGGAAGGGACTATTCTGGGACCAGTTCAGAGACCAGCAAAACTGTCAGAAGGCGCACAGGGGGAAGGGCTGCTGCTGCCTCCATTTCAAAGTGTAGAGCCACCAGCCCCTAGGTTTCGAAGAGTGGGGTCATGCCATCTCACTTCTGGAGGGTGGGGTTGCCATTCTGGTGGGCCAGGATAACAGAGCAGAGGGGATGGAGTCACTGCTCCAGTGGACCAGAAGAATGGAGCCACCCAAAGCTGAGGGGGTGGGGTCACAGTCCCAGTGGGCCTGGAAGGTGGGGTTGAGTCCAGGGCTGAGGGGTCTTCACCCAGAATCCAGACAGTGAGACCAATGCCCAGAGTCTAGAAAGCAGGGCCATTGCCCATATGTACCTGGAAAACAAGGTTATTTTCAATCTTTGAGAGCTAATGAGATTTGTTCTATTGAGTTTTGGACTTGTTTGGTACTACTTTCCCTCCAATTTTTCCCATTTGGAATGGCAGTGTCTACTTTGTATCTGGTTCATTTGTGCAGATAACTTGTATTCTAGGTTTCACAGGACCACAAATGGAAAGGAATTTTACCCCACTATGAAATACAATCAGATTCTCACCTATAATTGGTGTAGATGATCAGAATATCAGACTTGACCTTGCCATGGGTTAAGAATATTGGGGATTATGTGATAGGGTGAATATGTTTTTGCATGTGTGAAGGGCATGAATTTTGGGGATGCCAAAGGGTGGAATGTTGTGGATTAAATTGTGTCCCCAAAAAATATGTATTGAACTCTTGGCCTTGGACCTACAGATGTGATCCTGTTTGTAAACAGGGCTTTTCTTTTGTTATATTAATGAGGTCATGCCCAAGTAGAGTGAGTCCTAGACCTAAGCACTTCCAAGTTATTAAAAAGAGCAGAGTAGACACAGGGACACACATGGGGGAAGACAGACACCAAGGAATGCCAAGGAACTCTAAGAACACGCCACGATTCTATGGATCCTCAGTCTGCTGCTCACCCATGTTCTGTCACTATAGAAGATGAGGTTTTGTATCAGCTTTCTATTGCTGCTGTGACAGATTACCACAAACTTAGTGGCTTAAAGCAACACAATTTATTATCTTACACTTCTGGAGCCTAGAAGTCTAAAATGGATCTCAAATTAAGGTGTTGGCCAGGCTGCATTCCTTTTGGAGGCTGTAAAGGAGAATCTATTCTCTCACCTTTCTGACTTCTAGAGGCTGCCTTGGCTAGTGGCCCTGTAAGACTCTGTTTTATACCTTTGTCATCACATCTCCTTTTCTCTCTCTTTTCTGCTTCCCTCTTTCATCTTTTAAGGACCTATGTGATTTCACTGGGCCCACCTGGATAATCCAGGATAATCTCCTCATCTAGAGTTCCTTAACTTAAACACCTCTGCAAAATCCTTTTTGATTTGTAAGGTAACATATTCACAGGTTTCAGGGATTGAGACTTGGAAATCCTTGGAAAGCCATTATTCTGCCTACCGTAGGGTATCTTTGTAAGCTACAAAACAGGCCTTATGACTCTCACTCTCAGATTTTAACTGCTTATTAACAGCCTTCAATATCTCATCCCTCTATAGGGCATGAACACAATTTAGTAACCAGCTAACTAAGGTGCCTTTGTGGTATTGTTCTCCATGTTTTTCAAGTGGCTGGATCATCATACCTACAACGGCATTCCCCAGCACCAGGACATTTTCCCTGATCACCACCAGTGAAATATTTAATAATTGGTCCGCTAGTTTGTGCCAGGCACTCTCTGGGCCACACCTATCATGCAAGATGGCATCCCTTCACCTGATAGGCAGTGAGCAAGCTTGCCCAAATCCTCATTTATAAACTGTTTTCTCAGACCACTCCCAGTACATCGTCTGTTAGTTTGTGTCTGCCAAAAAGGTTGTGCAAAGACAGGATTATTCACACAAGAGACTTACTGGAAGCAGGAGTGGAAAAAGGCAGGCATGCTTTCAGACCACCAGGCAGGTCTGACACCCATGGGAAGAAAGAGGAAAGGAAAGGGATTGGGTGGGAAGCATCTTGGACCGCAGTGCAGTTCCAGTAAGCTTCCCGCCAGGCTCATAGAGAGTCCATGAGCCCCAAAGTTGCCCCTTGGAAAACACCTTAGTGAGCACTACGTTGGGTTCAGAGGGGCACAAGTACGGCCAGCAGTCACTAACGCTGCCTCTGCAGGAGATCTCAACAGCACCTTTTCATGGCCACCACATCAATTATTAAAATAAGGATGGAGGAGAAGCATAACTTTGCACTGGAACAAAGCTGGATTTGAATCTTTGCTCTTTAAACTTGGACATGTTCTTTAACTTTCCTGAGTCTCAATTTTTTTTTTAATCTGTAAAAATGGGGATGATAGTATCTACTTCACAGTGAGTATAAAAGTTAATAATTTATGGAAAGCTCTTAGTATGGTACTTGGTATGTAAATGTTAGTTCTTCTGAGTGTAGGGCTATGAGACACCTTTGCGTTCCCTGACCTTTCTGTGTTCACAGCCAGCTGGCTAACCCCTCCTTCTGCTGTGGAATGTGCAAAGTTCAGTCATTAAAATAATAATAATAAATAAATAAATATGGAACCCTCTTCTCATAATGTGTACAAGAAATATTTACGGGTTCACTTAACATTGGTTAAAATGGTATATAAAATATTACTGATGCCATAGGAATGCAGACTGTGCTTGTTGGATGCACACATCAGTTTAGAATCTATAATTTAATAATGAAAATAAATTTAACATTCATTATGAGTAAGAAATAAGCAGACTGTATGTTTTGCAGTTTCTTAATAGCTACCTCTTTTGAAAATTACACCCCACCTCACACAACTGTCAAGATATTGCTCAGCTGAAACAATGACTTTATCACAGATGAGTAATTCATTCTGGTTAAATGGTTAATTTCATAAGCTGTAGAGTTTCATACTTCTTACTGTGAATTAAATAGTAGATTGTAGACTTACTTGTATTTGTTTTTCACCTAGATTCTTGGGTTACCATGAATGAGAATTCCAAAATTTACTTGAAAATGTTTCCTTTAAATTAGGTTAACTATTTTAAGAATATTCAATATTGAAAATCTTATATTATTAACAGTTAAGCTATAGAAGTCAATCCCTTCATACTGAGAAAAATTTAAAAACCAAGAAAGCAAGAATGATGTACAAAGTTTTTTTTAACACATTATTGTCCGTCAAGTCATTTCCAACTCATGTTGACCCTATGTGTGTCATAGTATAACTGTGTTCCACAGAGTTTTCTCAATGCTTGATTTTTTGAAAGTAGATTGCTAGGCTTTTCTTCCAAGGCACCTCTGGGCAGACTTGAACTGCCAACCTGTTTGTTTACAGCTGAGCACATTAGCCATTTACACCACCCAAGGACTCCAGACAAAATATTGCCTAATAATAATGACATAATGGAAAATAAAATGCATATAAGAATTCACTAAAATGACTTATTGTGTCCACTGTTGTCTAATGACTAAGAATTATTGTACCCAAGCCTGAGCCTAATAATAGGCTTGCGTTTGAATTATGTTGTGGAGAAAATATGTGAGTAAAATTCATGTAGGCCAGATTGTTCTAAGTGAAGGACCATCCAGACTGACAAAGAAAAAAAAAATCAGTTGTTTTTTATTGGTTGAAAAAAAGTAAAAATCACTTTCAGGCCAAAAATAAAGTCATTTGTATTATACTGTTCTCCTCACTGTCTTTGTCTCTGTCTCTCACTTAGAGGAATCAATCATGGTAAAAATTTTTTCTCTCCCCTGATCTGCATTTTCTCCCTCTCCTTCTATACGCTTTGTGACTGGCAAACTTCATAATGAACAGCAGACCAGGGGTGGATGAAGAGAAGTTGAACTATGTCTTAGTTATCTAGTGCTGCTATAACAGAAATACCACAAGAAACCGACATTTATTTTCTCACAGTTTAGGATGCTAAAAGTCCAAATTCAGGTCGTCAGCTCCACTCTGGAGGAAGGTCTTTGTCTCTTCAGAGCTTCTACTCCTGGACGATCTTCATGTGGCTTGGCATCTCTCTTTCCCCATCTCTGCTACCTATTTTCTTATTTAATCTCTTCTACATCTCAAAAAAGATTTACTCAAGATGCACCATACACTAATCCTACCTCATTTACATAACAAAGACAACCCACTCCCAAATGGGATTATAACCACAGGCATATCCATGGCCATCGAGTCAATTCCAACTCATAGCAACCCTATAGGACAGAGTAGAACTGACCTATAGTGTTTCCAAGGCAGTAAATCTTTACAGAAGCAGACTGCCACATCTTTCTCCCATGGAGCAGCTGATGGGTTTGAACTACTGACCTTTTTGTTAGCAGCCGAGCACTTTAACCACTGTGCCACCAGTGCTCCAACCACAGGCATAGAGGTTAATATTTACAACACATATTTTGGGGGGACACAATTCAATACATAACATTCCACCCTTTGGCTCCCAAAAGGTCATGTCCTTGCCACATGCAAAACATACCCTATCACATCATCCCAAAAGTCTTAAATCAACTTCAACTCTAAGATCTCATCTTCTGAGTCATCTAAATCAAATATGGATGAGACTTTAGACATATTCCATCCTGGGGCAAAATTAGTTTTCATCTGTGAATGTGTGAAATCTAGAATACAAGTTATCTGCTTTCAAAGTACAGTGGTAGTAGAATAGGCACAAAGTAGACATTTCCAGTCTAAGCTGATGGGTTTTCTGCTGTGGTAGTTGGTTAGATCCATCAGTCACAGGCTTAATCTCTTTAACAAAAGATTGTGTAGCCACATCCTTGGTGAAAATTCTAGGATGCATGTCCTTAGTTTGTACAATAGAATTTTCCAAATCTTTTAAGTTTTGTTTTCATTTTGCACAGTTCATTTTTAAGTCCATCTCTTTCCTCTCCCATTTTACTATAAGCAGCAAGGAGAAACCAAGTGGCCTCTTTAAGATTTTGCTTAGAAAACTCCTCAGCTAAATATCCAAGTTCATCACTCACAAATTCTACCTTCCAACAAATATTTGAACATAATTCAGACAAGTTCTCTGCCACTGCATAAAAAGCATCACCCTTCCTCCACCGCCCAATCACTTGTTCATTATTTTCTTTTAAAACCTCACCAGAAGCACATTTAATGTCCACATTTCTAGCAACATTCTCTTGTTGGTGTCATATGTATTCTCTCAGATGGTAGAGACTTTCTCTATAGCTCTCCTCACTTCCTTCCAAGCCTTCACCAGAATTGCCTTTGATGTAGATAATTCTACCAACTGTTTCTTCAAGGCAATCTAGGCTTTTACTATTTGGTACCTTAAAACTCTTCCAGTCTCCATCCACTGCTGAATTCCAAAACCTCTTCCACATTTTCGGTATCTGTTAGAGCAGCACCTCACTCCTGGTATCAAATTCTTAGTTATCTAGTTATTCAATCCGTAACAGACTAGATGCCAAATTTCTCACTTTCCCTCTGGTCATCAGCTCTCTCTGAATGGTGTACTGATTGGCAGTAAAGGGCTTAACCCCTGGATTCTCCTTTCTTTTGTTCTCTTTTGTGTCACCCACATGTCCACATACACATGAGCTAGGTATGGCTATGCAAGGTGAATGCAGAGTTAGGGAAAGTATCTAATAATTTAGCCTAAAAATACTTCAGCTAAAATATCCATGTAATTAAAAAAAGTAAAATAATAGAAAAATTACATACTTTTTTTAGAATTTAAAATTGTGTATATATGGCAGGAGCAGAATAAGCCCCAAATTGAGAGACTAGTTTTCCATGTCATGTTACAATTACTGCATAAGATGTATGATCAGTTTTCCCACAATATTTGCGGAGCCTGATGAATCAAACTCAACTAATCTTACAATTGTCAATAAATATTCCACTAAAACATTTCTAAAAACCCTAGGTAGCACAGTTTTCACTCCACTACCAACCTAAAGGTTGGCAGTTCAAACTCATCCAGCAGTGCCACAGAAAAAGTCCTGGTAATATGCATCTGTAAAGATTATAGCCAAGAAAACCCTATGAAGCAGTTCTCTGTAACACATGTGGTCCTCATAAGTCAGAATAGACTGGACAGCAACGGGTTTGTTGTTTTTTTTTTTTTTAAGATGTGTCTGGAAGCTCCAGACTATGACAGACTAGGAAGAAAGGGCTGGTGATTTACTTCCAAAAATTAGGCAATGAAAACTTTATAGATCACAACAGAATATTGTCCAGGATAGTGCTGGAAGATGAGCCCCTTAGGTTGGAAGGCACTCAAAATACATAGTGGCTGCAACAATGTGGATATGGCACAGGATCAGGCAAGATTTTGTTCTGTTGTATGTGGGGTTGCCATGAGTTGGAGCTAACTTAATGAAAGCTAACAACAAAAAGACATGTCTACCTTCAATTTTGTCTCCTCTCCACCTTAAAATTCATCTGTTTTACTACCTCTGCTATTCTTCTTATATCCTGAATAAGAGTCATCTATAGCACATTTCTCATCAAATCTAACTTCCTGCTTCCTTCAGAGCTTCCTCACTGGGAGCAAACTTGCTACCTAAATGGTCACAAGTATGCTGAGATGTTGGTCCCTTTGGTTCTCAAGGCAGCAGGGGGCCAAATTTTGTTGTTGTTGGTTGTCTTCTAGGTAATTCTGACTCATGGTGACTCCATGTGTTAACAGCAGAATTGCTTCACAGGATTTTCTTGAATGTAATTTTAATGGAATCAGATCACCAGGCCTTTCTTCCAGAGCACTGCTGGGTGAATTTGAACCTCCATCCTTTAGATTAGCTTTCAAGTGCAAACCATTTGCACCACCTAAGTGTGAGAAGCTTTGTACATTTATTCCTATATGCTGTACAAATTCTGACAGATGTGGGGAAACGTTGTCTGAGACACCTTTCCTACCTGCGTTCTCCAGAACTAGGCCCATCAGTCTCCTGTCTTCTTGATCTTGCATGTTCAGTGTCCCCACTGAACACACTCCCTCACATTACATCTCAATAGTATTCCCCAGTCTAGCATTACTACATTAACATGGGAGAATATAGATGTGGCTACCTCTTTCTAGCTTCATAAACTACCATTATATTAACAACATAGAGAATGAAAACCAGAAACAAAAGGTCCATCTTCAATTAAAATGGGAGAGATGTGTACACACAAACCATAATAATTGAGTACAGATGTCCAATAGCTGAAAGGGAGTCAAGCAGAGGTAGAGAGAGAAAAAGCATGTGTCTGGAGATCTCAGACAATTCACAAAGCACAATTCTCCACCTACTTTTCCAAAGCAGGTGTCATAGCCTAAGAGGAAAAACTTAAAAAAAAAAAAAAAAAAAAAGTCCTTTCTCAGGACAATGGGAACTTGATGCACATACTAGTTGTGAGATCTCCCTGGGACACATTTTAGCAAGAAGAATCTGAGGAAGAAATTAGATAGACACACCGGATTTGCAGGAAGCAGTCTGCTGTTGAAGCAGCTCTGGAGAGAAATGCTCTGCATCAAGAGAAGCTATGACTGTCTGTGGCCTGGGGACAAAGGCCCAGAAAATGAACACACTCACACACTTAAGTCCCTGTCGTAGGGAACTTCATTGTGTATCAGGAAGACTTCCCATGAGCCTTAAAAAATGACTTGGTCCTTTCATCACCTGAACTTTCTACCAGCACTAATCCAGGAAGAACCTTCCTCTTCCAAATTCTTCTACTCTAAGTAGAATATGTTAAAAGATATTTTAAAAAAGGAAGTGAGAAAAAGAATAGGAAAAACAAATTGAAGGTGAAGAACTCTCAGAAAATTGTTGGAAGAGAACAGTGAAAATTTTGCCCAAATATATTTTTGTTTGTTTCTTTTTATTATATTTTATTGTACTTCAGGTGAAGGCTTACAGAACAAATAGTTTCTCATGAAACAGTAGTACACATGTTGTTTTATGACATTGGTTAACAACCCC
>NW_004443954.1:25115840-25146258 GCF_000243295.1 Trichechus manatus latirostris | reverse complement strand
GGCAGGTTCCAGTAGGTGGTGCCTGTGCTGCTTGGTGGTGTGATGTCAAGCGCACAGTGCAGGTAGGCAGGATGCGGCAGGGAGATTGTTATGTGTGGAGCTAAGATGGATATGGGAGAGAGGAGAGAGGAACTGGAGCCAAAAACACACAAACAAAAAAGAATGCTAGGGGAGCTTGCAGTTGGAATGGAGAGATGAGAGACTATGAAATGGAGATAAACAGAAAGGGGAAGAGGAAGAAAAGAAAAGAATGAAGAAACAAAAATCAGAAAGGTTAAGGAACCACGAAGTCCCAGAGATCCCACCGATGCAGCCATGAGGCCTGGGGAAATCACTCTCAGGTGCTGCAACACAGCCTGGCTAGGAGGCGTAGAGGTATACAACGCCTGGCATTCAGGGATCAGAAAGATAAGTAAGACACAGAGGGACAAGAAACTGAGCAATGAAGAAAGACAAAAAGGGAAAAAAAGGGAAAAGAAAACAAAACAAAACAAAAAAAGAACAAGAGAGACCCCCAAAAAAAACAGAAAAAAAAAAAAACAGCGAAAAAAGAAATGCCCTCAGGGATCCCTCCGCACGTCCATGGAAGCCGAAGGGGAGTTCCCTGCCATGCAGCTCCACCTGGCCAGAAAGAGCTCCCAACTCAAGAAAAGGAAAAGAAAACAAACAAACAATTCAAAGCGAACAAACAAACACAAGCCCCGGGATCCCACCAGCACGGCAGCCCAGACCGGGAAGCAGCTCCACACTCAAACAGAGCTCCGCAGCCCCTCAGGAAGAAGCAAAGATGGCACACGGAGCGAGGCACCCGAGCAAAAAGAGGGGGAGATGGCGAGAGGCAAGGAAGAAATCAAAAGAAGCAGAAAAAAGCAACACCAGCAGCCAACAAATGGCACCCAGAGAGCTGCCCACCCAGGTGTGTGGAATCCAAGCAGCTGGCGCTTCCCAGTCAAGAGACTGTGGCCGCGGGAAGCAGAGGAGGCTGAGCCAGGGCAAAGAGGGGTGACGGGTGGGAAAGTGCACACCGCAAATTACTGGTTGTTTTGTCTCCCGCTGGACACTCCGTGAGGCTCCTTTCTCGTACCCCCTGTTTGCTGGTCTCCGATAGGAGTCCAAGATGGTGGATCCGTGCTGAGTCAGCTGGTAGGGGACCTCTGCATGACTCTCTCCTCGCTCTCCATTCTCTGTCAGTTTTCTCACTCCATTTGGTACTTGGCTGAGTTCTTTATCTCTTCATTTGATGTTTTAGGGTTTCAGGATTGTTGTAGTCTCTGTTCAGCTTGTTCGGCGTGGTGCTTCTACTTAGAGCATCATTTTGCCTGCCCAAATATATTTTTATGAATTCAAAAACTTGATGAAGTGAATCCTCTTTAAAACAGGAATTCAAAGCCGAGATTTATTACCAGGTACTAAATGGCTTCTAGAAGGAAAAAAAAACTGCTGCCACTTACATGATCCAGAAGCCACTAGCTCTGAACCACACTGCCATTACCACAATCAAGAAGCCATCCCAGTCAGGAAGCCTCCTTGAGCAGGAGGTGCTGCTGCTCCCCAGCCCAGACCCATACCTGCCGCTATGATCCTGCCCAGCATAGTGGATACCCCATGTCCTTCTTCTTGACACCCATAGTACGGGTCCCTAGGCCTTGATCTGCTGCAGAAGGTCCATGCACCTCCACTACCACACTGAACAGCAGAGTCAGAAGAAGCGTGGCTTCCATCTCTGTCTTGCATGGCTCATGAGAGTGCATCTGATTAATCCAAATTATATCTGGAACCCTAGCTATAAAAGAGTTGGCAGTATGTAATGTTTAGCTTTCCAGCCACTGTATTATAGGGAAGCAGGTGAAAGGAGATTAAAAAAAAAAAAAACCAAACTCATTGCTGTCAAGTTGATTCCAATTCATAGCGACCCTAGAGGACAGAGTAGAACTGCCCTATAGAGTTTCCAAGGAGTAGCTGGTGGACTAGAACTGCTGACCTTTTGTTAGCAGTTGAGCTCTTAACCACTGTGCCACCAGGGCTCTGAAAGAAGATTAGGGAGGGCCAACCTGCCATATTCATCAGGAAATATTTAAAGGGAGTACTAAGACAAGTATTATAATCTATGAAATTTGAGTGATGCAAGAGAGAAAAGGAAGTTGATAACATGTAAACATAATAATATCATCTTTGCTCCTATTAGATAATAGATATCTAACAGTGTTCTTTAATGTCATAGCCCAATAGAAAATAATATTTCCTATCAAAGGCCACACATAAATGAGCCCCACTTACCACCCTATTACCTATGGCACGCCTGTAAGCCACTATATAATATGCTGTGAAATGTCTGCTGATTAGCTCTGTTTTTAAGAATAAGACAACGAAGTATAAAGTGCTATTTTTCAATATTTATCTAAATTATAAATTAAAATACCCCTATATTTTAGGAGCCTTGGTGGTGCAGTGGTCTTCAGCACTCAGATGCTAACCAAAACATCAGCAGTCTGAACCCACCAGCTGCTCCACGGGAGAAAGATGTGTCAGTCTGCTTCGCTAAAGATTTACAGCTTCGAAGACCCTATGGGGCAATTCTGCTCTGTCCTATAGGGTCGCTATGAGTCGGAATCAACTTGATGGCAATGGCTTTTGGTATATTTATTTTACATATGTACTTGCACATGTGTAAAATGACACATTTACATGGATATTCATTGAAGCACTATTTGTAATGACAAAAGTTTGGAACTGATTTATATGCCTATCAATAGGGGATTGGTAAAATAAGTTAGAGTATATCCATATAATGGAATAATATGCAGTGTTAAAAGTATGAAGCAGCTTTATATGCACCAGTGCAGAATGGTCTATGAATGCATGTTAAGGAAAGGCAGCAAGGGGAAGAATAATTTGTGTTTAAAAGAACGACTATCATTGCATTCATGTGTTCATGTCTGGAGCCTGTGCTAGAGCTCTTCTGTTCACTCCTCCAGACTCACTCTCTACACTTGTCTGGCCAGCCCTCTGCTCTGGGAGGCTGCCTCAGACCAGCGACATCAGTGAGCTGTCTTGCTCTCCAGTTTCCTGCTGGTTTCCACAAACAGGAAGTGCTGAGAAGAGATCAGAGGGAGGGAGGAGAGAAAATTCAGTCTTCCTTACCCTACCCAACCTGGCTCCCTCCCAGTGGGTCACAATGGATTGGTGTGGGAAGCCTTTTATCTAGGTCCCAGTCTAAGCCAGTTCTTAGATATGAAACCTTTTGACCTGAGGCCCATTAGAGAGAAAACTCTATGTATGTGGATTCTTCCTCAAGCCATCTCCAGAGGGACCTGGGACATTTATCAGGATAGCTGTGTCCCAAGGAAAGAGAAATAACTAGATTTTCTAAGGATTATTATTAATAAATTTAAATTGTTGCTAATTCCCAGAGAGCAGACTTACCCTTGTCATATATTGAACAAATGGGAGACGTGGAAGTCCGGGGATGGAATCTTGGCTTGCCTCCATCTCAGCAAAGTTGATTGCTCAGTACCTCAATTTCTCCAGGACTATGGCCACAGATACCTCTTTTTAAAATCTTGGTTATAAAAGTAGTGTTGGAGACAATTAGGAAAATTGTAGAAATGTAAGAAAGGGGGAAATAAAAACCTGTAATGCCACTAACCCACCCAAAACCAAACTCACTGCCATCGAGTTGATTCTGGCTCATAGCGACCCCATAGGGTTTCCAAGTTTGTAAATCTCTGTGGAAGCAGACTGCCACATCTTTCTCCCTTGGAGCCGCTGGTGGTTTCAAATCACCAAACTTTCAGTTAGCAGTCGATCGCTTTAACCACTGTGCCACCAGGGCTCCTTGTAATGCCACTACTCAGAGAAAACCACATATCTGATGGACTATTTTGGTCAAACAGTGAAAATTCGTTCAAACTAGCTCAAGTTCCTTAGAAAGGGCTTTATTGAAAGAAAGCAATAGGCAATTTCACAAAGGATCTCAAGAAACAGGAAACAGGAGCAACAATGTCAGGATCTTCTCTGAGACTCTGCTCCATCGTCATGCTCTGCTCTGCAGAGATGCTTTTGCTGTAGTTCCCATTCCTTATTCCTTCCATTTCTGAATCGACTTGGCTGCCACAGGTGGCCCGCCACTTCAAGTGCCCATCGTCGTCTGACTTAATGTCACTGTCTCTTAGTTCAAGTTTTCAAGAAAGAGCATTTAAATGGTTTATTCAGTCCATGGCTGGTCATGCCTGGATCAGGGGCTTGCTAGTGCCCCAGTCTTAATTGTATTTAGATTTTTGTTGGAATTGCATTTAACTTTTAAATTAATGTAGACAGTATTAATAATTTTAGAATGTTGACTTTTATGGTGGAGAAACATGATCTGTCTATCCACTTAGTCAAACATTTCTTCTTTTATATTTTACTAGTTTGGAATTTCTATTTTATTTTAATTCCTAAGTAATTTAAATTCATTGTTACTCTTATAAACAGAATAGTTGCTATACTTTCAAGCTTGTTTTTGATGATATAGTCAATAATTATAGATTTGTACATACTTATTTTGAAAACAGATCATTTGTCAAACATGATTTGCTCCAATAATTCACTACGTGCTGTCCTTTGTTTGTTTGTTTGAAGTTTCCTCTTTGAGAGCCTTGGGGAGGTATATGAATTCCTACTCTCCTAAGACTGACCAGCTTCTGATGTATTTCTAGTCAGAGGATGTTCCACTACCAATGACTGGGGTTCCTCTACCTTGTTAGCCAAGTAGGATCTCTTCATATTTTTCTCACAGATTTTCTTTTTACCATGTTCACCATTAGGGATATCAGTTGCTGCTTGTGGAAGATTCCTGATGCTTCCTTTTTATTGCATCTATCATCTGTTGACTCAATCTGTAAGCTCAAGATGCTGTATTGTGTCTGCGCTTCTAACACAGAAGCTTGTTTTGTCACCCCCTTGCCTGCCTACCCCAGCAGGCAGAGTCATTCCCAGTCAGCCAGACTCTTACTTTTTGGTCTTGCTCATACCAGTAGTACCCGGAAAGTTGACTCTGTTTCTTTGGTTCTGAATCAGGTACTGCTGAAATTTTAAAATTAACCAATTAAGTACACATCACACTTTTGGCAGTACCTTAAAATGTGTGGCAGATTTTGTGTTCTGAATTCTTTACAGTCTTTACCAAATGCCGCCATTATTTAAAGTAATAACAATAACAATAAAGTATGGTAAGGAAGTCCTAGTTAAAATAGGATCCCTATATTTTAATTTCTTACGTCTTGGTTTACTGGTATCAGTCATATCAATGGCACCATGTTGCATAAGGTAAGGTTTTGGGAAGAAACAGGGAGAAGCATGAGGCAAATGGGTCGGGAGATCCATAAAGTCATAGTCATTCCAAACGTGAAGAAGTGATAGCTATGTATCACTGCATGGTCTTCCCTTTTAAAATATTTGCTAAAAAATAGGCTCATTTCTTTGATACCAGCAATTTCCTAAATGAAAACATTTTATTCACCCACATAAAATACTAGGTTTTTGGAAACAGCAAGAGAAAAACCCAAAGCCAGCCACAACAGTAGTTTCAAAGGCATCAGTTGTACTCTTCCCTGAGATTACCTTGTCAAGTTCTTAGACTGATCTACCTTTGAAATAACAGAAGTTAAATACTTAGTATACTTTGAACTGGAAAGAAAACCACAATTCCTTGCCTCTTTGTATTTGGTGAATGTGTATAGTATCATTCTACCTGCAAACACAAGTCAAATACTTGCAATAGACTATTTTGTTTGTCATATTCAGACCAGTAAGCTGAAGGTAAACAGTTGCACAGCTTAGGCTGGCTTCTTGTGCTGTCATTTAAGGAGCTAAGGAGCCCTGTATGCCTAGCCTAAGTTTACGTGCCTCCTCTGGACCAGAAAGTGCCCAGGCAGTTGTCAGGAGACCTGTTTCCTCCACTTAGCATGTTTTTTTTTTTAACTTGGGCAAGTCATTTGACCCCATTGAACTTCAGCTTCTTTACCTGTGGAATAGGAGTGAAAACACCTGCTTTATAGGCTTGTGTTTGATCGTGGCAGGGGAACTGTAAATAAGTCAGTGTGACTAGATCATGGGGTGGGCTTAGAGCAAGGGGGTTGGAAAAGACACAGAGTCCAGATGATAAAAGACACAGAACACCATGGCCAGGACTAGAATTTGGGTGGCCAGAAGTTTATCATTAAATCATGTAGTAAACTGTGTACTTTTGTTTTCACACCTAATTCTCAATGAATCCATTAATTTCTTTATTACATCCCCAGGCAAACAGCATCTTCAGGTATCCCTCAGGAAATTCACACTTTCTACATAAGAGGGCCTGATTCAATTAGAGTATGTCACCTTTAACTTGATAATAATACAACCAAGGTAATAAACCATGAGGAAACAAAAACTTTAGAAAAGTATCCAAAAATAACAATAGTAGTACTAGGGTGAATAATGTATAAAACACATGTGATCAAATTCATCACATGCATTGATAGAAGTCCAAAACCTATCTTTTGCAATCTAGACCTGCATTGCACAGTTTAATAGTCACTAGTCACATGTGGCTATTGAGCACTTGACATGTGGCTAGCCCAAACTGAGATGTGCTGTCAGTGTAAAATATACCACAAATTTCAAACAGTATAAAAAAAGAATGTAAAATAGCACCTTAATAATTTTTATATTAGTCACAAGTTGAAATGACAACATTTTAGAATATTGTGTTAATACTAATATTAATTTCACATGTTTCTTTTACTTTTTGAATGTGACTTCTAGAACATATAAAATTGCATATGTGATACAATGGAGTATTATTCAGTGATAAAAAGAAATGAGTTATCAAGCCACAAAAAGATACGGAGAAAACTTAAACACATACTGCTAAATGACAGAAGCCAGTCTGAAAAGCTACATACTGTATGATTCCAACTCTATGACATTCTGGAAAAGGCTAGTAGTCAACCTGTAGAGAGAGTGAAAAGATCAGTGGTGGCCAGGGCTTTAAAGGGAGGGGGGTAAATAGGTGGAGCACAAGGCATTTTTAGGGCAGTGATACTGTTCTGTGTGATACTGTAATTGTGGCCACTTGACTGTATGCATTTGTCAAAACCCATAGTACAACACAAAGAGTGAGCCCTAGTGTAAACTATGAGCTTTAGTTAGTAGTAATGTATCAACACTGGTTCTTCATTTTTAACAAGTGTACCATAGGAATGCAAGATGCAGTGTGGTGGTGGGCGGGAGGAGTGTCTCTGGGAACTCTCTACACTTTCTGCACAATTTTTTGGTAAACCCAGAACTCCTCTAAAAATAAAACTTATGTTTTGAAAAAATTCCAAAATTAAAAAAGTATGGCATATGTGGCTAGCATCCTGTTTCTGTGAAAAGTGCTAGTCTAGATCTTTCTAGAACAATGCCAGAACAAGAGGTATTACCTCATGGCCACTGTTTTCTTTTTAGGTATTTTCAGAAGAATGATTAAAGCTACTTGAAAATAGAAGTTATGTTTGCTTTCATAATTATTGGAGCAAGTGCAGTATCTATTGAAGGCCATGAGAGCTGAAGTATCTTTTTGTGATTGTGCTTTAAGAAAATAGCAACTTGGGAAATCACTGTGGAGACTAGTGATGTTCCTTCCAAAGCTTGAGCTATGAGATGAACCTTTGTAGTTTGCTGTGATCAGGGTCCTTGTGCATCAATGTTATTCCCAAAAGACTTTCTTCAGAGAGCACAGTGTGTAAGACAACAGAACGAATAGAGGGGAATAAACAAACAAACAAACAAAAAGCCCGACTTATGGTGACCCCATGTGTTACAGAGTAGAACGGCTCTACGGGATTTTCTTAGCTTTATGGAAGCAGATCACCAGATCTTCCTTCCATGGCTGCTGGGTGGGTTCAAGCTGCCAGTTTTTCGGTTAGTAGTCACAGACACAACTGTTAGTGCCACCCAGAGACATTATAGATGAGAATAAAGGGGCCTTAAAGTTGGTCTGCATGAGGGCAGTGGTGGTTCAATGATTCTTACCTTCCATGTGGGAGGTCAGGGCTTAATTCCTGGTCAATATACCTCAAGCACAGCCACCACCCATCTGTCAGTGGAGGCTTGCATATTGCTGTGATGTCTAACAGGTTTCAACAGAGCTTTCAGACTAAGATGGACTAGGAGGAAAGACCTGGTGATCTACTTCCGAAAATCAGCCAGTGAAAACCCTATAGATCACAATGGTCCAATACACAACTGATTATAGGGATGGTGCAGAACTAGGGAGTGTTTCATTCTGTTGTACATGGAGTCGCCATAAGTCAGGGTCCACCTTGAAGGCAGCTAAAAACAAAGTCAGGGATGTCAAAAATGGAGATATCTGTCATTGCCATCACACAAAACATTTAATCACTTGTAGTCTCTTAGTTCTTTTGTTCCTTCTTTCATTGTATATCCCTGTTGTTGTTGTTGTTATGTGCCATCAAGTGGGTTTCAACTCATAATGACCCAATGTGCAACGGAATGAAACACTGCCCAGTCCTGTGCCATCCTCACAATCATTATATTTGAACCTATTGTTGCAGCCACTCTGTCAATCCATCACGTCGAGGGTCTTCCTGTTTTTCTCTGACCCTCTACTTTACCAAGCATGATGTCCTTCTCCAGAAACTGATCCGTCCTGATAGCATGTCCAAAGTACGTGAGACGAAGTCTTGCCACTTTTCCTTCCAAGGCGCACCCTGGCTATATCTCTTCCAAGACAGGCATGTTCGTTCTTCTGGCAGTACATGGTATATTCAATATTCTTTGCCAACACCATAATTCAAAGGCATCAATTCTTCTTCAATCTTCTTAATTCATTGTCCAGCTTTTGCATGCATATGAGGCTTTTGAAAGTATGGCTTGGATCAGGCACACCTTACTTCTCAAAATGATATCTGTGCTTTTTAACACTTCAAAGATTTTTTTGCAGTATATTTGCCCAGTGCAATGTTTCCTTTGATTTCCTGACTGCTGCTTCCATGGATGTTGATTGTGGATCCAAGTAAAATGAAATCCTTGACAACGTCAATCATTACTCCATTTATCATGATGTTTCTTATTGGTCCAGTTGTGAGGATTTTTGTTTTCATTATGTTGAACATAAACATGAACATAAATGACGACTATACACGTGGACGTCATTGGATGGAAAACACAGGAATCAAACTGACTACATCTGTGGAAAGAGACAATGGAAAACCTCAATATTATCAGTCAGAACAAAGCCAGGGGTCAATCATGGAACAGTCCATAAGTTGCTCATATATAAGTTTAAGTTGAATCTGAAGAAAATTAGAACAAGTCCACCAGAGCCAAAATACAACCTGAAGTATATCCCACCTGAATCTGGAGACTATCTCAAGAATAGATTTGACACACTGAACACTAATTATCAGATGAGTTGTAGGAAGACTTCAAGAACATCATACATGAATAAAGAAAAAGATCATTAAAAAGACAAGAAAGAAAGAAAAGACCAAAATGGATGTCAGAAGAGACTCTGAAACTTGCTCTTGAAGGTAGAGTAGCTAAGGTGAAAGGAAGAAATGATGAAGTAGAGCTGATTTCAAAGGGCAGATTTCAAAGGGCAGCTCTAGAAGAAAAAGTAAATTATTATAATGAAATGTGTGAAGACCTGGAGTTAGAAAACTGAAAGGGAAGCACACACTTGGCATTTCTCAAGCTGAAAGAACTGAAGAAAAAATAAAAGCCTTGAGTTACAATTTTGAATGATCCTATGGACAAAATATTGAATGATGAAGGAAGCATCAAAAGCAGATGGAGAGAATACACAAAGTTGCTGTACCAAAAAGAATTGGTTGACATTAAGCCATTTCAGGAGGTAGCATATGATCAGGAATCGATGGTATTGAAGGAAGAAGTCCAAGCTGTACTACAGGTATTGGTGAAAAACAAGGCTCCAGGAATTGACTACCAATTGAGATGTTTAAACAAATGGATGCAGCGCTGGAGGCTGACATCCATTTTGGTCTTTTCTTTCTTTCTTGTCTTTTTAATGATCTTTTTGTTTATTCATGTATGATGTTCTTGAAGTCTTCCTACAACTCATGTGGTAATTAGTGTTCAGTGTGTCAAATCTATTCTTGAAACTTGGAAAACAGCTACTGACCAACTGACTGGAAGAGATCCATATTTTTGCCAATTCAAAAGAAAAGTTATCCAACAGAATGTGGAAATTATCGAACAATATCATGAATATTACACACAAGTAAAATTTTGCTGAAGATCATTCAAAAGTGGTTGCAGCAGTACATCGACAGGGTACTGCCAGAAATTCAAGTTGGATTCAGAAGAAGATGAGGGATATCATTGCTGATATCCGATGGATCGTGGCTGAAAGCAGAGAATACCAGAAAATGTTTACCTGTGTTTTGTTGACTATGCAAAGGCTTTCGACTGTGTGGATCACAAAAAATTATAGATAACATTGCAAAGACTGGGAATTCCAGAACACTTAACTGTAAAATTATTCTAACTGTAAGGGAGCACAAGGCTGCCTGTGGAAGTCAAGCTTCAGAGTTTTCCCAGCTCGATACATTTTCACTTTCATTTGTGAACAGACAAGAGATTATTACCATAATTCCAAATTGGCTGTTATATATTCCGGGCGTATAATCCCAGAGAGGTAATGAACTGAGATTCTGTAAATGCCTTTTGACAAAAATATCTGCCACTTAGGTTGACTTGCTAAAAATGAAATGAATAGTTTAAGTGACAAGCTGTCCTGTGATGTCTGAGATGCTGAAGATAATACTCTGATCACATCAAAATCACTTCGAAAGAACGGTAAACAGATTAGATCCTGATCCATTCATACCAGCAATAAAGAAAAAGAGCAAGGGAAAAACAACACCAAAACACCTCTCTTTTTAGATGCCAGTATCTTAGAAAATCCTGTTGATGTTTTTCTTTGTAGGTATAGAAAGAATACTACTTTGTCAATGGTTTGATGCCAAAGCTGATAGTATAATGAAACCAAAGGAAAATATTTACCTGCAAACCCAATGCCAAACTCATCATCATCGTCCTGTGAAAGACTGAAAGTGTTTTTAAAGACTTCCCTGGTCAGTGAATTGCAGTGATGGGAGTACAAAGGGCTGGAGCTTCATAATTAACAACCTGCACAGGACCCTCACACAATCCAAAGCTGGGCTAACAGGAGAGGGCTGCTGGGGTAATAGTAATAATTCAGTCCCAAAGGTGTTCACAGCTGTGTGTCAATGGCACCCTGTTCCCTTGACTGGTAAATGTGTCACTTTATCTCCTGACACACACAGGATCCCAGTGCCCCTCTTGTTCAGGCTGGAGGAGCAGAATGATCATCTCACTCCTGGGCAGTGCCTGCCTCACAGGAGGAATTAGCTAATTGTCTAGAAAGCTCTATGCAATGAATACATTCAGTCACAATTTCTGCATACAGGCTTAAATGTGAAGGAGTGTCAGGAGTATCAGTATCAGCCCAGCAGTATCAGCATAAAATAGTGTGCATTTATGCAGTATGTATTTATGTACTCGATCATCCTTTGCACCCACAAACATTTGCTTTTCAGTTTTTTTCTCCTCACCTAGTCTACACAAAGTACTGTTATCTTCAAAGTGTCATCATATTTGAAAATACATAGTTTATCAGTCTATAATTTAATGTATACTTGCTTACATGATCCTTAGAAGATAGTCTGAGAATCTTGATATTTCTGTTTAAAACACACAAAAAAGGAGACAAATATGAATAATGACTAAAAATGATCCCACAAATGTCCTTCAGCTATTTTGAATTTAGTTTTTCTCTGAGTAGATCCATAGAATGCCAGAATATTTTAACTGAAAGGAAATAACTTGATAATCAGTCACATCTTTCATATTTATGTCGGTTTACTTTTTGCTTTCTGGATGCTTCCAAGTTTTTACAAGCTTTTAAGGTACATCTCGTACTTACCATTTCAAAACTGGGAGGGGCCGGAGCTCCACCACACAGTGTGGCACTCCTGACCCTCCCCAATACCAATCTGCTTCTTCCCGTTTTCTGAATCCTGACCCATGAATCTGGCTCTCACAGCTTCAGCCCTCAACTTTGTCCTACTGAGGACACAATCTCACTTACCTCACCCTAGCCCCCACCCCTCACTCCCTGAATCATTGCCTCCA
Source organism: Trichechus manatus latirostris (assembly GCF_000243295.1). Taxonomy (NCBI): domain Eukaryota; kingdom Metazoa; phylum Chordata; class Mammalia; order Sirenia; family Trichechidae; genus Trichechus; species Trichechus manatus. The sequence goes on along the minus strand of NW_004443954.1, from coordinate 25,134,054 downwards.
AAAGGCAGCAATGTGATGGTTTGGGATGACAGAGGAGAAATAGAGCATGACTGATATGGCAATCTACTTAAAACTAGGTTCTAGAGCCTCTTGTCCTTAATTTCTTGGATCATTCCCACCTAGCCTAACTTTTCTATCTCCTTATTAAGCCTAACTAAACACAACTATTTAAGTGCTTTTCCTAAGGAGAAGAAAAAAACCATTGCTGTTGAGTTGGTTTGAACTCATAGCGACATTATAGGACAGTGTAGAACTGCCCCATAGGGTTTCCAAAGAGTGACGGGTGGATTCAAACTGCTAACCTTTTTGGTTAGCAGCCGAGTTCTTAACCACTGCACCAACAGGGCTCCAAGGAGAGGAAAGCAGAAGAAAAATCCTCTCCCGAATAGTTATTATACCTTCCTCCTAGGCCAAAGTAGTTGCTGTGTAGTCGATTCCAACTCATGGCAAATCTATGTGTGTCGGAACAGAACTGTACCCTACAAGGTTTTCAATGACTGATTTTTGGAAGTAGAGTACCAGGTCTTTCTTCTGTAGTGCCTTTTGGTGGACTTGTACTGCCAACCTCTCTGTTAGCAGCCAAGTGTATTAACCGTTTGCACCACCTAAGGACATGTCTACACCACCCAGCCCTAAATCCAGCCAGGCTTAAAACCATAGTAACAGTGCTACTTCTTCCTTCCATATGTTCTGATGAGGGTTCCAGGTCTGGAGATGGGCAGGCGTTGCCCACCAGCATATGGCCAGGGAGCTGTGCAGCTGGGTTTGGAAATGGTATTCCTTGACTCCACACCTAGTGAGCATCTCTCATTACAACAGCCACAGAGAAAATGAAGCAAGGAACCCTAGCTGAGGGTTAACATCACGGGCCCACAAAAAGCACACTATTAAACTAGACATCATGAAGCCCTGCTGTGACCTGGCACAATATTGACTTGCAACCTATCTGGGGACCCCATCCTAATGGTTTGTGTTGCCCCAGTGGCATTTGGAATGGAGAATACTTTCTCTGTTTCTCGGACTACAGCATTTCATTGCCTCCAAAATAGAAAATGCCCATCTGGGAAGACCTGATGCTATGCAGAGCAAAAGAACAAGCACAGAATAACCATAAAGCCACAGGGTTCTTGCCAGAGGCTAACCAATGCTTCAAGGCCTACTATTTGGACACTCATTGAGACAATTTATTTCTTAGCCATTTAGCAAATACTAGCTTGTCTTTTCCATCACATTTCTTTTTCAGAAAAACCATTGTGCTATTGAAGAAGTGATTTTTGATCACAGCCCTCAGTTGGTAATTTGAATAATAGATCTTTATCTTAAGGAGTGTTTTACCTTCTACTCAACAGGGTCTTGGTCTCACTGTACTGATGGTGATGATGGAAGTGTGGCAGAGTGAGGGTGGAAGTGAAACTTGGACTCTCGTCACATGTGTCATAATGCCAGTGTAACGTGGCTACAGGGAGGGAGGGAAGCCTTTGGAATCTCAGGCTTGAATGCCTATTCTGAGCTATCCACTCACTCAGTTTGGGCAAGTTACTTAACATCCCCTGCTCCCCACCCCAGCATCAGTTTCTACATCTAAGTTAGTGCCAGTACTAATGCCCATTTTACAGGATAGCTGTAAGTATTATGTGAGCCTGGAGAGGTGCACACACACTGTGTAAACTGGCAAATGTCCCTGGGATGTTAGTGACCACCCACTTCTACTACCTCAAATCTGGGAATTATGGAATCAAGAGGAAAGGCTACAATCTGATGAAGTCCAAACTTGAAACGAGAACCATGTACACAAAAGACTACCTTCTAAATACAATTTGCAAAGTTAAAGATTAAGGAAAAAATCTCAGTTCTTTGGCACAGGATACCAAATAAAATATTTTTTTAGCAACTTAAATTCTTTTCAATTAAAGGGCCTTGGTGCATTTGTTGTTGTTGTTGTTAGGTGCCATCGAGTCAGTTTCAACTCATAGCAACCACATAGGGCAAGTAGAACTGCCCCATAGTGTTTCCAAGGTGTGGCTAGTGGATTTGAACTGCTGACCTTTTGGTTAATAGCCAAACTCATAACCACTACCCACCAGGGCTTCCTTAACTTAAACATCTTAGAGGGAGAAGTCACTTGAAATTGTGGCAGGTTCTTTTGACTGAATTTAATAGCTGTTTTGATACTATGAGCAAAGCCAATATCTATCTTTGGTCTCCACTATGAGAACGCATAACTCTGCTTTTGATGATTATTTTTTTCATTCTACAAATCACTCACAAATATATTCTGTATGTTCTTTGAATTTTTTTTCCCCATCAAATAAGTGATTCATACCACAGGTCTATTTAACTCTAAGTTAAGTAGTACAGAGACCTCAGGATCTAGACCCAACATTTAGGACACTAGAGCTGTAAAAAATGTTACTCATTCACATCACAACTACTTAATGAATCATGATGTTTTGTGTCTGGTTTCTTTCACTTAACATAATGATTTTAAGGTTCATTCATGTTGTGGCATGTTTTAGTACTTCATTTCCCCAATAGTGGTCCATTCTAAGGATATACCAAATTTTATTTACCCACTCAGCAGTTGATGGACGTTTGGATTGTTTCTACCTTTTGGCTATTATAAACAATGCTGCTATGAACATTCATGTACAAGTTATTGTGTGGATGTACGTTTTCCATTCTCTTTGAGATACATATAGGAGTGGAGTTGCTGGATCAAATGGTAACTCTATATTTAACATTTTGAGGAACTACTAGAGTATTTTTCAAAATGCCTGCACCCATTTAAAATTGTCAGCTGCAGTGTATGAGGTTTCCAATTTCTCCACATCCATGTCAATACTTGTTATTATCTGTCATTTTTATTTTAATCTTCTCAGTGAATTTAAAGAGGTATCTCATTGTGGTTTTGATTTACATTGCCCTGATGGCTAATGGGAGCTCCAGTGGTGCAGGGGTTAAGCATTCACCTGCTAATCAAAAGGTCAGCAATTCAAATCCACCAGGAACTCCTTGGAAACCCTATGGGGCAGTTCTACTCTGTCCCATAGGGTCGCTATGAGTTGGAATTGACTCAGTGGCAATGGGTTTGGCTTTGGTATATATATAACAAATTATTTGCCTTTTCAATATTCTTCACATGTACAATTCGGTGATATTAGTTATGTCAACTCAACAGCAATGGGTGTGGTTTGGCTTGATTTAATGGCTAATGATGTTAAGCATTTTTTTCTTGTGCTTATTGGCTACTTATATATCTTCTTCCGAGAAACATCTATTCAGATCCTTTGCCGGTTTTTTAATTGGGTTATCATCATTTACAGCAAAAATTTTTAATTTTGAAGATTTCTAATTTATCTTTTTTGTTGTTGTTATTTGTGATTTTGGTTTCATAGCTGACAAACCGTTGTCTATTCTGAGATTATGAAGATTTATGCTTATGTTTTCTTCTAAGAGTTTTATAATTTCAGCTCTTATACTTAGGTCTAAGTCCACTTTGAGTTAAAATTGAGATAGGAGACTGTGATGGTTAAGATTATGTGCCAACTTGGCTGGGTCATGATTCTCAGTGTTTTGGCAGTGGTATAATGTTGTGACCACTTCCCTGTTGAGCTTTGATATGTGATCACCCCCATAATGGGATCTGCTATTAGTAGCCAATCAGTTGAAAGGGAGTTTTCTTGGGCATGTGGCCTGCATCGAATATAAGCAGACATTCTGGCAAGGCTTGGGGGCCTTTGATCATTCTGGATCCTGCAGGTGGCTCCTGTTCGTCTGACTTCCGGTTCTTGGGACTTAAGCTAGCAGCTCATCTTCAGTCTTGCCTGCTGATCTTGGGATTCATCGATCTTCACAGCCTGTGAGCAAGAGCCCTGCTCTCCAACTTGCTGATCTTGAGTTAACCAGCCCCTGCAGCTACAAGAATCAGGAGAAGCCTCTATCCTCACTCACGAACTTGGGATGTTCCAGCCTCTACAACTGTGTGAGCCATTTCCTTGACATAAATCTCTATATATTTATATATGCTTTATTGGTTTTGCTTCTCTAGAGAACCTAGCCTAAGACAGAGACCATTTTTATTCTTTTGCATGGGGATATCCAGTTGTCCCAGCATCATTTGTTGAAGAGTCTACTCTTTCCCAATTGAACGGGCTTGGCATGCTTATAAAAAAAAAAAAAAAAAAAATTGGCCATAGATGTATGGATTTAGTTTCTGGACTCTCAATTCTATTTCCATTGGTCTCTATGTCTATCCTCATGCCTGTACTGCAGTGTTTTGATTACAGTAGCTTTGTGGTAAGTTTTGAAGTTGGGAAGTATGAGTCTTCCAACTTTGTTTTCTTTTGCAATATTGTTTTGGCTATTTGGAGCCCCTTGCAATTCCATATGAATTTGAGGATTGGCTTTTCCATTTCTGCAGAAAATGCCATTAGAATTTTGATAGAGATTGCATTGAATATCTTGATCACTTTGGAAAGTATTGCCATCACTAATATTAATTCTTTCAATCTATGTACATGGGATGTGTTTCCATTTATTTGTTGTTGTTTTTAGTTGCTGTTGAGTCAGCTCCAACTCATGGGACCTTGTTTGTAACACTACAAAACACTGCCTGGTCCTGTGCCATAGCTGACAGTCCATCTTATGGAGGATTTCCTTTGTACTCACTGACCCTCTACTTTGCCAGGCATGATGTCCTTCTCCAGGGACTGATCTGTCCTGATAAAATGTCCGAAGTACGTGAGCCATAGTCTCGCCATCCTTGCTTCTAAGGAGCATTCCAGTCGTACTTATTCCAAAACAGATTTGTTCATTCTTTTGGCAGTCCATGGTGTATTCAATATTCTTCTCCAATACCACAATTCAAAGGTGTCAATTCTTCTTCAGTCTTCCTTATTCATTGTCCAGCTTTCTCATGCATATGAGGCGATTGAAAACTACATGGCTTGGGTCAGGAGTACCTTAGTCTTCAAGATGATATCTTTGCTTTTCAACACTTTAAAGAGATCTTTTGCAGCAGATTTGCCCAATGCAATGTGTCCTTTGATTTCTTGACGGCTGCTTCCATGGGTGTTGATTGTGGATCCAAGTAAAATGAAATCCTTGACAACTTCAATCTTTTCTCCATTTATCATGATGTTGTTTATTGGTTCAGTTGTGAGGATTTTTGTTTTCTTTATGTTGAGGTAATCCATATCAAAGGCTGTGGTCTTTGAATCTTCATCAGTAAGTGCTTCAAGACCTCTTCCCTTTCAGCTAGCAAGGTTTTTCCATCTGCATAAAGCAGGTTGTTAATGAGTCTTCCTCCAATCCTGATGCCCCATTCTTCTTTGTATAGTCCAGCTTCTCAGATTATTTGCTCAGCATACAGATTGAATGTTCTCATTGTTGTTAGGTGCTGTCAGCTTGGTTCTGACTCATAGCGACCCTATGTACTACAGAACGAAACACTGCCTGGTCCTTCACCATCCTCACAATCATCATTATGCCTCAGCCCATTGTTGCAACCACTGTGTCAATCCATCTCGTTGAGGGTCTTTCTCTTTTTCGCTGACACTGTACTTTACTAAGCATGATGTCCTTTTCCAGGGACTGATCCCTCCTGATAACATGTCCAAAGTATGTAAGATGAAGTCTCACCATCCTTGCTTCTAACGAGCATTCTGGTTGTATTTCTTCCAAGACAAATTTGTTCGTTCTTTTGACAGTTCACGGTATATTCAATATTCTTCGCCAACACCACAATTCAAAGGTGTCAGTTCTTCTTTGGTCTTCCTTATTCATTGTCCAGCTTTCACAAGCTTATGATGTGATTGAAAACTCCATGGCTTGGGTCAGGCGCTCTTTAACCTTCAAGGTGACATCTTTGCTTTTCAACACTTTAAAGAGGTCTTTTGCAGCAGATTTGCCCAACACAATGTGTCTTTTGATTTCTTGACTGCTTCTTCCATGGGTGTTGATTGTGGATCCAAGTAAAATGAAATCCTTGACAACTTCAATCTTTTCTCCATTTATCATGATGTGGCTTATTGGTCCAGTTGTGAGGATCTTTGTTTTCTTTATGTTGATTTACAGATTGAAAGGTATGGTAAAAGGATACAACCCTGACACACACCTTTCCTAACTTTCTGACTCTTAGCGACCCTATAGAAGAGAGTAGAACTGCCCCATAGGGCTTCCAAGGAGCAGCTGGTGGATTCAAACTGCCGCTTGTTGGTTAGCAGCCAAATGCTTAATCACCACCACCAGAGCCCCCATATATCGATATATTACATACAAATAGAGATTTATCTCAAGGAAATGGTTCACCCGATTGTAGAGGCTGGCAGGTCCCAAGTCCGCAGTTCAGGCATCAGATGTCAGGCTGGAGGCTTCTCCTGACTCATGTAGTTGCAGGGGCTGACGAACCCAAGATCCACAGGTCAGACGGCAGGTTGCTGGCCCAAGTCTCAAGAACTGGAGATCAGATACTGACAAGCCAAGTGCAAGATCCAGAGCAAAGCAAAAGCCAGCAAGCTTTACCAGAAAGCCCACCTATATTGGATGCAGGCCACACCCCCAAGGAAACTCCCTTTCAACTGATTGGCTACTCATAACAGATCTTATCATGGAGGTGATTACTTCATTATACGACTGCCAAACTGCATCATAGCTGCCAAACCACTAAGAATCATGTCCCAGCCAAGTTGATACACAACCTTAACCACCATAATGTCTTTTTCTAGTGTTTGGTCTTTCCTAATGATGTGTCCAAAGTAAGCAAAATAAAGTCTCACCATCTTTGCTTCTAAGAAGTATTCTGGATGCACTTCCTCCATAACTGATTTGTTCATTCTTCTGGCAGCCCATGGTATATTCTTCACCAACACCACAATTCATATGTGTCAATTCTTCTTCAGTCTTCATTTTTCACTGTCCAGCTTTCGAATGCATATGAGATGACTGAAAAGGCCAAGGTTGGGGTCAGGTGCACCTTTGTCGTCAAAGTAATGTCTTTGCTTTTTAACACCTTACAGAGATTTTTTTGCAGTAGATTTTCTCAGTGCACTACATCATTTGATTTGTTGACTGCTGCTTCTGTGGGCATTGATTGTTAATTCAAGTAGAATGAAATCCTTTTATTTAAGTCTTCTTTAATTTAGGTCACAATGTTTTGTAGTTCTCGACGTACAAGTCTTTCAGTTCTTCTGTTAAATTTATTACTTAGTATCTTTTTCTTTGAATGCTATTGTAAATAGAATTGTTTTCTTAGTTTCCTTTTCAAATTTTTCATTGCTGCTGTATAGAAACACAATTCATTTTTGTTTGTTGATCTTATGCCCTGTAACATTGCTTAATTTGTTTATTATCTCTAGTAATTTTTCTGTGGATTCTTTAGGACTTTCAGTATATGGGATCATGTCATCTGTGAATAGAGACAATTTTACTTCTTCCTTTCTAATTTGATACTTTTAATTTTCCTTTTTTGCTAATTGCTCTGGCTAGAACTTCCAGTACAGTGTTGAATAGCAGTAGTGAAAGCAAGTGTCCTTGTCTTATTCTTGATCTTAGGAGAAAAAGTTTTCTTTTTTTCAACACTGAGTATGTTAGCTTTGGAGTTTTTCTGAATGCCCTTATGTCATACTTAGGAAACACTCTTCTTTTCCTAGTTTGTTAATTTTTTTTTTTTTTTTTCCATGAAAGAGGGTTGAATTTTGTCAAATGTTTTTTCTGGATCAATTGAGATAAACATGTAAGGGTTTTTTTTCCCCTTTTGTTTTATTAATCTGGTGTATTACATTGATTGATTTGCTTCTGTTGAACCACCCTTGCATTCCTGGGATAAGTCTCACTTGGGCATGGTGTATATCCTTTTAATATATTGTTGGATTTGGTTTGTTAGTATTTTGTTGAGAATTTTTGCATCTATATTCATAAGAGATATTGATCCATATTTATTGTGTATTTGTCTGACTTTGTTATCATAGTAATACTGGCCTCCTAGAATGAGTTGGAAAGTGTTCCCTCCTATTGTGTTTTTGAAAGAATTTGAAAAGGAATGGTGTTAATTCTTCTTAAATTGTGATAGAATTTACCTTTGAAGCTATCTGGTCCTGGATGCTTCTTTGTTAGGAAGTTTTTGATTATGAATTCAATCTCTTTATTTGTTGTGTATCTTTTCAGATTTTCTATTTCTTCTTGAATCAGTTTTTGTAATTTTTGCATTTCTAGGAATTTGTTCATTTCATCTACATATCTAATTTGTTGGCAGACAATTGTTTATAGTATTCTTTTATAATCATTTCTCCCCCTGTAAGGTCTGTACTAATGTCTCTGCTCCATTTCTGATTTCAGTTATTTGTATCTTCTCTCTTTTTTTCTTAGTCAAACTAGTTGAAGTTTTGTCAATTTTGTAGATCTTTTCAAAGAACTAATTTTCGGTTTTGTTGATTCTCTCTATCGTTTTTCTATTCTCTACTTCATTTATATCCACTTTAAACTTTATTATTTTCTTCATTCTACCAGCTTTGGGTTTAGTTTGCTCTTTTTGTTTTTTTCCAAGTTCCTTGAGGTGTAAGGTTAAGTTATTGATTTGAGATCTTTCTTCTTTTTTAATGTAGGTATTTCTAGCTATAAATTTCCTACCGAGCACTGCTTTTGCTGTATCCCATAAGTTTGGTAAGCCATGTTTTTGTTTTTACTCATCTCAAATATTTTTTAATTTTCTTAGTTATTTCTTTTTTGACCCATTGGTTTTTAAGAGTGTTCTGTTTAATTTGCATAGATTTATAAATTTTCAAGTTTTCCCTCTATTTCTATTTTATTATTATTATTTCTACCTTCATTCCATTGGGTTTGGAGAAGCTATTTTGTATAATTTTCATCTTTTAAGTTTTAATGAGACTTGTTTTTTGACCTAACATATGGTCTGTCCTGGAGAATGATCTATGTACACTGGAGAAGAATGTGCATTCTACTCTTGTTGGGTGAGTATTCTATAAATGTCTGTTAGGTCTGGTTGGTTTGAAATGTTATTCAAATCGTCTATTTCCTTATTGATCTTCCGTTTGGATGTTCTATCCATTATTGAAAATGTGATTTTGAAGTCTCCAACTATTATTGTAGAACTGACTATTTCTTCTTTCAGTTCTGCCAAAGTTTGCTTCATATATTTTGGGACTGTGTTGTTTAGAGTGTATATGCTTATAATTGTCATTTTTTATTAATTGGCCCTTTTATCAATATATAATTGCTTTCCTTTTTCTTTTGTAACACTTTTTGATTTAAAGATAATTATGTCTGATATTAGTTATAGCTATTCCACCTCTTTTCTGGTTACTATTTGCATGGAATATTTTCCTTTCACTTCAACCTGTTTGTGTCTTTGTGCCTAAAGTGAGTGTTTTGTAAACAGTATATAGTTGTATCATTTTTTTATCCATTTTGTCAATCTCTGCTTTTGATTGCATAGTTTAATTCTTCTGCATTTAAAGTAATAACTGATAGGGAAGGTCTTGTTTGTTATTTTGCTATGTGTTTCTGTATGTGTTATACATTTTTGTTACTCAGTTTCTCTATTAATGCCTTCTTTTTTGTTTAATTGATTTTTTGTAGTGTGCCATTTTGATTCCCTTCTCATTTTCTTTCTGTGTTGTTATATATTTTCTTAGTAGTTACCATGGCATTACAATTAACATCCTAAATATATAACAATCTTGTTTGAATTTATATCAAATTAAATTCACAAGCATACAACAACTCTACTCCTATGCAGCCCCATCCCCTCCTTCTTATGTTGTTATTGTCACAAATAACATCTTTGTACATTGTGTGCCCATTAACATAGATTTATTAATATTGTTTTATGCATTTGTCTTTTCAAAGCAAATAGAAAATGAAAAGAGAAGTTACAAACCAAAAATATTATAACACTGGCTTTTATATTTGCCCATGTAGTTATTTTTACTGTTGTTCTTTATTTCTTCATATGCTTCCAGTTACTGTCTAATGTCCTTTCATTTTAGCCTGCTCTTTCTTGTAGGGCAGATAGACTAGCAACAGACAACCTCAACTTTTATTATCTGGCATGTCTTCATCTCTTCTTCATTTTTGAAGGATATAAAATTCTTGGTTGACAATCCTTTTTTCAGTACTTTAAAAATGTCATCCTACTGCCTTCTGTTCTCCATGGTTTATGATAAGTTGGCTGTTACTACCTTGTACATGATGAGTCGATTCTTGCTGCTTTCAAGATTCTCTTTGTCTTTGTCTTTTGACAGTGTGATTATAATGTGTCTTTTTAAAAATACTTTATTGAGTTTTTGGTGAAAATTTACACAGCAAATTAGGTTCCCATTTAACAATTTATATGCATATTTTTCAGTGACGTAGTTTACATTTTCCGCATTGTGTCAACATTCTCCATATTTCCATTCTAGTTGTTCTGCTTCCATTAATTCAGCTTCCCTGCCTCCAACCCCTGGCCTTCTCATCTATGCTTTAAGGTAAATGTAAACTGTCTGGTCTCATGTAGATGAATTTTTTTAAAGGCACACGGTGCTCATGGGTGATATTGTTTATTTTGTGAGCCAAACTCTTATTTAGTTGAAAGGTGACCTCTGGGAGTAGTTTCAGTTCAAAGTTTAAAGGGTATCTCAGGCCAATAATCTCAGGGGTTACTCTAGTCTCTACCAGTCCAGTAAGCCTGGCTTTTTTTTTTTTTTTTTAGTAAGAATTAGAGTTTTGTTCTACAATTTTCTCCCATTCTATCTGGGACCATCTATTGTGTCCCTGCTCAGAACGGTCAGTAGTGGTAGCCAGGCACCATCTGGTTCTTCTGGTCTCTGGATAAATGAGGCCATGGTTCAATTAGTCCTATAGTCTAGATTCTTCTTAAGTCTTTGGTTTCCTTCTTTCTCTTTTGCTCCAAATGAGAAGAGACCAAGAGTTGTATTTTAGACAGCTGCTTGCAAGCTTTTAAGACCCTAGATGCTGCTTACCATACTAGGATGTAGAACATAAACTTTATAGACTATGTTGTACCAATTGACCAAGTTGGCCCATGAGGCTATGGTCCCAAGCCTTTAAATCCAGCAAAAAACAAAACCCTGCAAGGTGCTCGGTTATGTCTGGGAGGTAACCATGACTGTATCCACTATGTGCTTTATTATATACATATGAATATATGTGCAGCACACATAAACATGTACATATGCCTAAAGATATACCTATATATGCACATATATATACACACATATACTTTGCTATACACATATTAAAGCCCTGGTGGCACAGTGGTTAAAGCTCTTGGCTGCTAACCAAAAGGTCAGCAGTTCAAAACTACCAGCAGTTCTGTAGGAGAAAGAGGTGGCGATCTGCTTCTATAAAAATTTACGGCCTTGGAAATTGCATGGGGCAGTTCTACTGTGCCCTACAGGGTCACTATGAGTCAGAATCAACTCAGTGGCAGTGGGTTTGTTTTTTTTTTTTTCTTTTGTGTTTTGTTTTTTGTTTTTTTTGGGTGTACACATATATGCATATATATCTACCTATATAACCACTAACATATTTTTGGTTTATTACTGTTGTTGCCAAGTGTTATCTGTTATAGCGTTTACCAATAAGGTCCCTTAATCTTCTGCATTTCATATTGTCATCATTTACCTTGCTTAAGTTGTGCACACTTCACTCACATTTGGTATTGAGTTTCCCATCACCAAAAATAACAAGTATCTACTGTCTAGAGAGCAATTCCCCCTCTTTCCTCTCCCATCTTTGATAACCAGCAAAGAATATTGATTTCTGTATGTATATCTATTGTTGATTATAATTTGTCTTGATGTGAATCTCTGCATTCTTCTTTCTTGGAGTTTGTTGAGCTTCTTGGATGTGTAGATTCATGTATTTTTCAAATTTGTTAAGCTTTCAGCTATTATTTCTTCAGATATTCTTTATGCCCCTTTCTCTCTCCTCTCTTTTTGGGGATCCCATTATGTGTATGTTGGTATGCTTGATGGTGTCTCATACGTCTCTGAGGCTCTGTTAATTTTTATTTATTATTTTTCTTTCTGCTCCTCAGACTGGATAATTTCAATTAATCTATCTTCAAGTTCACTGATCCTTTCTTCTGCCTGCTCAAATATGTTAGTGAAGCCTTCTAGTAAATTTTTAATTTTCATTACTGTATATTTCAATTCCAGAATACCTGTTTAGTTCCTTTTTATTATCTCTATCTCTTTATTGTAAACCCTGGTGGTGTAGTGGTTAAGCGTTATGGCTGCTAACCAAAAGGTCGGCAGTTCAAATCCACCAAGTGCATCTTGGAAACTCTATGGGGCAGTTCCGCTCTCTCCTATAGGGTTGCTATGAGTCAGAATTGACTCTGCAGCATTAGGTTTGGTTTCTTGGTTTATCTCTTTATTGATATTCTCTATTTGTTGAGGCATTGTTATCCTAGCTTCCTTTAGCTCTTTGTCCATGGTTTTCTTTAAACTTTCAAGCATATTTAGCACAGTTGATTTAAAGTTTAGTAAGTACAATGTCTGTGCTTCCTCAGTGCAACTTCTGTTAATTTCTTCTGTGAACGGATCATACTTTCTTTTTCTTCTCATGTTTTAAAATTTTTGCTGAAAATTGGCCATTTTGTATATTATAATGTGGTAACTCTCGAAATCAGATTCTTTCTTCAAGTTTTATTTTTGTTGCTTGCTGTGGGTTGTAACGGTTTGTTTAGTGTCTTTTCTAAACTATTTTTCTGTTTGTATTCGTTGTCATATGTGGTCTCTGAAGTCTCTGTTCCTTTAGCTTGTACTTGACTAGTGTTTTGACAGATGTCTTTAAATTGCAGGGGCAAAAAACAGAAAGAAATAGAAAAAAAAAGAAGAAGAAGAAAGAAAGATAAAAGAAAAAAAAGTAGAACAAAAAAAGAAAGAAAGAAAACCTCTCCCAGTATCTGGAGACTGGCTCTGTGTTGGGGCACTCCTTCAATACTTAGCCAGACCATGTACAACTCTGCTTTTTCCTCCACATCTTGCTTGCACTGAGCATAGAGATAAATCAGAAGTAAAAGTTTAAGGTCGTCTCAGGTCTTTTAGAAGCATGCATCCTAATCTGGCCGTGCATCTGACTTTCTAAATTTCCTGGTATACTTCGTGCTTTGGAATACCCTAATTTCCCAAAGAAACTCTGTCCTTAGCTTTTCCTACAAGACTTTCAGTGCTCTATTGCTCTATTGTTTGCCTGAATTGTTATCTTTTGTCCCAGGAATCAGCAGGTTGTTCACTAGCTTTAAAATATTTTCGAGGAATGCCTACTGCTTTTCTGCACTTAGTGAGTTTAAAGTTTTTGTCTAGTAAGTCCAATGTCTGATCAGTGTTTTCTTAGGGCAGCTTCTATTAATTTCTTCTGTGAATGGGCCATAATTTCTTAATCTTTGCATGCTTTATAATTTTTCATTGAACACTGGACATTTTTAATATTACAATGTGGTAACTCTAGAAATAAGATTCATCCCCCTCTTCAGAGTTTGATTTTGTTGGTTACTGTTGATTGTAGTTGTTTGTTTAGTGTCTTTTCTAAACTTTTTTTGTAAGGTCTATATTCTTTGTCATGTGTGGTGTTAGGTGAAAAAAGTGGATTCTGAGAGATTTTATTTAATTTGTTTATGTTTTTCTGAAGGAATGGGTCTTTAGAGCTGTTGACTTCACCATTTTGCTGGCATCACTCCTTGATAATTTTTAGTGGATTCCTTAAGATTCTATGCACAAATTATGTTATCTGAAAATAGAGATAGTTCAACTTCCTTCCCAGTCAGGATGACTTTTATATATTTTTCTTACCAAATGCCTTGACTAAACCCTAGTACAATGTTGATTAGAAGTAGTAAGAGAAGACATCCTTGTCTTGTTACTGATTTTAGAGGGAAAGGATTCCATCTTCCACTATTAAGTATGTCATTTGCTAAGAGATTTTCATAGATGTCCTTTATGAAGTTGAAGGCTTTCCCTTCTATTCCTAGTTTTCTGAGTGTGTTTATCAAGAAAGGCTGTTGAATTTTGCCAAATGCTTTTTCTATGTCTATTGAAGTAATCATGATATTTTTGTCTTTTATTGTACCAATAATGGTGTATTACATTAATTGATTTTCAAATATTAAATCAAGCTTGCATTCCTGAGATAAATTCCACTTGGTCATGGAATGTTACCCTTTTTATATGCTGCTAGGTTCAGTTTGTTAGCATTTTGTTGAGGAATTTTGCATATATAAGAGATATTGGTCTTTGGTTTTCTTATGATGTCTGTCTGGTTTTGGTATTAGGCAAGTACTGGTCTCATAGAATGGAAAGTGATCTCTCCTCTTCCATTTCTTTTGGGAAAAATTTGTGAAGTGTTGGTGTAAATTCTTCTTTAAATCTTTGGTAGAATTCACCAATGAAGCAATCTGAACCTGGGCTTTTTTTAAAAAAATTGGTAGTTTTTTGTTTTGTTTTTTTTTCTTCTTAAAAATTAAACCACTTTACTTGTTATAGGTTTATTTAGATTTCTATTTCTTCTTGAGTCAGTTTTTGTGGTTTGTGTCTTGAGGGCAACAAATTTCTCTTTATATATGGTCTTTCTGGACCTGGGTTTGTAGTCATGCTAAGATGATTTGCTAGGCCACAATCTTGCTAAGGGATTGGTTAGTCTACTATGCAAATAAAGTATGTAAACCCCCTGCAGGAATTGGTCAATTACTATGTAAACTAGAGGACTATGGCCTACCAAGAGGATTGATCAATTTTGCCATCCTGCTAGGCTTAGGAGATCCAACACTATAGAGGTTGGAGGGAGACCTCACTATCCTCAAAAAGAAGAATGCGGAGCAGAGTGGGTCCTTTGGACCTGGGGTTCCTGCACTGAGAACTTCCTAGACCCAGGAGACAGAGAGAGCTGTAACACTGAAGACAGCAAAAGACTGTGAGAAACAGTGAGAGATGATGTGGCAAGAGTGGCAGTGACACAATATTGTGGGGAAAAAGAGAGTGGCATGAGATGACTGCAGTGTAGCTTGCCGACCCACTGAGCAAGAGAGCTGATCGCCATCAGCAGGAGGCTTGCTGGCAGAGTGGGGTGTCTCTGGGCACTTGATGGTGAAGCCAAAAGAGCCGTAACATTTACCTAAGCGGGATTTAGCAGCAGAGGCCAAGAGCGAGGCCTGCCTGTGGGAATGGCTGTGAAGAAGCTGAGAGTTGTCTTGGTTGGAACCTGTCCTGATTGATGAATTGTATCATGGATTATGTTACTTCCAAGTTGATCCTGATCCTGAACTGTAGCCTGTTACATTCCTAATAAACCACATAATCATGGTACGGTCTGTGAGTTTTGTGTGGTCATTACAATGAAATATCAAATCCACCAGAGAACTGGAGAGAGCCATCAGGAGGATGGCTAGTGTCAGAAAGAGGGAATAAGGTTGGAGAGTGGAGGTATATCTGACTTCCACCTCAATGGAGTTAGCCTTGGGCTGATACTGATTCTCGTTATTCCCCCTGAAGTTAGAGGACTACTGCCACTACCACATTACAATGTCTTCCTAGGAATCTGTCAATTTATTATAAATTATCTAATTTGTTGGCATACAGTTGTTCATGGTGTTGTTATTTGGTGCCATCAAGCCTATCTTTGACTCATGGTGACCCCACATGACAGAGTAGAACTGCCCCATAGGGTTTTCTTGGCTGTAATCCCTTTAAACTTTTTTATTTCTGTAATGTCATTTCTCTTTCATTCCTGATTATAGTAATTTGAATCTTCTGCCTTTTTTGCTTGGTCAGTTTAGTTAAAGGTTTGTCATTTCATTTATTGAACATGACATTTTTAAGCACCAACACTATGCTAAGATTCTGGGAATATAGATGATGAAGTCATATTTCTTGCTCTCGTGGAATACATTGCCTTCCTCAGTAGTTTCAAATTTTAGTGGGAATAAATATCATGAAAATTTATTTTAAAGTGAAGATCTTAGTTCATTATGTTTCAGTGTATCAGAGCTAGGATATATGGCTATGTTTGTTTTTTGTTTGTTTGTTTTTTAATGATCATCCTTAGGTGATTATGATCTTAAGCAACCTTAAGATAATCTGTAATGTTTGGGTGAGCATAACCAGATACGTGATTACTTTTGATTGAAAATATGATTTTTTATTTGGTCTACTAGGTAAAATTTCATCACAGGGCAAGTAAAGGGAGCCTAGAATTTCCTTTCTAGAAGCTCTTCACAAATGCTGTAGGATGCACAGTAGACCATTTGTGGACCATACTCTGAGATTTATAACTCTAGTGAGTGGGTAAGACATATTAAGATATATTTATAGTACAGTGAGGAGGAGCTCTGACATAGGTATGCACCGAGTTGATAGGTAAGGTTGGGGATGAACAGGGAAAGCTGTCAGAAGGAAATGATAACTGAGCTGAGTGTTAACAGTATAAGTAGGTGTTAACCAGCTAAAAGAGCTCAGAATGGGAAGTCTATCCCAGCAGAGGCAGAGGGCAGGATAAGCAAAGGCAAAAATAGCATCATCCATGCGGGTAACTACAGACAGTTTGGTATTGCTGAAGAGGAAAGTAACATTTCTGCACAAACGACTTGCTTAATTCTGCATTTTTCTTTAGTCATCCCTTTTAAAAATCTTGATCTGAGTTTAGCTGTATTGTCATTTTCTTAAAAAAAAAGTATGGATTTAGGTTTTAAATTCAATTTGATTGGATCATAATACAATCATGAAGGCACTGTCATTCTGGTAGAGTATACTGCTTACCAATGGACCCAGTCGGTTCACTAAATCAGTAGACTTGGCACATCAATGAACTGGTTTTCAAGGTATGTGAGCAGCCAAGTGGTGGTGATTATATTAAATTTGACATCTCTGCCAGTCAATTAAAATAATGGCAAAAGCAAAAAATGCTTTGAGATAAGGGACAGTATTTTTTCTGCTGTCTTAACCAGAATATTCCATGTACATTTGGTCAATAAATAGGAAACAATGGAATTGACAACACTGTAAAACCAAAATAAATACATAAATAAAAGATTCCATAACCCTTGATATGTGTATCAAAGACTGAAAGTAATTTCAGGTGCACATAAAATAGTTTTCTAAACATATTTGTATTCTATACTTTTATATATGGCACAGTGCTTAAGAGCTCAGCTTCAACCGAAAGATTGGCAGTTAAAATCCACCAGCCGCTCCTCGGAAAACCTAGGGGGTGGTTCTACTGCGTCTTACAGGGTCACTATGAGTCACAATCAACTCAATGGCAACGAGTGTGGGTATATTTATAATAAAAACCTTTTTAAACCACATCTACTTACTCTAATACTCATCTTCCTTTTTTTCAGTAAAAAGATGGCCTTTTATTTTTCCTACATACGTTATTAAGAGACAAGTGAATAAGAAAAAAAAAATCACTATGAACAAGATAATACGGGTCATGGAGAGAGGGTTTAGAAAGACTGATTACAAAACACCTTTAGTTGCTATTTGGTATTTTCTTGCAGTTTTCCCAGGGTTCTCCACGCCCAACTAAAGGGCCACTTGGCCCTACTGATTTGGACATTCTTCTCTTGTTGTTGTTAGGTGTTGCCGAGTCGGCAGCTACTCATAGCGACCCTATGTACAACAGAACGGAACACTACCCAGTCCTGCGCCGTCCTCACAATCATTGCTGTTTGAGTCCGTTGTTACAGGCACTGTGTCAGTCCGTCTTTTTGAGGGACTTCTCTTTTTCAATAACCCTTTACTTTACCAAGCATGATGTTCTTCAGCAGGGACTAGTCCCTCCTGATAATGTATCCAAAGTACATGAGACGAAATCTCACCATCCTCATTTCTAAGGAGAATTCTGGCTGTACTTCTTCCAAGACAGATTTGTTCGTTCTTCTGGCAGTTCATGGTATATTCAATATTCTTTGCCAATACCATAATCCAACTGCATCAATTTTTCTTCTGTCTTCCTTATTCATTATCCAGATTTTACATACATATGAGGCAATTGAAAATACTATGGGTTGGGTCAAGCACACCTTAGTCTTCAAAGTGACATCTTTGCTTTTTAACACTTTAAAGAGGTCTTTTGCCACAGACTTGCCCAATTCAATGCGTTTGTTTGATTTCTTTCTTTTTTTTTTTTTAATTTTATTTCAGGTGAAGGTTTACAGAACAAACAGTTTCTCATTAAACAGTCAGTACACGTA
>NW_004443954.1:25113465-25115740 GCF_000243295.1 Trichechus manatus latirostris | reverse complement strand
TTTCTACATGTACAGTTCAGTGACAACAATTACATTCTTCCAGTTGTGCTGCTATTCTCACTTTAGATGAAGGTTTACAGAACAAAATAGTTTCTCATTAAACAGTTAATACACATGTTGCCTTATGACAAAGGTTAACAACCCCACTACATGTTAACACTGTGCTTACTCAACCTTGGGTTCCCTACCACCAGCTTTCCTGTCCTCTTCTACCTTCTAGTCTTTGTCCCTCAACTGCTGTACCTCATTAGTCCCATTTTGTTTTATGGGGCTTTCCAGTCCCCGGCTGAATTGTGAGCCTCGGAAGTGACTTCACCACTGAGTTAAAGGGTGTCTGGGAGCCATACTCTCGGGGTTTCTCCAGTCTCTTTCAGGCCAGTAAATCTGGTCTTTGTGTGTGTGTGTTAGAATTTTGTTCTACATCCTTCTCCAGGTCTGTCCAGAACCCTCTGTTGTGATTCTGGACAGAGCAATCAGTAGTGATAGCCGGGCACCATCGAGCTGTACTGGACTCAGTTGGGTGGAGGCCTTGGTAGCTGTGGTCCATTAGTCTTTTGGAATAATCTTTTCCTTATATCCTGTTCTCTTCATTCTCAATTTTTCCCAAAGTGGTGAGACCTGTGGAGTATCATAGATGGCTGCCCACAGGCTTTTAAGACCCCAGACACTACTCACCAAGGTAGAATGTAGAACGTTGTCTTTATGAACTGTGTTATGCCAATTGAGCTAGATGTTTCCCGAGACCACGGTCCCCACAGCCCTCCATCCAGCAATTCAGTCCCTCAGGAGGTTAGATGTGTCTAGAAATCCTCCATGACCTTTCCTTGTACAAGTTGTGCTGATTTCCCCAGTATTGTATACTGTCTACCCTCCACCAAAGATGCCACTTATGTATTGCCAGTTTAGTATTTCCCCCCACCCCTCCCATCCCTCGTAACCAACAAAGATTGTTACTTTTTGTATGTAAACTTTTTCATGGGTTTTTACAATAGAGTCTCATACACTGAAAGTTTATGTTTTTCCTCTTTATTTTTATGAGTATGTTTGTTAACTTTCTTTGTGGTTACCATGAAATTTACCCTTATCTTTCTAAGTTCAAAGCAGTCTATTATTACTTGGTATCACCTTGCCTTCCTCTCCATTAGAAGGTTCTAGACCTACACCGTTTATTCCCTCTTTTATTGTTCTGATGTTGTCGTTTACAGATTAACTGCTCTGATTCCCTGTTGTATTTCTTTTGGTTTTAGATAGGCCTTGAGAGTTCATTTCTTAGACTGGTATCTGGCTGGTACAATCCTTCATCCTAGATTCTTCCTGTGAGCTGAAGTTGTTTGTTCTCAGATCAGAGGACTCCCTTTAATAATTGTTGTAAATTTTGTTTGGTTTTTACATACTCCCTTAATTTCCGTTTATCTGGAAATGTCCTAATTTCACCATCATGTTTGAGCGAGTTTGCAGGATATATTATTCTTGGCTGGCAGTTTTTTTGTTTCAAGGTTTTAAATGTCATCCCTTTGCCTTCTTGCCTGCATGGTTTCTGCCGAATAATCTGAGCTTAGCCTTATTGTTTCTCCTCTGTATGTGACTTTTTGTTTTTCACGAGCTGCTCTCAAGATTGTTTATTTTTCTTTGGTTTTGGCGAGAGTGATTATGATATGCCTTGGTGATTTTCTTTTGGGGTCTATCCTATATGGCATTCGTTGAGCTTCTTGGATGGCCAGCTTTTCATCTTTCATGATACTGGGTAAGTTTTCTGTCAGCAGTTCTTCAATGATCCTCTCTGTGTTTTCTGTTTTCTCCCCTTGTTCTGGAACTCCGATCACTCGGAAATTTTTGCTTTTGATTGTATCCCACATAATTCTCAGGGTCTCTTCATTCTTCTTTGTTCTTTTTTCTGAGTTTTCCTTGAACAGAGTTGTATCCAAGCATTTGTTTTCAATTCTGCTGATCCTGTCCCCCACCATTTCAAATCTGCTCCTCAGCCCTTCCATGACAGTGTCCATTTCTGAAATCTTGTTGTTTATCTTTTGGATTTCTAGTTGTTGTTTTTGTACATTTTTTAGTTGTGAATTTATTTTGGCATTTTGTTCCTGCATTATTTTCCTGAATTCTTTCATTTTTTTGTTTGTATTTTCCATGAATTTGTCTATTTTTTCCTCATTTTTGTCTGCTTTTTGCTTCAACTGATAATTCTGAGTATTAGAGATTTGAATTCTCTATCAGGTAGTTCTAGTGCCTTTTCTTTCACTGGAAAGTCATCTGGTGTTTTATTTTG
>NW_004443954.1:25109656-25112226 GCF_000243295.1 Trichechus manatus latirostris | reverse complement strand
CATGCATCTCTCCTTCCTCTCCTTTCTCTGTCAGTTTCTCACTCCAGTTGGTCTTGGCTGAGTTCTTTACCTTTTCATTTGATGTTTTAGGTTTCAGGATTGCTGTTTTCTCTGTTTGGCTTAGTTCTTCGGGTCTTTGCTATGGAGGGACAGCGTGGTGCTTTTGCCTAGAGCGCCATGTTGATGGAAGTCCCCTAATACTCATCTTCTTGATAGCTAACTTAAAATTATATTGCTACTCCAATCATGGAACTCTCTTCTCCGAAATTATTAACCCTGTAGAACTGTTGCTGAAGAAAGACAGAAATTCAGCAAATTTTCCTATTACTTCCCCAGATCTCCAAGGAGACTTGAAGTTCTGTCATCTATTGAATGTGAGAGTTGTTGTTAAGAGTAAAAGGTGGGCCAGGGAAAAAACTGTTACAAAAAATGACTTTTGGAGCCAGAGTAATCCCAGAGCAAGATGTTCTCTCCCCTTGAGCCTAAACATGACCTCTTCAAGGAGGGAGGTTTTACCCAAGGGATCTCACTGAAGGAAGGGGAATCTTTAACTGCCTCACAGGCAGAGCATATTTTTTTCATTTGAGTCTGGCTTTAACCTTAAGGTAATCTGTAATGTCTAGGGGTGCATGACCAAGTTTAACTATTTGTGATTGAAAGTATTATTTTCCATTTGGTCTGCTCAGGTCACACCTCTTCACAGGGCAAGTAAAGGGAGTCTAAAACATTCTTTCCAGGAGCTCTTCACAAATGCAGAAGGATGCACAGTGACAGAGTGGCCAATTCTCACAGTCCTTACTGTCAAGTTTGCTATTGCTTTTTAGGCAAAATGCTGAAATATGAAACAGTGATGTTTTTGGGTGATGAGTTTTTAAATTACATAAAATAGGTACTTGTCATCCAATGAATTCTCACTTAGTTAGGAGTGTGCAGTTATGACTTTCAGTCCTTGCTGCTTAGCAAGAAACACAAAGTATAGTGTTGCAGGCATTTAGGCCTTTCTGGGCTTCTGTTTTCTTATCTGTAAAACAAGTGAGTTGAAATAGATGGTCTCTACTTCTCTTTTCACTTCTAAAATTCTACAGTTTCTCTGACAACATCCAAAAATTTCCTGAGTGGAAGTAACAATTATTTATGTTGTGTTGCTATTGATCATTTGTAGATACACACTTTGTGCAGTGGGACTAGAAGATACCCTGCAGTTATCAAAGTTACCTTTGTTTCTACCACCAGCTAAAATGGAGTGTGCCATAGAGAAGGTTTTAGTTTGCTAAATACACTTTTATTGAAGTAATAAAAGTGATCTCTAGGAAAGTTACCTTAGGGGGGATGCAGAGCCAAGATGGCGGAGTAGTCAGATGCTTCTGGTGGAACCTCTTACAACAAAGATCCGAAAAAACAAGTGATTCAATTATATATGGCAATCTGGGAGCCCTGAACATCAAAGGCAGAATTGAGGAACCAGACTGACTGGCAAGGGGAGGGAGAGATGGTTTGGAAGCAGCGAGGAGTGGCCAGACCTGACCCAGCGAGAGCCTGAGCCCTTCAGGCCTGATCAGCTCAGGCGTGAGCGGTAAGGCAGGCACATTTTCCACACTCGGAGAGACCCAACACCAGAGCGTCTATACGGCCACGCAGAGCCAGTGAGAAGCAGCCCTTGATGAAAGATAAGTACTTGTGTATGGCTTACGGTGCGGATCAAAAACACCCCCTTAGGGAAAAACCTCTCTCCCATTTACCTCCCCGCTCTCTGCTCTGAACTGTGTCTTGGACCGGCTTCAGCAACTGCGGAGTCTCCTGGGCCGGAAGTAGGATCCATCACACACCCAGAGCCATTCTCGCTACCTTGGAGAGTGAACAAATTTACAAACAGGGAAAAAATAAGCTGCCGGCTCCCATAAGACAGGAACCCAGAGTAGGCACAGCTCATTTGCCTAGGCACAGGCATAAGGGATCCACGGACTTTGAGTGCCTTTCCCCCTGCATAGACTTGTGTGGGCCCATCTCAACAGCGTAGGCCCTCATTACCGCAGTACAACAGGGTATATACCAGAACTCTAACTTTACCTGTTTCAGCTGTGAAGTGGCAGGTTAATGACGCTTGACACTGCTCTGGCTATTAAACAGAGTCTTCACCTACCCACATCAGGGTCCTAAGAACTGATAGCTCCACCCATGCCACCTAGCCACCTGTGATAGGGGCCCATGAATAAGTGGTGCCCCCCAGTTCTTACAACCAACAGCATTAGCTGCTCATAGTATGGCTGCAAAACTCACCCACCTACCTGCTGTAGGGAACAGGGACACCCCATCCTCCTGGACTCTCGGGGGTGGCAGTCAGCCCCCTGCCTTGCTCAGAGTGTTTCCCCCTGCTGCAGCCAGATGCGTGTGCCTACACCAATCACCCATGCCTGTCTAGGACTGTAAGTGAGAGCCTACACCACACACTTGGTGGCTATCTACCTGGGCACCTAGCTGAATCCATACAGGACGAAAGGGCAGACTCCTGGGCTCTAGTACTTAGTAACAGATCTAACCACCTGGTGACAAGACATTTGAACTTCAAAGGT
>NW_004443954.1:25107394-25109281 GCF_000243295.1 Trichechus manatus latirostris | reverse complement strand
ACAGAGAGACAGCAATCAGAAATCCAGAAAATTAACAATAAAATTTCAGAATTAGAAAACTCAATAGAAAGTCATAGGAGCAGAATTGAGGCAATAGAAGTCAGAATTAGTAAGATTGAAGATAAACCACTTGACACCAACTTACTTGAGGAAAAATCAGATAAAAGGATTTAAAAAAATAAAGAAACCCTAAGAATTATGTGGGACTCTATCAAGAGGAATAACCTACAAGTGATTGGAGTACCAGAAGAGGGGGTGATGACAGAAAATATAAAGAGAGTTGTTGAAGATTTGTTGGCAGAAAACTTCCCTGATATCATGAAAGATGACAAGATATCTATCCAACATGCTCATTGAAACCCACATAAGGTAGATCCCAAAAGAAAGTCACCAAGACGTATTATAATCAAACTTACCAAAACCAAAGATAAAAAGAGAATTTTAAGAGTGGCTAGGGCTAAACGAAAAGTCACCTAAAAGGAGAGTCAATAATAATAAGCTCGGACTACAGCAGAAACCATGCAGGCAAGAAGGCAATGGGATGACATATATAAAGCCTTGAAGGAAAAAAGCTGCCAGTCAAGAATTATATATCCAGCAAAACTGTCTCTCAAATATGATGGCAAAATTAGGGCATTTCCAGATAAACAGAAGTTTAGGGATTTTGCAAATACCAAATCAAAATTGCAAGAATTACTAAAGGGAGTCCTCCAGTTAGAAAACCGTAACATCAGACAAAAACCCAAGACTAGAACATAGGACAGAGCAACCAGATATTAACCCAGATAGGGAAGTCACAAAAGTAAATCAAAGTTAAAACACTGATAATAGAGAAACAGATGTCAATATGTAAAAGATGACAACATTAAAACAAAAAAGAGGGACTTAAAAAATGTAGACACAGATTTTTCATATAGAGAGGAACTCAAGGCGATATAAAGAAATAAAAGACTGGTACAATCTTAGAAAAATAGGGGTAAATCTTAAGGTAACCACAAAGGAAACTAACAATCCTACAAGTCAAAACAAAAAACTGTAAAAATATAAAGACTCAGCAAACACAAAATCAACAACAAAGAAAAAGATGAAAAGAAAATACATAAAGAAAAACCACTCACCACAGAAAACAAAGTGGAACAAAGGAACTGTGAACCACGCACAAAAAAAGACATCAAAATGACAGCACTAACCTCATACTTATCAATAATTACGCTGAATGCAAATGGACAAAATGCACCAATAAAGAGACAGAGAGTGGCAGATTGCATTAAAAAAAAACACAATCGTCTATATGCTGCTACAAGAGACACACCTTGGACTTAAAGACACAAACAAACTAAAACTCAAAGGATGGAAAAAAATATATCAAGCAAGCAACACTCAAAAAAGAGCACAAGTTGCAATATTAATCTCTGACAAAATAGACTTTAAAGTAAAATCCACCACAAAGAATAAGGAAGGACACTATGTAACGATTAAAAGGTCAATACACCAGGAGGACATAGCTATAATAAATATTTACCCATCCAATGATAGGGCTCCAAAATACATTAAAAAAATACTCTAACATCACTGCAAAGAGAGACAGCTACACAATAGTAGTAGGAGACTTCAACACAACACTTTGGTGAAGGACAAAACATCCAGAAGAAGCTCAACAAAGACACAGAAGACCTAATTGCTACAGTCAACGAACTTGATCTTATAGACATATACTGAACACTCCACCCAAGAGCAGCCAAGCAATGCACATGGAACATTCTCCAGAATAGACCACATATTAGGCCATAAAGCAAGCCTTAACAAAATCCAAAGCATTGAAATATTACAAAGCATCTTTTCTGACCATAAAGCTATAAGAGTAGAAATCAACAACAGAAAAAGCAT
>NW_004443954.1:25074826-25106390 GCF_000243295.1 Trichechus manatus latirostris | reverse complement strand
AGTCCAACACCCATTCATGATAAAAACTCTCAACAAAATAGGAATAGAAGGGAAATTCCTCAGTATAATTAAGGGCACTTACACAAAGCCAACAGCCAACATCATCCTAAACGGAGAGACTTTGAAAGCAACCCCCTTGAGAACGGGAACCAGACAAGGATGCCCTTTATCACCACTCTTATTCATCATTGTGCTGGGTGGCCTAGCCAGAGCAATTAGGCTAGAAGAAGAAATAAAGGCATCCAGATTGGTAGGGAAGAAGCCAAAATATCTCTATTTGCAGATGATATGATCTTATACACAGAAAACCCCAAAAAATCCACAGCAAAACTATAAGAACCAATAGAAGATTTCATCAAAGTTTTAGGATACAAGCTAAACAAACAAGAATCAGTTGGATTCCTTTACACCAATAAAGAGAACATCAAAGAGGAAATCACCAAATTAATACCATTTACAACAGCCCCAAAGAAGATAAAATACTTAGGAAAAAATCTAACCAAAGACGGAAAAGATCTATACAAGGAAAACTACAAGACACTACTGAAAGAAACCAAAAGAGACCTGCATAAGTGAAAAAACAGATCTTGCACATGGATAGGTAGACTCAACATAGTGAAAATGTCAATTCTACCCAAAGTGATCTACAGATACAATGCAATCCTGATCCAAATTCCACCAGCATTTTTTAAAGAGATGGAGAAACAAATCACCAACTTCATATGGAAAGGGAAGAGGTCTCAAATAAGTAAAGCATTACTCAAGAAGAACAAGGTGGGAGGCCTTATACTACCTGATTTTAGAACCTATTATACTGCCACGGTAGTCAGAACAGCCTGGTACTGGGACAACAACAGCTACATAGACCAATGGAACAGAATTGAGATTCCAGACATAAATTCATCCACCTATGAGCAGCTGATATTTGACAAAGGCCCAAAGTCCGTTAACTGGGGAAAAGACAGTCTCTTTAACAAATGGTGCTGGCATAACTGGGTATCCATCTGCAAAATACTGAAACAAGACCCATACCTCACACCATGCACAAAAACTGACTCAAAATGGATCAAAGACTTAAATATGAAATTGAAAACGATAACAATAGTGGAAGAAAAATTAGGGACAATGCTAGGAACCCTAATACATGGCATAAACACAATACAAACAAGAAGTATCAATGCACAAGCACCAGAAGAGAGACCAGATAAATGGGAGCGCCTAAAAATCAAATTCTTATGCTCATCAAAAGACTTCACCAAAAGAGTCAAAAGACAACCTACGGACTGGGAAAAAAATTTTGGCTACGACAAATCTGATCAGCGTCTAATCTCTAAAATCTACAAGATACTGCAAAACCTCAACAACAAAAAGACAAATAACCCAATTAAAAAATAGGCAAAGGATATGAACAGGCACTTCACCAAGGAAGATATTCAGGCTGCTAACAGACACATGAAGAAATGCTCGTGATCATCAGCCATGAGAGAAATGCAGATCAAAACTACAACGAGATGCCATCTCACCCCAACAAGGCTAGCATTAATCCAAAAAACACAAAATAATAAATGCTGGAGAGGTCGTGGAGAGACTGGGACACTTATACACTGTTGGTGGGAATGTAAAATGGTACAACCACTTTGGAAATCAATTTGGAGCTTCCTTAAAAAGCTAGAAGTAGAAGTACTGTATGATCCAGCTATCCCACTCCTTGGAATATATCCTAGATGAATAAGAGCCATCACACGAATAGATATATGCATACCCATGTTCATTGCAGCACTGTTCACAATAGCAAAAAGATGGAAACAACCTAGGTGCCCATCAGTGGATGAATGGATAAACAAATTATGGTATATCCACACAATGGAATACTACACAACGATAAAAAACAACTATGAAGCCATGAAACATAACATGGAGGAAGTTGGAGGTCATTATGCTGAGTGAATTAGTCAGTCACAGAAGGACAAATTTTGTATAAGACCACTATTATAAGTACTCAAGAAAATGTTTAAACACAGAACAAAACATTCTTTGATGGTTATGTTGGTGGGGAGGGAGGGGGAAGTTTATTTCATAACTAGGTAGTAGATAAGAATTATCTTAGTTGAAGGCAAGGACAGCACACACTACAGGGGAAGTCAGCACAACTGGAATAAATCAAAGCTAAGAAGTTTCCTGAGTACAATCAAACACTTTGAGGGACAGAGTAGCAGGGGTGGGGGTCTAGGAACCATGCTTTTAGGGGACAACTAGGTCAATTGGCATAACAAAGCTTATTAAGAAAATGTTCTGCATCCTACTTTGGTGAGTGATGTCTGGAGTCTTAAAAGCTTGCAAGTGACCATCTAAGATGCATCAATTGGTCCCAACCACCTGGAGTGAAGGAGAATGAAGAACACCAAAGACACAATGAAAGTAGTAGCCCAAGAGACAGAAAGGGCCACATGAACCAGAGACTTCATCAGCCTGAGACCAGAAGAACTAGATGGTGCCCAGCTACTACAAATGACTGCCTTGACAGGGAACACAACAGAGACTCCTGGATGGAACAGGAGAAAGGTGGGGTGCAGAACTCAAATTCTTGTAAGAAGACGAGACTTAATGGTCTGACTGAGACTGGAGGAACCCCAGAAAGCATGGCCCCTGGATTCTCTATCATCCCAGAAGTAAAACAGTTTCCAAGGCCAACTCTTCAGACAGGGATTGGACTAGACTGTGGGACATAAAGTGATACTCGTGAGTAGTGTGCCTCTTAGCTCAAGTAGATACAAGAGACTAAATGGGCAGCTTCTGTGTGGAGTTTAGATGGGAAGGCAGAGAGAGTTAGGAGCTGGTTGAATAGACATGGGGAATCGGGGGTGGAAAGGAAGAGTGTGCTGTCACAGTATGGGGAGAGCAATTAGAGTCACATAAACAATTGTATGTATAAATTTTTGTATGGGAAAAAATTTTTAAAAAAAGAAAGAAATTTTATCCATCTCTGAATGCTGTAAGCAATGCATTCTATTAATCTGCTTCTAATTCTAGATCACTCAAAATGGGTTACGGAGTAAACACATGTGACCTGAAAACAAGTGATCAGGGATGTTTACGAGGTGAGCTATAGCACAATAAACTTGGGCTGGGCAATCAGGAGACAAGGTTATGGGATCATGAACAGTTGCCTAGCTTTTATGAATCTCAGATTTCTCATCTTTTTATGAGTGAGTTTTGATTTAAAATATTCTGTATGTGAGTCTCAAATTCCCAGTATTCTGAGACCTTAGTACGGATGAGCATATGCTCTCATTTACTGTTTAATGAGATCATTTCACTCTTTCAAAGTTTCTCGGGGACTGAAAGGAATTGAAAGTTCAGAACAAAGAGCTGACAATTATGAGAGGGGAAAAAACAGCCCAGCTCATCCACAAGAAGTAGAATGATTCTTTAGTGAAATAAATTTTAATCTTAATAAAATTAAGTTTTATTAAGAACTTAAATACAGTTAGTAGTGCTAAGGTTACCACTCCCATTAAAGTAACTATGTAGAGCCAGAAAACTCAGATGGTGTGAATAATAATTGTCAACATTTGAACACTTATTATATGCTAGGACTTGTGAATCTCTAGGTAATGCAAATGGTTAACATGCTCAGCTCAGCTGATAACCAAAAGGTTGGTAGTTCAACTCCACACAGTGGTGCCTCTGAAGAAAGGCCTGGAGATCTACTTCTGAAAAGACAACCATTGAAAACTCTATGGAGCACAGTCCTACTCTGACATACCATCTCATATATCATGAGTCGGACTCGACAGCAACTGGTTATTAGTAGAACTTGTGTTGGCACTTGTCATGCATTTCTTTTACACTCCTCACAATGACATTGAGAGATAGTCACTATATTCCCTGTCTCTTATCTGTAAGATAACCGTGGCTGAGAGCCATTAAATAACTTCCACAGGCTCACAGGTGGTCAGTGGTTAGGTTGGAAAGGGAAGCAAGGTTTTTCTGCAGCAAAGTGGATAATCTCAGCTCAATTACTCTTAGGTTTACTATTTTATAGAAGTGAAAAATAAATACCAGAAGGTGCTTTAGCAAGGCCCATGGGAAAAGTTGTTATCTTTGTGATCCAAAAAAAAACTTTTTACTGGAAATGGACCAGATCTCAATCCTCAGATTTTGTTGACCACACTTGTTCAGCTCAAGGGACCATTGCTTCATTTGCCTTCTTGAAGCATATCTGGGTCCTTTTACCCCAAGGTAAGGAAAGTCTCATGCTCATCACCGCTGGTGGTTCATGCACTGGCACATTACACCCCACGCACTCTGTTAGGAACCCTCATGGAGGCTCATCTAAGCCAGACACACGCCTGGGAACACAGACCATGACATTCTTCTGACATAGATAGTGTGAGTGCTTTAATGTTTAGTAGGATTTAACCACAAACTTGTGAGCAAAAAAATTTTGTATCATCAAATCATATTGCCAAATTGATGGCCTAAAGGTTCTGAATTTAAGTAGTTCAATCTCTCACTGAAAGTGGAAACAAATCCAAGAAGTCACATGAGACTAAATTTAGATATGCATATTTGTTTCCTAAGGAGCCCTGGTGACAATATAGTTACATGCTCAGCTGCTAACTGAAATGATTCAAACCGAGCCAGCGGCTCCACGGGAGAAAAGACCTGGCAATCTTCTCCCATAAAGATTACAGCCTAGAAAACGCTATAGGGCAGTTCTATTCTGTAACATGTCGTCGCTATGAGTTGAAATCAACTCAATGGCACCTAACAACAACAGCATTCATTTCCTAGGACTGCCATAACAAAGTACCACAAACTGGGGGGCTTAAAACTACAGAAATTTATTATCTCACATTTCTGGCGGTTAGGAATAAGAATTCAGGGTGTGGGTGGGGCCGTGCTCTTTCTGCTCAGTCTAGGGGAAGATCTTTCTTTAACCCCTGCAGCTTCTGGCAGTC
Source organism: Trichechus manatus latirostris (assembly GCF_000243295.1). NCBI lineage: Eukaryota > Metazoa > Chordata > Mammalia > Sirenia > Trichechidae > Trichechus > Trichechus manatus. Next base: position 25,101,426 of record NW_004443954.1, on the reverse strand, counting down.
CTAGGCATTTCTTGGCTTGTAGAAGCACCCTCACATGGCTGCTTTGCCCCTGTGTGTCTCTGTGCCTGTTCTCTTTTTATCAGGACAGCACTCAGGTTGGATTAGGACCCGCCCTATTCTGGTGTGACCTCGTGTTAACTAGTAACATTTCAAGACCTTATTTCTAAACAAGGTTATGTTCACAGGTACCAGGGGTTAGGACTTCAGCATATCAGTTTAAGGAACACAATTCAATCCATAACAATGTGTATCAAATAAATAGTTTGTTTATTTTACGATAGATACTGTCTTCTGCTTCAGTGAAAGAAGCCCTCTTTCAATCACCGCTGGGGAGTCCTCAGGGACAGGCATGTCATGAAGTACGTGTCACACTCCTGGGTCCCCATGGAGCACTGGGAGAAGGAGGCTCAGCAGGAAGAGAAAGGCTGTGAGGAAAAGCTTGTGCACCTTTGTCAGATTACCTAACTTTAGCTTATATTTCCTTTCTTCTGTATTAGGGTCATTTTTTTGGTATGGACATTTAAATGTATTGTTTTCAGCAGTTTATTTCTTCAAGAAATCAGATCCCTTTTTTTGCTATCGATAATTTTCTCAGTACATTTTTAAAAAAATTTTTTATTGTACTTTAGATGAAGGTTTACAGAACAAATAGTTTCTCATTAAACAGTACACAGTTTTATGACATTGGTTAACAACCCCACGACATATCAACACTCTTCCTTCTCGACCTTGGGTTCCCTATTAGCAGCTTTCCTGTCCCCTCCTGCCTTCTAGTCCTTGTCCCTGGGATGTTGTGCCCCATTAGTCTCGTTTTGTTTTATGGGCCTGTCTAATCTTTGACTGAAGGGTGAACCTCAGGAGTGACTTCATTACTGAGCTAAAAGGGTGTCCGGGGGCCATACTCTCAGGGTTTCTCCAGTCTCTCTCAGGCCTATAAGTCTAGTCTTTTTTGTGAGTTAAAATTTTATTCTACATTTTTCTCCAGCTCTGTCCGGTGTCCTCTGTTGTGATCCCTGTCAGAGCAGTCAGTGGTGGTAGCCGGGCACCATCTAGTTGTACTGCGCTCAGTCTGGTGGAGGTCATGGTACTTGTGGTCCATTAGTCATTTGGACTAATCTTTCCCTTGTATCTTGTTTTCTTCATTCTCCCTTGCTCCGGAAGGGGTGAGACCAGTGAAGTATCTTAAATGGCTGCTCACAGGCTTTTAAGACCCCAGATGCTACTCACCAAAGTACACTGTAGAACATTTTCTTTATAAACTACGTTATGCCAATTGAGCTCGATGTTCCCTGAGACCATGGTCCCCACAGCCTTCTGCCCAGCAATTCAGTCCCTCAGGGAGTTTGGATGTGTCTATGGAGCTTCCATGACCTTTCCTTGGTCAAGTTGTGCTGGCTTCCCCAGTATTGCGTTCTCAGTACATGTTTTAAATTCCTCGATAGTTGTAACACAGAAAATGTGACCAGATATCTTGCCTTAAGAAGACAATTCTGTTTCCATAACTTGCCTCTTCCCACCTGATCCTCCATATGCTGCTCACGGACCCTTATTTTTCCTGGCTTACAGCATCATCCCCCTGCCTTCCCCAGTTTATTTGTCCTTTCCTAATATTCTGCAGTCCTCCTCCCTTTCCTTCCCTGTTCACTTACTGAACTTCAGCCCTTGCAGTTCTATGACTCTTCCTCTAGGGGCAGTAGAGCAGTAGTTAGGAACACAGACTTCAGGGAAACATTGCCTGAGTTCAAATCCTAGCTCTATGCAGCATACTTTTTAAACCTATGAAAATACTGCCAACCTCCTAGGGCTTTTGTGAAGATTCACCCTATAAAACATGTCAAACAGCATCCAGCATATACTCAGCACTCAGTCAGTGTTAGCTGTTGTTATTAGTGCTCTAGATCATGTCTGGGCTCAATTTCAGAGACAAAATCCCCAACACTTAAGCAGACTCCTTTAAGTTTGCCACCTCATTTTCCCCATTTGGAAGGTAGAGCTGATAATTAACTAGCTACACCAGGAGTTATTTTGAGTGCTTGAGCTGCATCAACTTACATTTCCTTCACCTTCTGAAGGTAAATGGATTGCTCGAAATTATTGTCACTTTCTTTATGAAATAAGTTCACTGCTCCGTTAATCAAAATAGAACTCCAGTGACCTTGATGAGAATGAGCGCTTTCAAAACATAAGCGTCTTCCTCCCTGATCACTGCTGGGATATTTGAAAATGACCTTGGGCTCCTTAGAAGGATGTCTAAGTACCAGAAGGACATTTTTTCTTGAGTTAAGAAGTTATCTTTTCATGAGGGCCAGTGGTACTTCTGAATTAAAAAAAAAAAAAAAAAAAAAATTATCTTTTGAAGATAATATGTTGCTTCTGAGAAAGACGGTTTGCAGGTCTGAACACAGTTCCTTTACTGATGTGTTATAACTGAGTAGAATTCAGTGACATCAGGGCAGTTCAGGAAAGCATTGTGAATAGAAGACTCTCCAAAGTATGCCAGTTTATCAGATGAAACTAAATGTGCAAAAAAAAAAAAAAAAAAGTTTTTTTATTCCCTTTTTCTTATCTTGACAAACACCTTTGTCTCCCCAAGCACCCATAGTTTATTCCAGGTGTCCCAGCCCTCAGCCCAAGCACCACACAGGTAGATAACAATTGCAAATCAGCCCCATGCCTTTGGAGGCCAAATCAGCTGACAGCTGCAGGACCCAGAAGGCTCTGTAAGGATAGGGAGGCTTCAGCTGGAAAATTCCTGACAAGAACATTCCTGGGTTGTTTATTTCTTTGCATGTGTGTGTTCACACACACGTGTATTTAGCTTTGAAATTCTGTGGGTTCTTTGGCTGGTTTGAAATGATAGACAGTATAATGATGTTGACCCCTGGCTTCTCACCTTTCGAACAATTTAGCATCTCAGGTGGCTGCAACGACATATCCTACTAGACATACCAACCTGGCTGGTGGTTTCTGATCGAAGACACATCTGGAATCTGAAGACCAGTTTTAGTTCAAAAAACATAAGCTCAGAGAAAACCTTGCCTTATGAGCCGTCTGAGCTGATGGGCTTTAAAATGCCACTTCATGGACTTTAAGTTGCCATCTTCCTCTTCTTCACTGGACTCTCCCAACACCTAAGTGACTCCCCTGTTGTTAAGTTGGAGCCTCTGCATGTTGGAGCCGCACCCCAAGTCCACTCGGTTAGCAGCAGGTTCAGTCTAAAGCTCCTGAAGGGCAGGCTGGGGAAAGGGAGGTGATAGGCTGTGCAAATGATTGATCTTAGAGTAGACTTCAAAATAAGCATTTATCTTAACAAAATATTTCCTAGCCCTGGTGATGCTGTTGAATTTAAGTCTGACAGAAATAAAATTAATTTTATTGTTTTTTCCTTTGCGCTCTTCTAAGCACTTTATACATATTAATTTATTTAATCTTCAAAACAATTCTGTAATGTAAGCACCATTATTATACCCATTTTGTAAATGAGGAAAACTGAGGCACAATTAAGCTAAATACCTTTCTCTTGGTGATACAGCTAGAAAGTAAAACAGTCAAGATTTAGACCTCAGCCCTAACACTAACCCTAACCATAATCTAAATCTAAGCCTAAACTTGACCCTAAACTTAACCCTAACTCAACCCTAACACTAAAGCTAATTGTAACCTTTACCATAACCCACTGTCTCCAAAAACCACATGCACAACCACTATGCTATAAGGAGCTATTACATGTTAGTCAATATTATTTGGGGACTAGTAAAATTGTTCAATACAAAATAAAATTCATAGGGATTACTATACAATGAAAATGGTAAAATAATCTCATTTAATAGATTGATGAATTTTGTGAATAACCAAATATTCTGACTTTGGACATGCGAGTTGAGGAGTAAGTTTATAAGGTGTATTCACCACCTCTGCCTAAGTTCCACTTAGATTTTTAAGTAGAAAAATGCCCGATTAGGACTTAAAGCTGAAGTATTTGTGAGAGTAATAGAAATGGGGTTTTCATTTTGAAAATTGCATTGCATTGAAAAAAAATGTTTTGTTTTGTTTTTCTTGTAAGGCTTTATCCTGCCTCAAAGCTGCTAGTGAATTGCAACTATATTTTACTATTGAAATAAAGTGCAGTCAAAATCTTAAATTACTTATGTAACAGTCTGGGTAGTGGGAACACAAGTATCAGGTTTGTAGCACCCCGAAGATTAGCAAGGTGCAAAGGAGAATGGAAAATGTCAGTACTCAAATGGATTTGTCATGGACTGAAAGCTCATTTAAGAAATGATAGGTTCTTCCCCGTTGTGAGCCAAACACTAGTTGCAGGGCAAATGGACATTAAATTCCACATTCAGTTTTATATTTTAAAACAATAATAATGGGAAAAAATTCAGGATCCATGAATAGGCCAGGTAAATCAAGCAAAGAGATAGCAGAGAAATGCATTAATGTGAGACCTCTGCATTCTATGATTTTGCTCCACCAATATTTAGAGTACTTCCTTATGCATCTCATAGGTACTTAATACCTACGTGTTGACTGAGTGAAAGAAAAACGTCATCACAGATGATCTGTATGTTTGAATGGATAAAGAGAGAGAGAGAGAAACTTCAACCTATTGTTGAGACATAGCATGTAATTTTAGTCAACCTCAATCTTCGAAGAGCATGTCAATATGATGTTATGGTTCATTTTATGTGTCAGCTTGGCTGGAATAGAGTACCAGGTTGATTAATCAAACACTAATCTAGTTGCTGCTGTGAAGGTATTTTATAGCTGTGGTTAACATCGATAATCAGTTGACTTTAAGTAAAGGAGATTATCTTTGATTGTGTGGGTGGACCTCATCTAGGCAGTTGAAAGCCCTTAAAAGTAAAAACTGGCATCTCTTCAGGAAGAACTAATTCTGTCCCAGGGCTATAACATAGAAATCCTGCCTGAGTTTCCAGGCTGCCAACCTGCCCGAAAAATTTCAGACCAAAGACTGAAAAGTCAACTCCTTCCTTAGTTTCCCAGTCTGCTGGCCTGCTCTACAGATTTTGTACTTGCCATTCCCCACAATTGTGTAAGCTACAATAACCCATTGCCATCGAGTCAGTTCTGACTTGGGGCAGTTCTACTCCATCATATGGAGTCTCTGAGTCAAAATTAACTGGACAGCACACCGCAACAACAACATTATCCAAACACATTCTTTGAATGTTCGGAGTTTTTTCCCTAGGTAAAAGAGACCTAAGTTGCATCAACTCATTTAAGAGCCCACACATGTTAAAAAGTCAGTCTTATAAAAAAAATTCTATCCAAAATAAGATTTGTTTAGGAACAGTGATTTGACTCTATATTTGGTGGCTGTAACCATGTACATAAATTGATTAGATTATTAAGTTGATGAAAACATCTAGTGAAAAGGGAAAAGGAATGCAAAACAGCAAGTTGTAGCCTTTTCCAGCAATTTGTTCCCTCTAATGGTAGTGAATCACTACTGAGCATGTCCATCTGAAAGTACTTTGGTACTAACTCAGTTCGATTGTCATTGCTCTCAGTTCTTTCTTTCACATGAACCAAATAGTAAGTTTTACCAAGTGCCTAAAGTTAGGCTAGCTGCTTCATAGATATATGTGACAAAATATATAACAGATCATATCCCTGTCTTGTTTAAAACCTTTCATTGGCCTCCGTTGTCCTTAGAATACAGTCCTAGACTCTTGATAGTGGTTTCCAAGGCCCTCCAAGAATGCTTTCCTATCTAATTATTCTACCTTATGCTCTATTTTCTATAAATTTCTCCTTGATCACTAAGCTTCAGTCAATAATTCTTGCTCATAATTGGTTCTTTTCCTTTTTGCATGTCCTGATTCATAATTGTAGATCCATGTATGTTTATGTGTTCAGTATTATTGCTTCCATTAGGTAGATAGTTGAAAGATGTATAGTATGTGTTTGATAAATGAACAAATGACCCCTGACTTCAAGGAAACTTGAAATATGAGGGGAGACAAAACTACAAACATTAAAACAAGAATTATATAAAAGGAAGAGTTTCAAATGTGCAAAATTCTCTATCCATACTGTAAATATTATGGCAGTTAAGGAAAATGAATGATCAGAGCCGCTGAACTGGAGTTTTTGGAGAAGATTTTGGATAGAAAGTAAGCCTCAATGAATATAATAAAACTGGTGGGGAGAGGTAGTTTAGATGGAGAAATAGCATTTGCAACGGCTCAGTGGTAGAAATGAGGATTACCTGTGAGAGAGGCCTAAAAAATAAAAAATTTATTTAAACAAATCAACTTTTTCTCTCCCACAGGCTTGTGACAGATGGTGCCCATGTCTCACCTTTGCCTGGATTGATGGCTGCAGCACAGATATGATGGGCTACAAGTTGTTCACAATTCCAAGAATCCTATTAACTCCTCTTCTAAGTCTTGCACTCAAGAAAACATAACAGAATACAAATGTGGCTGGGGGGAAGGGTAGTTGAGTTTAGGGTCTTTCAGACATTGGGAGAAACTTAGGTACCTCCATTTTTAGTATTTTTTTTGAGAATCATGGTGTCATAAAAATGAAACATGCTAAAACTTACCAAAATTCTGATTTATTTTAATACACATATTTTACATAACACTTTTACATCTTCAATGTAAAAAATTTGCAATATAGTATAATTGTGCTAGTCACAAAATACAAGATTTTGAAAAAATAAGTAAACACTATTGAAGATGTGGTTCAACAATGGAATAAAAGTTTTAATTTGTATGATAAACATCTTCTGCATAACCTAATTTGGAAATAACTTAAAAAGTCTAAATTACTGGCTGTAGACCCTGCATGTGTTCATTTATTCAATAAATACCTACTGCCTGCCTATGGTATGTCAAGCACTGTCCAGGGTACTGATAGTAGAGTGATGATTGGAACAGACACGGCCCCCCATGGAGCTTACAGGCTGGAACTGAAGAGAGGTACCCCTCTTGGGACTCAGAGGACATTCCACGCCTGAGAGCTAACACTAAACTAGAGAGAGAGTGACCAATCTAAGATAAATTTTGAAGGAAAAAAAAAAAAAGCCTTAAAAAGAGAAGTGAATCAAAAGTGACTCTGTCATAGGGTAGGTCCACTGGTAAGAATGGTAATATTGGGAAGGGAGATTGACCGATGGGTAAGGATAACAAGTTAGGTTTTATGTTCCCTTAAGTTTAGAGAGATGGTGAGGTGAACAAGTGGAAAACTACTTAAGGCAAAAAAATGTGAAACTACAGAATAATGGATAAGCCAGGGCTGGAGTTTTCACATGAGAGTGTTAGATGAGAAAATAATTGCATTTGCAAAGAAAGACAGGGGAGATAGATTTGGCAGAAATATTTGAAAAGGAGACAGGCATCATGGCAATGACAAGAAGCAGACCCATCTGACACCTGACCATCTTCCCTAACTGGAAGCCCCTTTGTTTACACCTGCCCTATTGATGAGCACTACTCACGTCCCCATACTCTACCTCTGCAACCGTTCATTTCCCAGACACTGAGTTAGGTACCCAGGGGATCCAGCCTGAGTACACTGTTCTGTACAACAGGTATCTTCATTGACATTAGATAGAGCTGGGATGTTCCTGAAACAGAGCCATGTCCAAACCCCTCATGTACAGTTGGGACACAGCTTCAGATGGGTAACTGCCCAGATTCTCAGCATCCACAGGATGCACTGCACTTCATTTTGAAGCCTTCCTGTGGGCCAGGCTGGGCTAGCCCTGGGAGTGATGGGTAAGCAAAGTAGAGCACACCTCCAGGGCCACATTCACTGAGCGTCATAGCCCCTGCCCAGCGCCCCTGCACCAAACCTCACTGTCTCTGTGGATGCAGTGGTTTATATGAACTCTTTCTAGATAAAGGGGTCTCTTGCTTAACTTGCAGTTTAAAAGGGCCAGTTTTATAATAAATTAATCTACCCTACACAAGTAAGCAGCTTATGACTCCAGAGCAAAACTGGTACTTCATGTTACAATTTAATGAGCTACGTTTCTTTCTGAATGACTCACATTTCGTGAGTTCTCTCAAAATTAGAGTTATTGTTCAATATCCTGGAAAAAGGAAGGAGCAAATTCTTATATTGCATTCAAGGGCCTGTCAATACAGATAGCCATTCTGAAGGATTGCCATACTGGCTTGTTCCATATCCACAGGTGGTTTTTCCATAGCCTTGAAGCAATGCAGTGGTTCTTTTCTCTTTGGTGTGTGGCTTTGGGTAGACAAATCCATTTTTTTGCTTACTGTATATGTTCTCCCCTCAGCCTAAAATATTTTGAGTTATTACAGAGTGTTTCTTCTGGCTTATTTCCATATTTGTCATATCTCTTGAAAATTACTAAAAAAAGTCATTCTAAAATACACTGGTTTATTTCTCCTCCAAAAAGCTCATAATCTTAAAAAAAAAACTTTAATACAACATCAGTATGATAATGCAACAAATAACTTCTTAAATATAAATATTATAAATCACTCTGATTATATCTGAAAGATAATAGATTAAAATTTTTACTCCTCTCCCCCAAAAAATAATGGCACACTAACGTTTATTTTCCTTTGCTCCTCACATTTGTCTCTTAGTAGTTGAGAACAGATGAAATCTTTTATTACTATATTTAGACATCAACCAGGCAGGTCGGTGCCATGGAAACTGCCACACGGAGAATGTTAGCAAGAGAGGCACACTTGTGTTCCCAGGAATTGCTTATTTAGTGCCAGTCAAGTACAATTAGAGGTTCTGACCAGCCAAGGAAATATGTACTGCCTGCTCTTGTACCCACCTGCAATGGGCAGGGTGGCCCATGGGAACACCATCATTGCCCCGTGTCACTGATGTGTATGAAACTGCTGCGGAAAGGAATCTCTGTGCTTTTACACACACCCTACAATCTGAGGAGTCTCTGCACTTTACACACACACATACCCCAATCCAAGCTCCTTTCTGTCTCCCGATAATGCTGCATTGTCTGCATAGGTAAGAAACCCTGCTCACCCAGAGTCCTGGAACTAACCTAGATGCATATAATAAGCTCTGGGTACATATCGTTACTCCCTTGCATATGTATCTTGTGTATTTCCAGCACACCTATCTGATGGTGGAGTCCTTGGATGACAATACAAATGGCTAACATGTTAGCCAAAGGTTGGAGGCTCTAGTTCACCCAGAGGCACCTCAGAAAAAAGGCCAGCTGATCTACTTCCAAAAAATCATAATTGAAAACTACGTGGAGCACAGTTCTACTCTGACACATATGAGGTTGCCATGAGTAGCAGTTGACTCGATAGCAAGTGGTACTGGTATCTGAAGGTAAGAATTCATACCGTCAAGTTCTTATTGGGTACTTGCAATCTGATCAATACTTTTCTAGGGACGAGACAAAGAGAAGTGAAAATAACAGGCAAGGCCTTGTCTTCATAGAGTTTAAATTCACTGTGGAGAGGCAGATGATAAACATGTGTCTTAGGTTGGGTTCTGTAGAGAAACAAAACCAGTGAAGCACATGGGCACGCGCGTGTGTTTGTGGTGAGAGAGAGAGAAAGAGAATTATCTCAAGGAAATGGCTTACGTGGTTGCAGAGGCTGGCAAGTACCAAGTCCATGGGTCAGGCATCAGGTTGGAGGCTTCTCCTGACTCACGTAGCTGCAGGGGCTGACAAAATCAAGATCAGCAGCTCAGATAATAGGTCACTGGCTCACAGGCTGTAGAAGCCAACAAATCCTAAGATCAGCAGGTAAGCTGTTAGCTCAAGTCCCAAGAACCGGAGGTCACATGATGATAAGCTGTATGCAGGATCTAGCTGAGACCCTTGCTGGAACATCCATTTATATACTGGAGGCAGGTCACACACCCAAGGAAACTCCCTTTCAACTAATTGACTGCTCAGGGCAGATCTCATCATAAGATTGGTTACATTATTACATAACTGCCAAACTATATCATTACCTAAATACCAAACTATATCATAACAGCCAAACCTCTGAGAATCATGGCTAAATCAAGTTGACATACAACCTTAACCATCACAGTCCACTCCTTGTCAACTTGACACCTATACACATCTCTTTAAACCATACGTAATCTCGAAATAAAGACAATTATAAAGTCATACTTGTGTATAATATGATACAACTAACATGTGTACAACCAAAAACACACTAGCCTCGTTTACATCTTATATTTTATAAGTGAAGGAAACAAAAATATTGGGATGCACACATACAAGGAAGAAATAATCATAACAAATACAGTCCTCATTTCTGCAACTGGTCATGTGGTCATAGTTGGGATGTAGCACTACCTTCTTCTACCACACATTCCGTATTCCCTTTACCCTGAGCAAGCATCTCAGCTAGTTGTGGTTCTTTGCCTGGTGGGGTGAGCCAAACCTTCATTCCTGAAGTGTTTGGGCCATAGTCATTTCAGAATTGGGTTGCTATAGTTTTCCATTGACTTTAATTACAGGGCATGGTAGTACTAAGAGATGCCCTAAGGTATCTCCTGTATGCCAGACATGCTCTTCTTTACCTCCATTATGTACATCTATCTGATATTCCCTTGGTAATCAAGATCAATCACACCAGTCAGTATGGTAACTCCCTTCTTTACCAATTGACCCAGAGGCATGAGGAATCCAATGTGGCCAGGTGGCATTTTTAACTTACAGTTCAATGGAATCAGTATGTGTATCCAGGTTGAAAAAGTCCTCCCTTTGGAACTAAGACCTCTAGACCCACAGAACATAGGGTCAAGGGGACAGGAAGCAAAAATTTTGCAAGTGGATCACTAGGGGTAATGGTGACTGGTGTCATTCCCATTTCCAATCCTTGATTCCTAAGCCCATGAATCTTGGCTATAGAAACAGCACCATATATTGGACGCTGGTTTAGAGCATATACAGCCTCCTAGAAACATTGCCCCAACCCTACAAGGTATTGCCACCTAGTTGGTACCATAATTGTGTCTTTAGAAGGCCATTCCATCATTGTCCTCAACTTCCTGATTATCTGCCCATATTGGCCCATCCCAAGTTTCAGGATCCCCTTTCTTCCCAGTCAATGCCCTCACTTTAACTTCAGACACCATTCGAAGTTGGGAATTCAATTGGTGTTGTAATTCAGCCCCTTCTACGAAAGACTCGGAATTTGGTTTTTGGCAATATCAGCTCTGTTACTACAAGAAATAAGGCTTTCTTTCAGAGCACAAGTGGCAACTTTGAAGTCTTTTATGTGGTGCTTGACTGTGACTCTGAAGTCCTGAGCTTGTCTCTTTCTTTCACCACTTTGTCTAGCGGAAGTAGGACAAACCAATCAGCCTCCTTATATTTCTCATTCTGACAAAATTGTAGAAAAGTATCAAACATGCAATCACCCAGAGCCTCGGCTCTCACCAATACTTGATGTATTGGTGGTGATATTTTGCATATTTCTATTGCCACCTCATGCCATGGATTAGAAATGCCCTCTTTACTACTGGAAGCAGAGTCATCAACATCTTTAAGACTAACTAGACTTGAGAACCAATTTAGAAAACTTATCCTTACAATTTTGTTTCTCTAGAACCACTCTCAGTATCAAATGTTTTAGGCCAGGTTCTCTAGAGAAGAAAACCAGTAAAGTGTATATACCTACATATATACATGTGTGTGTTTGTGTGTGTGTGTATATGTGTATACATGTATATATGTATGTGTGTATATATATATGTGTATGTGTGTGAGTATATATATATATATATATAGAGAGAGAGAGAGAGAGAGAGAGAGATTTATCTCGAGGAAATGGCTCACACGGTTGTAGAGGCTGGCAAGCCCCAAGTCTGTGGGTCAGGTGTCAGGCTAGAGGCTTCTGGCTCACATAGCTGCAGGGGTTAATGAACCCAAGATCAGCAGGTAAGCTGTTAGCTCAAGTCCCAAGGACTGGAGGTCATATGATGATGAGCTGGATGCAGCATTCAGAGCAGGAGCCTTGCTGGAACATCCATTTATATGCTGGAGGCAGGCCACACCCCCAAGGAAATTCCCCTTCAACTGATCAGCTGCTCATGACACATCTCATCATGGAGTTGATCACAAGATTACATAACTGTGAAACTACATTATAACTGCCATATCAATGAGAATCATGGCCCAACCAAGTTGACACACAGCCTTAACCATCACAACATGCAATGATAAATAATCATAATAAACATAAATTTTTAAATGCCAGATTAGTAAGTGATGTGTAAGTCATCAAAGGAGGCAAATTTCCCACAAAGAAGCTGGGCTGGTAGTTGGAGAACTCAGGGAAGGCTGCTCTGAGAGGCTAACATTGGGGTTGAGACTTGAATGAATAGGAGACTAGCCTGTCAAGATATGGAGAAACTGCATGTGGGGAGGGAACAGCAAGTGCAAATGCTCTCTGGAGAGGACAACCTCTCGTATTCCCAAAGCAAATACAAGTTCAGTATGGCAGAGGGATAAGGCAGAGCACATGTGGAGTTACAATTGTGGACATATGATCTTCAGTAAAAACATGCAACGTTCTGTTTCACACTGGAGCACCAGGCAAGTACGAAGTTGTGTTGTCTGGTCCACTTACCTAGCATGCCCTCCAGAGGCTCTTATGTCTGGGATAAATAAGTCTGGGAGTCTCCAGGAAGTAGTCTCCCCCAAGATCTAAACAGATGAACTTGAGCACTCAGCAACTGCAGCTGTGGCTGATGCTCAAATGGGCACTAATGACCTGTGTCCATCAAAGTCCCCATTGATGCTGCAGTAGCTTCGCTTACTAACAAGGGAGGCTGCCCACAACAGGCTGCTGTTTGGGCTGCAAGTGTCCTTGTAGCCACGCACCTTACTGCTGTCACTAACACCTGGGCCACGATAGCTGCAGTTTTCTCTTCCCCATTGTCTCACTTCCAGCTCCCCAGGCCCCTAGTGGTGCTGTAGTAGCTATCACCATAGAGGCTTAGGTAATGCCAGGTGATTCATAGAAAAACTCTCTTTTCAGTTTTGTCGTTCCTTTATGGAGGTCTTCTTTTCCTAGGACTCAGTCAAAGGGTTTGGTAGCCAAGTCTAGAGAAAAGCTGAGCAATAAGAAGTGAGCCATGGTTAACACTTTTAACTTTTTGAGCTCGACTTGAGTACCTCAGTGTTCTCTTCCCTTCAGATGAATTATTTATTTCTTTCATAGGAGGTTCCTACTTCCTCACATAGTGACTCCCCAACCAGACTTCCACAGATGCAAACATGCTTCACGCCTGAATTCAAGAACAAGCCAGGTTTGTTCAAGTTGATTCCCTTGAAAGAAGATTCACATGTTAATCTGTCCTGGATGCTTGGAAACTCCAGAGAAACAGAACCTATAGAAGATGTGTATATGTGTATATATGTGTGTGTATATATATATATGGAGGGATTGGCCCCTGGAGAATGACATCATGCTTGGTAAAGTAGAGGGTCAGTGAAAAAGAGCAGGACCCACAATGAGATGAATTGACACAGTGAGTGGCTGCAACAGTGGGTTCAAGGATAACAATGATCATAAGGATGGCACAGGACCAGGTAGTGTTTCATTGTGTTGTACATAGGGTCACTATGAGTTGGAACTGACTCAACGGCACCTAACAACAACAACATATGGGATATATTGATTTTAAGGAATTGACTCCCCTTGTTGTGTGGGACAGGCAAGTCCAAAATCTGTAGGTCAAGCAACAGGCTGGAAACTCCAGGAGTCTTGAGTTTAAAATCTGGAGGCCAGGCAGCAAGCTGAAAACTCCAGCAGAGTTTCTCTGTCATAGTCTTGAGGCAGACTCCTTCCCCCCCGGAAACCTCAGTTTTTGCTCTCAAGACCTTCAACTAATTGGATGGGCTCACTCACATTATGGTGGGTAATCTGCTTTATTAAAAGTTAACTAATTGTAATTGCTAATCACATACAAATAGCTTCATAGCAACAGCTAGACTAGCGTTTGACCAAACAACTGGGCACCATAGCCAAGCTAAATTGGCACAGAAAATTAGCCATCACAGATGCCTCTTGCCCCAGCACTATTCAGGAATATGCTTTATATAGATGAGGTATAGGGACTAGGGCACAGAGTTTCATAATGTTTCTCAGATAAGAATAGGAAGTCAGTGGTGTTCCTCTCCTGGAAAGCTAGGACTTTCTATTCTTGTTTGACTAAAATAGGACTTCCAGTGATCTGGGTAGCATTACGTTATCACTCCATCTAGCTGAGTAGGCTTAAGAAAAATAGAAGAGTCTTACAAAATAAGACTTTACTAGCATAAGAAAGGATCTCTTTAACTCTTCATCCAGTTTCTGCCTAACTCGCTCACAAATGTTTCAGAAGGAAAGGATGCAGAATGCACAGGAATATGGAGGAAGGAGCCAAGGACAAGCATTTCCTTAGACTGGCCATGCCACCATATTGTCCATGTACTGTGGGCAATATTAATTAGACAGCAGGGCTTTGAACTGGTTTTTCCCTGTTCAATCATGGCCAAAGAAGTGACATCAGAACAGACCTGAATTTTTTAAATTTGCAGAAAACTATGTGAAAAATTATGGGTCAAGTTCATGCTAGCAACTTAATCTCCCTCTTAGAAAACAAGGGCACTGTACACACTGTGTAGCAACCAAATCTCTTGCCCTCAGATTTTGCATGGAGTTGGAAACAGCAGTGCCCCACTCAAAGATGGTGGCTGATTGCACCACTTTGAATGTGTGTCACTCTCCTCAGTCCTGGCAATAATCCAGTCTCATGCATCAGGCTCCTGAAAGGGCTCACTATGCCTCTTCTGAGTCTCCAATTCCAGGGCTTTAACGATAATAACTTTTCCCATTCCAGTTATGGTTCCAGATCACCCAGATTTTAAAAATTATACTCTGTTCTGGTTTCACTTTGTCAGCCGTGACTGAACTGGTTCAAACTGGCTCAAAGTCCTGCTAGAAAGCAAAGAATTTATGTTCCTTAAAGAGGGATACGGCAGAGAACATATGGAGATACAGTTGTTGAAATATGTTTTTTGGGTTAAAATATGCTAAGTTTTGGTTCACACAAACCAGCTATTAAAAAGGAGGAAATATACTTTATCAAGATACTGACCCTTGAAACATGGGAAAATGATTATTCCTTCTATTTTGATAGGAATTGTAAGTCAGGACAACATTTGACAGTCTGTTCAGGAAATATAGTGGGTACCTACCAAGTGCAAAATACTGTGCTAAAGCTTTGGAGTGGTGGAACCGAGTCAAGGGCAGCGTAACATTGCTTATTCATTCACCCAGTGCACAATTATTGAGCACCACTGGGTAGATCAGTTCTTATAGCTGATGTTCCAGTTTATAGCTGTGTTAATAACACATTCCTAAGAATTTCTTGTGAGAATTAAATAGGATAATATATGTAAAATTGCCTAAGAACATTTGTTATATGGCAGGGGCTTGATAAATAATTATTGTTCTGCCCCTCTCCACCATTATAACATAAATACTAAACTCTTTCCTTAGTATTTATGACCCTCAACAACAACAAACACTCCCATACACCTACCTAGTTTCATTTTCTGTGACTTTGGTATGTGGAATCCCTATTAGAGTGATATTGCTTTACTTGCAGTATCTGAACATACCTTGTTCTCCTCTACTTCCTTGTTTTTTTCTAAGGCTGCTGTCCTAAAAATCTCTGACTATTGAAATCTTGCTTATCCTTCAAGTCCTGATAAATCTTCACCTCTGCTATGTAGCTTTTCCTGAGTATGCTGGCTCAAGGTGACTTAATATTTTGAATACCAGATATAGTTGTTTTACTTTATTTTAAAAATAATTTTATTTTAGTACTTATTTTCTGTAAAATTTATCATAAATACTATTCAGTTAATAAGTATTTTGAATGAAGTATTTGTGAAGATGTCTCATATTCTAAATAAGCTGTAAAGTCTCAAAATAAGAGACCATGCTTATACTTCTTTTTTTTATTATTATGGTAAAAATATATGTGAAAAAAATTCACAATTCAACAATTTTTACATGTATAATTAGGTGGCAATGATTACATTCACCATGTTGTGCAACCATTAGCAGTATCTTTTTCCAAATTATTCCACCACCCTTAAAGAAATGACTTCTCTTTCCTGCCTCCCTCCAGCCTCTAGTAACTGCTAATAAGCTTTGGCCTCTATACAATTGCCTATTTCATATAAGTGAGATCATAAAATATTTGTTATTTTGTGACTAACTTATTTCACTCAGCAAGATGTTTTCAAGGTTTATCCATATTGTAGCTTGTATCAGGACTTCATTTCTCTTTATGGCTGAGTAGTATTCCATTGTGTGTTTATACCACATTTTGTTTATCTATTCATCTGTTGATGGCCATTTAGGTTGTTTTCACCTTTTGGCTATTGTGAATAGTACTTCAATGAACATTGGTGTATAGGTCACTTATTTTTATAATGAATGCATTTTTTTAACAAAGGTCCTTGTATATAGGGTGTATGATCAGAGAAAATGCTCAATTGGGAAAGAAGAGGATCACCTGGGAAAGGCCTCGCTTCAGACAGGCCCCTAGAAGATGGTCATTCCTAGGTAGATTTTTCAGAGCCCTTGCTAGCTCTTTACCACGTTAGCTTTGAAAACTGATCCCAACAGCAAATGAAGAGTAGTTTCATCTTTAAGATAAATGCAGACGTGAGGCCAATGGGTAAAATCAGTACATCGATTTGTTAATTCACAGTAAGAAACAAACTGTCATAAAAATTGAAGGGCAATGTCTCCTGGTCATTTCTATGTTGGAAGCCAGATATAATCAAAAGTTTACTGGGTGAGCATGGAATCAGATCAAGGGAAAATCAATAAGTCATTTGAATACTTAATGGCATCAAACTAAGATAGTCTGATACATTCATCTCCATGGTCATGATTATCTTGACAATGGAATAACATGTTTGAGCTTGTTAGCCAAGCAAATAGGCACTACTAATGTTAAATCTTGGACTATTCTCTCTGTTTGTGTAACCAGATTATCCTATTTTCTATTCTTCTGGGCTTATACATTGCTTTTAATATCCAAATAAAATAATTTTAGGCTTCCACATGGTGTGACTATAGGAAATTCTGTCAGCTCTCAAATATTTCCGAGAATTTCTTGTCCGCTCCAACTACTGCCTCTAGTTTCCCCCTCAATCGTTTCTCATTGTCTTACTATTATCTTGCCATGCTATTTTAGCTCTCACCACCCCACTGAGTTCCCAAACCTGGACATAGCCTTCTCTTTATTCCCCAAAAAATGGCCGTAACAAGAGGGAGACCTGACTGTGGTTTTAACTAATTTGCTGGAAACCTGAGGATATCATTAGGAAATTGCAAAACAGGAAAGAAAGAAAAAAAGTCAAACAGATGTCACTGCTAGAAAAACTTTTGGCAATAACGCATCACAATCCATATCCAAGTGGCAATTTCCCTACCACCATGATGTTGAAACTCCTATCCTACTCAGATTGGAGATCTCTTTTTTATGTTCTCTCTCATTCTCTTCAGCCCCAAATCTCCCAAGCTACTGTCTCCAGCCCACATGGAAAACAATAGGAAATTTCCTTACCTAAAAAAAAATCACAGTCCTCTTTTATATGTTCATCCTCTCATTTTCAGAAAACTTCTATTGAATGCTTACTACATGCAAAACACTGTGCTAGGCTGTGGGATACAATAGGGAACAGAGATAAATATGGCCCATTAATCAAAATAATTACACAACTGAATGTGTAATTACAAGGTACCATTAGTGCTCACAGAAAAGAAACATGGTATTTTCAGGTTGTTTAATAGTGGCATCTGACCTAGGCTATATATCAGAGAGGGCTTCTGAGAAGAAGTCATAACAATGCTATGGTTGGTGGATGAATAAGATAAGAAGACAAAGAGAAGTGCAGGGCAGAGAGGGATAACCTTTCAGATAGAGGGGCCCACTGCAGAAGGAAGGTACATGGAGCCCTTGGGAAACTAAAACAAGTCCGGTATGACTGGAGGGCAGAGAGAGAGGAGGAGAATGTAGGAGACATCATGATGAAGCTGAAGAGAGAGGCTGAGGTCAGATCACACAGAACTTGTAGGACTGATAAAGCTCGGAGTTCAGTTCTGAAAAAAGAATCCCTCTGGCTGCAGTGTGGAGAATGAACTGGAGGTGGACCAGAGTTGGAGTCTGTGCAAGAAAATCAGTCAATGTGTTATTGCAGTAGTCCAAACAAGAGATGATGGATGCTACAACTAGGATGGTATCAAAGACAGTGGAGATAGGAGGAAAGATGAGAGGTTACTAAGGAGGGAATATCAACAGGAAAATTGGTGATGGACCGGATATTTGCAGTAAATGAGAGAGAAGCCACAAACATGACTCTGAGACTTCTGTCTTGCACACCAGAAAAGATGAAAGTATCATGAATTGAAACAGGAAACTCTAGAAGAAGACCGGGATTTGGAGGCTATAGTCAAAGGTTCAGTCTTGGTTACGTGCATTTGAGAAGTTTTGAGCCACCCAGTGTCTGGATACTGTAGCTGGAGCTGCAGAGGGACAGTTGGACTATGATCATTTACAGCACTGTTGGTTGATATAAAGATGTAATTGATGCCTTGAGGGTGGATGAGGAAGAGAGTACAAAGTGAGAAGAGCAGAGGGCCTACACATGAGCATGAGAAGTTCCAACACTTAACAGTATCTGTGAAGAGGAGGGTGTGTGTCTGGAAGGGAGGATGAGAAGGAAAAGTGTGGTGTCACATGAGCAGTAGAAAGGAGTGTTTCAGGAAGGAAGGAAGGAACATTCACATGCAAATGTTCCTTATGTTAAGTAAAGTAAGAACAGCAAACATGCTTTTTGAAGTGAGTAGTAGAAAGAACTCAGTGTCTTAACAAGAGCTGTTTTGTGGGATGATGGGAGTCAAAGTCATGTTGGAGTAGGCTGAGGAGTCTGGAACCTGTGAAAAGTGAGCTCGAGTGGAACAGGAAGAAATTGTGTCAATCTTTGGAGACAATTCTTTCAGGAAGTGTTCTGTAAAAGCAGAGAAAAAGGTCAGTGTTTAGACAGGGATGTATGAAAAATAAAAATTTTGAATATTACTCAGCCATAAAGAGAAATGAAGTCCTAATAAAACAGAAAACCAAACCCATTGCCATCAAGTCAATTCTGACTTATAGCGACCCTACGGGACAGAATAGAACTGCCCCATAGGATTTCCAAAGCTGTAAATCTTTATAGAAGCAGACAGCCATATCTTTCTTCCAGTTATCTTTTGGTTAGCAGCCAAATGCTTTAACCACTGTGCCACCAGGGCTCCTGAAGTCCTGATACATGCTACAATATGGATGAACCTAGGAAATATCATGCTGAGTGAAATGAGTCAGATAGAAAAGTAAAAATATTATATGGCCCCACTTATACGAAATATGTAGAATAGGAAAATGCATAGAGACCAAAGTCTATTCTTGGTTACCAGGGGCAGAAGGGAAAGGGAAAGAGGGAGCCATTGTTTAGAAAGTATTGAGTTTCTGTTTATGGTAATGAAAAATTTGGCAGTGAATATTGGTGATGGTTGCACACATAATTAATGTAATTGGTGTCACAAACTGTACATGTGAAAAATGCTAAACTGGCAAATGTGTTAGGTATATATTTACAACAATAAAAAAGAAAGGTTTTTGATTTGCCATTGTTATTGTGATTTAGTGGAGGGGGGAGTTTAAATGCAGATGGCAACAATAGGGTTGATAGATGTGGATGATTATACTAGAGAAGGGATAAATGATAATTTCAAGATTCTGAGCATAAAAACACTACTGGAGGGATTAACTTTGGCTTGGAAGAGGGGCAATGCAGAAACAGCAGGACGGAAGGAATTGGGAGTTTTCAGATGTAGGCAGGGCTATCTGTTTGGAAGCTGAAGAATATTCCACTTGATGCCTTCAGTTTTTAGAAGGTTTAGTGAGGGGCAGTGGTAGGTTAGAGCAAAGTGGAAAATTTTTGAAGTAGTCATTGGAGTTGGTCGTGAAATGCAGTGTGGTGGGCTCATATCAATGATTGTCATAAACCTACAGTGAAACCAAAGTCTGCCTTGTGGAGTTGCAGGTATGGCAAAGTAGAGAGAAGGTGTGAATGAAGACAGCAGATAGAAGGGTTAATCCACTTTTTTTTTAAGATAAATATAATAAAAAGAGGGAAAAAGTATATGATGAAAAGAGGGAAAAAGTATATGATGAAAAGAGGGAAAAAGTAGTTTACAGAATTGACAAAACTGTTTCTAAAATGGAGGAATATGAAATGAAAGTTGGATAAAGAAGAAAACAGCAGGTGAGATGATTGGGACACTGTAGAGGGATCATTGGAGACCCCATTGAGGTTGAAACACCATATACTGGGAACAAGTGAACAAGCACATGGAAGGAGAAGAAGCTGAGGTCAGAAAGTGGGATGCTTGAATTATTGATTTTGGAGGTGAATCAATTCCAAATGGTGATAATAAGTCCAGTGTATGAATTTGAGAATATATGGCTGAAGTAAAGAGAAGAAGGTCTTTCTAGAGGAAGAGGTCAAGAAACTGAGAGGTTGAGGTATTGGATGGGTCATGCTAATGATGGCTGAAGAATTTCTCATTATCTCAACCTGTCTCTCCAGACTAAATTCTGGACCATAAATTTACAGAACCAAAAAAGGCCATAGGAATGCTTTCCCAATCAAAGATGAGCTTTTTCCCCAAGACAAATTTTGTTTCCACACCTTGTAAAGTAAAAATGGCTGCAGACAGCTTTTAAAAGAGCAACCTTTCTTTCTCCCTGCTTAACTTCACTGATGGCCCAAACTCTCATCTCCTGGACCAATTCTTTGATTAGCTGTGTTCATACACTAAGTCAGTTGCAAACAACCATGGTAGCATAGCAGCCATTATCTCTCCCCAAGAGAACATTGTGTATCAATTCAGCAATTCATTATATTTTGATTTTATACTTGAATTTTCAGAATCAATTAATCATTCTTCTATTGATAAGTTCTTCATGGATACCTCACAATGGCCTTCATGTGTTATTGTTGTTAGGTGCCATCCAGTCAGTTCTGACTCACAGCAACCCTATGTCCAGTACTGTGTCATCCTCACAATTGTTGCTACGTTTGAGCCCATTGTTGCAGCCACTGTGTCAGTCCATCTCATTGAGGGTCTTCCTCTTTTTCGATGACCATCTACTTTACCAAGCATGATGTCCTTCTCCAGGGACTGGTCCCTACTGATAACATGTCCAAAGTACATGACATGAAGTCTCGCCATCCTCACTTCAAAGGGGCATTCTGGCTGTACTTTTTCCAAGACAGATATGTTCATTCTTCTGGCAGTCCATGGTATATTCAACATTCTTTGCCAACACCATAATTTAAATACATCAATTCTTCTTTGGTCTTCTTGGTTCATGGTCCAGCTTTCACATGTGTACGAGACGATTGAAAATACCATGGCTTGGGTCAGGTGCACCTTAGTCCTCAAAGTGACATCTTTGATTTCCAACACTTTAAAGAGGGCTTTTGCGGCAGATTTGCCTAATGCAATACATAGTTTGATTTCTTAACTCCTGCTTCTATGGGTTTTGATTGTAGATCTAAGTAAAATGACATTGACAACTTCAATATTTTCTCCATTTATCATGATGTTGTTTATTGGCCCAGTTGTGACAATTTTTGTTTTCTTTATGTTGAGGTAAATTCCATAGGAAGGCTTTAGTTTTTGATCTTCATCAGTAAGTGCTTCAAGTCCTCTTCAATTTCAGCAAGTAAGGTTGCATCATCTGCATATTGCAGGTTGTTAAATGAGACTTCCTCCAGTCTTGATGCTGTGTTCTTCTTCATATAGTCCAGCTTTTCGGATTATTTGCTCAGCATACAGATTGAATAAGTATGGTGAAAGGATACAACCCTGACACACACCTTTCCTGATTTTAAACCACAGAGTATTCCCTTGTTCTGTTCAAACAACTGTCTCTTGCTCTATGTACAGGTTCTGTATGAGCACAATTAAGTGTTCTGGAATTCCCATTCTTTGCAATGTTATCTATAATTTGTTATGATACATACAGTGAATGCCTTTGCATAGTCAATAAAACACAGATAAACATCTTTCTGGTATTCTCTGCTTTCAGCCAGGATCTATCTGACATTAACAAGGATAGCCTTCATTCCACATCCTCCTATGAATGTGGTTTGACTTTCTGGCAGTTCCTTGTCTATGTACTGCTACAACCATTTTTAAATTATCTTCAGCAAAATTTTACTTATGTATAATATTAATAATATTGTTTGATAATTTATGCATTCCGTTGGATCACCTTTCTTTGGAATGGGCACAAATATGGATCTCTTCCAGTAGGTTGACCAGGTAGCTGTCTTCCAAATTTCTTGGCATAGACAATTGAGTGACTCCAGCATTGCATCCATTTGTTGAAAAATCTCAATTGATATTCTGTCAATTCCTGGATCCTTGTTTTTGCCAATGCCTTCAGTTCAGCTTGGACTTCTTCCTTCAGTACCATTGGTTTTTGATTATATGCTACTGCCTGAAATGGTTGAATGTTCACCAATTCTTTTTGGTACCGTGACTCTGTGTATTCCTTCCATCTTCTTTTGATGCTTCTTGTGTCATTCAATATTTTGCCCATAGAATCCTTCAATACTGCAACTCAAGGCTTGAAGTTTTTCTTCAGTTCTTTCAGCTTGAGAAATGCCAAGTGTGTTCTTCCATTTGGGGGAAGATAAGCCTGATGCCTAACTGCAAAGAAGCATGAGTGGCCTTAACACAAGTTCTCAAGTTCACCCCACAGAAGTATGAGTTCAGAGCTTGTAACTCAGCTTATGACTTTGCTCTGGTTTTCTAGAAGGGAAGTTTTTTTACAATTTTCTCAGGTGCAAATGATGATTTCATCCTTGCTAACCACCATGTAAGGAGCTTGGCTGCTAACCGAAAGGTCAGCAGTTAGCAGTTAATAATATTCTTGACTGGAGCATACCAACTATCATGAAGATAGCACAGGGCTGGGCAATGTTTCTTTAGCAGTTCTACTCTGTCCTATACAGTTGCTATGAGTCAGAATCGACTTGACAGCAATGGGTTTTAACCCAGTGGACTCAAACATACCAACAACTATGAAGATGGCACAGGACAAGTCAACATTTTGTTCTGTTATACACGGGGTCATCATGAGTTGGAGTCAACTTGATGGTAACAACAAGACAGATATGTGTAGAGTGGAAGCAGTTGCCCTTGTTCTTTTGCAAACTTTGGGTGTGGAAAGAGGGCAAGGCCCTGACTGACACTCAAAAATGAGTACTGTGAAGGAGGTTATGAGTGAATGCGCGATCATAAAGATAGCACAGGACCAGGCAATGTTTCTTTCTGTCGCCAGCTCAATGGCAACTAACAACAATAATTTTCTAAAATAGCTTTTGAAGAGAAGTGATACGGCAAAGCATTTGTTGTTGTTGTTGTTAGAGAGCCCCATAACAGTTTCCATTTTATAGCAAATACAAGAGTTTGGACTAGATTCAGCATAACAGGAAAAGTTGGAGTCAGCATCAAATTTTGGGGCTTACTTATTGGAAGGTTTGGGAGAAGATAATAATGCATTCACTCCAACAACAAAACTTAGTTTCCCTAAACTATATTAACTAAGAGAGACTGTGAGGTTTAACTGGATAATCCATGCGTGTAAAACTTATCACAAAATCCAGCATCATGCACAGAACAGACCATCCCTGCATCTTGTCTTGTTTAATTAGGAAACACAATTGGAAGTTGAAATACATGGAGGTATTTATTATATTAGTTTAACACTATTCTCAAAAGATCACCGTGTGATCCAACTGCAAATAGCAAAATGTTTACCTCTTATGGGTTTTGTGATTTACTTACATTATAACAAGAAAAAAAGAGAAAGTATTTTGATAACCTCGTCTGCTAGGGTTTGTTAGTGTATGCATTGTAATCTATTTTTTTAATTATCTAGCAATAATTTTATTACTTTTTTAAAAGAAGTAAATCACTGTCATCTGCTTTAGCAAATTAAGTTGTAGAAGCTGTGCTATTAAAAATTTTGTGTAATTCTTGATAGTTTAACAAGTAATTCTTACAAACAGCAGATGTTGCCAACTCTGGTACGAAGTATTTTGGAAAATACAGGAGCATGAAAGGCTTTCACTGACTTTACCAAAAAAACATAGAAGAAAAGGTTTGTATTTTATTGTATACAATTATATCTTGTTATGACTTAAGTAATTAGGTTAGTATTAAAAGTATCTGATTAATTCAGACACATCCAAACCAGTGATAGCAATAATTAAGTAAATGAATCATAAATAATTAAAAATGAAAAATACTGAGTGTCTAGATCTAAGGCTTTTTAAAATATTTTGTGTGTTCTAGAACCAGCTCATTATTATCATTTAGATACTGTTTTGCCAAAACATTAATTAGGATTTCAATCTCCTCTTCCATTAGAAATCCAGGAAAGCAGAAATGTGAATGCCTTATTACTGAGACATCAACAATAGAAATCAGGTGATGCACCTATTTCCACCAATATTGGGTCAGTTGGCTTAAATCTAGTCCCATGTTAGCTGCTCATACCTATAAGATAATTGCCTTTTCCAGTAAAGTCCTTTTACATTTTTCTTATGCTACTCAAAAATGGAGATGAGTTTAGACTATCTTAACCTAACAAAATACACATTTTTAATTTATTAGACCTTGTTCTCTTGGGTCCTTAAATTACTGCCTGGCATAAGTTTGGACCAAAAAGAAACACATTCGTTTTCTGAAACAGCTTAGTTACCCTTAATGCCTAACTTTCTGCTCTAAGGTAGAACTGATAGAAAAACTGGAAGCAGCACTTTGTTGGGTGCTGTGGTTCCCAGATAGCTGCTTGACTAAAACAACATGAAAATGAATTTCCTTTCCCTGAAATTTTTTGGCTACCACAATTTTTATAATAAAAACAAGATTTATCTTGCATTTATTATTTTCTTATATAATTTGGTCAGAGGGCACATGGGAAACGTATTTAAAGCTTCAAAAGAACTAGTATAAGACTGTGAAAAACCTGGGTTAAATATTCCTGATTTGGGGGGAAAGATGGAGTGAAAGTATTTTTCCCTAGTCCTGCCACTAAGTACAACTGAAAACCCTGGATATTGTATATAAAACAGCCATAAGAAGACTCTGAAAGGTGGATAGGATAATGCAGCCTGACCTTCTTCAGGACCTTAGGAATGATGTGGCAGTGAGTTCCCTGGGTTTTCATGTTGCCTCATGTATCCAGGACTGGATTCTGGAGAAACCAGCAATCTGGGAATGCCAATGGAGGCAGACAAAAAAAAAAAAAAAAGTCCCAGTAAAATCCTGCTTTCCCTAGACAAATGACTAGGAAAGGGAAAGCCTAGAAAGACAGAAAAATTTTTAGACAATAATCACTCTACTCTAGCCAAACACCACAGAAAAAAATGTGGCTGTTCCCTTACCCTGCCAGCAAAAGCTGAGTAGAGAGCCTAGATTCCCACCCTTCTTGGCCATAATAAGTTGTCCCAATCCCCCTGATAGGGTAATATCAGAGAAAGTCAAGTAAGGAGCAGAGACTTTCAGCCCCAGTGGATGATAATGAGGCTCCCTCCTTCCATGAAGTGTCAGTGGAGACCATGGGAGGATCCTAAACTTCCACCTCTACCCCAAAGTAATGAGGTGCCCTTCGACCTTCTTGCTAGGAAGGTGTCAAAGGAGGCCTAGAGGAGAGTCAGGACTTTCACCACTATCCAGTGGTAACAAGGCCACACCTCCCTTATGATGTCAATGGAAGCCATATAGGGAGTTGTAACAAGGCACTCCTGCCCCTCCCAGCAAAACACATAAACCCACAGATTAAAGAAGCTGAGTGGACTCCTAGAAAAATAAATTCAAAAGAATTCATGCCAAGACACATCATGGTCATACTTTCAAAAAATAAAGACAAAGAAAAAAATTTGAAAGCAGTGAAAGAGAAATAAAACCCTACCTAGAGAGGAAAACAATTTGATAGATGATAGTGCATTTCTCATCAGAAACCGTGGAGGCCAGAAAGAAGTGGTACAAAATTTTCATGTGCTGAAATAAAAAAAATGTCAACCAGAATTCTATATACAGAGAAAATATGCTTTACAAATGAAGGGGAAATCAAGAAATTCTCCAAAGAGGAAAACCAAGAGAATTTGCTGACAGAAGACCTTTCCTAAGAGAATAGCTAAAGGAAGTTCTCTAAACAGAAAGGAAATGATGAAAGAAGGACTCTTAAAACATCGGGCTGAAAGAAAGAAAAATGTAAAGAGGAAAAATACGGGTAAATACACATTTTCTTCTCCTATTATATTTTATTAATCATTTTTAACAGTTGTAGTAAATAACACTGTGGTTCTCAGTGAATGTAGAGGAAATATTTAAACAATTATATTGTAAATGGGGAGAGTAAAAGGATGTAAAGGGAGGAAAGACTTCTATACTTTACTCAAATTGGTAGAACCAGAAAACTGTAATAAGTTTATATAT
>NW_004443954.1:25047563-25074726 GCF_000243295.1 Trichechus manatus latirostris | reverse complement strand
AAAAAAAAAAAAAAAAAACTCCGTTGCTGTTGAGTTGATTCTGACTCATAGTGATCCTACAGGACAGAGTAGAACTGCCCATAGAGTTTCTAAGGAGCAACTGTTGGATTTGAACTGCTGACCTTTTGGTTAACAGTTGTAGCACTTAACCACTGCACCACCAGGGCTCCATAAAAAAGCTACACAAAGAAATAAACTCAAAAACATCCTAGATAAATTTTTTAAAAAATGGAATTCTAAAAAAATAATTGTTGAAATAACACAAAGGAAGGAAAATGGACAAAGAGAAATACAAAACAGAGAGAACAAATAGAAACCAAAAACTAAAATGCGAGATATAAGTCCTTTCATGTCAATAATTATATTAAATGTAAATGGTCTAGATATGCCATTAAAGGACACTGATTGGCAAATTGGATTTAAAAAACAAAACAATTATATGCTGTCTACAAGAAATTCATTTCAAATGTAATGATATAGGTAGGTTGAAGGTAAAAGGATGGACAAAAATATACATTGCTATGCAGTGATGAATCATCTTACAGAGAGTAATTTGGCGTTTGTCCTTAGTTCCTAAGAGACAGGGTTTGGAATTTCCTGAGTAAATGAGATGACTTTTGTTATCTAGTCCTAAAGACCTGGCCAAGCCAGAAGGACCACTTCCTGATCTAATATTAACTGAACTCAGGAAAGGAGGGGATCTTGATTCAATCATGCATATGACATGAGGCCCCAATCATGACTATGCAATGAATTCAATAAAGGCTCTGGACACGGAAGTTTCAGGAGCTTCCTGGCTGGTAAAAGACATCAATACATGTAGGAGGGTAGTGTGCCCTTTTGGGGACATGTAAATTATGTATTGGGAACCCTCCCAGACCTCACCCCATATGTCTCTTCTTTATGCTCATCCTGATTTGTATCCTTTTTTTATAATAAATCTGTAATCATAAGTATAGTACTTTCTGTGAGTTCTGTGAGCCATTGCAGTGAATTATCAAACCCAAAGGAGGAGTGGGAGCCATAAAGTGGAAGTGAGGGAGCCCAGGGGAGGCCCCCAAGATGGCAGCTGGCATCCTAAAGAGGTAGGAGGAAAACCTCAAATTTGTGACCAGCAAGCCGGAAGTACGTGGACTCCTGAGCTTGTTGCTATTATGCCTATTTCGCAGTCTGAAGGATGATGTTCCTTTAACTTGTGAGATCTGACATAGGTCCAGGCAGCTGAGGTCAGAGAGAGAAAGTGCAGTGTGAGTGGCTGGGTGTCAGAGATGATTGAGAAGAGGAAAAATGGGGATTTAATTAATCCTCACACTTTGGGTATTGGATTTATGTCAATTTTTATCTATGAACATGTAAACATTAATCAAAAGAAAGTAGAAGTGGTTATATTAATATTAGATAAAGCAGGATGACTTTAGGATAAAGAAAATTACTAGGAACAAGCAGGGTAAAGATAATGATATCTTAATAATATCACATAATGATAAAAGGGTCAATCCACCAAGAAAACATAACAATCCTAGTATAGGCATCAAACAATAGAGCAATAAAATATGTGAAGCAAAGCCTGATAAAACAAAAGCAAAAACAGATAAATCCCCAATTATGGTTGGAGACATCAAGACCATTTTCTCAACAATTGACAGATCAGCTATACAGAAAATCAGAAAGAATATAGATGAACAACAACATCAACCAGGACCTAATCAACATTTATAGAACACTTCATGCAATAACAACAAAATACACATTCTTTTTAAGTGCCCAAAGAACATATATCAAGACAGACCATATTATGGGCCATAAGTCAAACCACAATAAATTTAAAAGAATTGAAATCAGATAGAGGGTATATTCTCATCTCAGTAGAATCCAACTAGAAATCAAAAACAGAAAGATAATAGGAAAATCTTTAAACATTTGGAAATTAAACTTCTAAATAAGCCATGAGTCAATGAGGAAGTCTCAGAGGAAACCTAAAAGTGCATTTAAGTGAATGAAAATTAAAATACAAAAGAGCAATATTTTTGAAACAAGCTAAAGCCATGTTGAGAAGGAAATTTATAGCACTTAATGTTACATAGAAAAAAAAAGTATCAAATCAATAATCTCAGCTTCTACCTGAAGAAACTAGAAATAGAAGATACAAATGAACCCAAACAAACAGAAGGAAAAAATTATAAAGAATAGACATCAATGAAACAAAAAGCTGGTTCTTTGAAATGATCAATTAAATTGATAAATCTTTGGAAAGAATGACAAGAAATTAAAATAGAAAACACAACACATTACAGACCCTACAGACATCAAAAAATAACAAAGAAGTACTATGAACAACTCTACCACAGAAATTTGATAACTTAGATGAAATAGACCAATTCCTCAAAAAGCACAAACTACCACAACACACCTATTATGAAATAGATCATTTGAATAGTCCCACCAGTATCAGGAAATTGTATTCATAATTAAAACCTCTCAAAAAAGAAATCTCCAGGTTTCAGTAGAGATGGTTTCAGCAGAGAATTCTATGAAACATTAAAAGGAAAATTAACACTAGTGCTACACCATAGCTTCCAGAAAACAGAAGAGGGAACACTGGCCAATTCATTTCATAAAGTTAGTATTACCCTGATATTAAGCCAAAAAGTATAAAAAAACAGAAAACTATAGACCTTCATGAATATAAATGCAAAAATCCTTAGTAAATATAATTCATCAATATATAGAAAGAATTGTATACCTCAACAAAATGGGGCTTATGCCACGGATGCAAAGCTACTTCAATATTCAAAAATCCATCAATGTAATCCATCATATTAACACAAAAATCACATGATCATATCTAATTGATGGGGGAAAATCATTTGACAAAATTCAACACCCATTCATGATTTAAACTTTTGGAAAACTAGGAATAGAAGGGAAGTTCCTCACCCTAAAAAATAATCTACAAAAAACCTGCAGCTAACATGATACTTAAAGGTAAAAAATTGAATACTTTTTCACTAAGGTTAGGTACAAACAAGAATGCCCACTCTTATTGAACATTGTACTAGAAGTTCTAGCCACTGCAATAAGGCAAGAAAAATAAATAAAAGGCATACAAATTGGAAAGGAAGGGGGAAAAGAACTATCCCTATCTGCAGATGACTTGATGGTACATGCAGAAAATCCCAAGGATCCAAAAAAATAAAATAAAATGAAAACAAAGCCTCTTTGAACTAATAATTGAATTCAGTAAGGTCACGGGATAGAAGATCAACACATAAAACTCAACTGTATTTCTATATACTAGCAATGTGCATGTGAACACTGAAATTAAAAATACAATACTATTTACAATTCCTAAAAACAAGAGAGATGCTTACATGTAAATCTAACAAAACATGTACAGGACTATATGGTGAAAACTATAAACACCAAAGAAAGAAATCAAAGATCTGAACAAATGGAGAGACATACTTATTCATGAATCGGATGACTCAATATAGTAAAGATGTCAATTTTCCCTAAATCGATATACAGGTTTAATGCAATTCCTATAAAAATTCCAGAAAGTTTTTTTGTAGATATAGAAATGATTATTTTAAAATATATATGGAAAGTCAAAGGAACTAGAGTAGCTAAAACAATATTTAAAAATTAGAATAAAGTGAGGGAACCAGTCCACCCAGTTTTAAGACTTATTATATAGCTACAATAATCAAACCTATGTGTTATTAGGGGAGGAATAAACTCATAGATCAATGGAATAGAGTAGAAAATCCAGAATACATAAATACATAAATACATAAATATGCTTAATTGATTTTTGACAAGAGTGCATAAGCAATGGAGGAAGGATAGCCTTTTCAACAAATAGTGTTAGAGCAATTGGACATTAATAGGCAATAATAACACTATGAATAATAAAAACTTCAACCTAACCCTCACAGTTCATACAAAAAAAAACTGAAAATGGATGATAGATTTAAAAGTAAAAAACAGTAAAACCTTCAAAAACTGGAACCTGTGTAATGTGGAAATCTTTCAGAGAAGAAAAACTCAAATACTTTCCCACTAAAACAAGCAATAGAAAAGTGGTAAGACTGCATCCTGTCAAAGACGGATAACTTGTGAGACCTGGAAAAACAAGGCAGTCCAGTCAAGTTCCAGCTCTCACAGGTTTCACTGTATAAAATAATGAAACTTTTAGGAGAAAATTTCAGGGCCTAGGCCTTCGCTAAAGGCTGTTAGACACAACACCGAAATCAAGATCCATAAAAGAGAAAAAGAATCAATTGGACTGCATCAAAATTAAACGTTTGCCTTACAAAAGACCCTAGTAAGATGATGAAAAGACAAGATATAGAATGAGAGAAAATATTTGCAAACCACATATCTGTTAAAAAACTCATATCTAGAATATATAAAGATCTCTCAAATCTCAGCAGTAAAAAACAAACAGAAAAATCCCAATCCAATCAGAAAATGAGCAAATAACATGAAGAGCTATTTCACTGAAGAAGATACATGAATAGCAAAAAAGAACATGTAAAGATGTCCATGGGGTCATAAGGCCACAATGACTTATCATTGCACGCCTGTTAGAAAAGTTAAATAATAATAATAATAATGACAATACTAAATGCTGACGAGAATGTGGAGAAACTGAATCTCTCATACATTGCTGGTGGGACTATAAAATGGTACAGCCACTTTGAAAATGGGTTTGGCAGTTTGTTAAAAAAAACAAACATACACTTAATATGTGAGCCAGCAATTTTGCTTCTGTGCATTTATCTAAGAGAAATAAAAACTTCTGACTACACAAAAAAACCTGTTACAAATTTTCATAACAGGTTTGTTTAACAGCCCCAAACTGGAAATAACTAAAACATTCTACAATAGGCAAATGGTTAACCAAACCCATACCATGGAATACTACTCAGAAATAAAAAAAAGAATGAATAAAAATATAAAGGAATGGAAAAATTTTGTGGCGTTCAAGGACTTTACGCCAAATAGGATTTTTAAAAAGCCAACATCATAAGACCACATACTCACAACATGATTCCATTTACGTAACATTTTCATAATGACAAAATTATAGATATGGAGAACAAATTAATGCCAGGGGTTAAAGATGGTGAGGCGTAGGAGGTATATGTGACTATAAAGGGTACCACGAGAGAAAATTTTGTGGTGATGGAATAGTTTTGTATCTTGATTGCAGTGGTGGTTACACGAATCCGTATAAAATGGCATGGAAACGTACATACAATTTATACTAATGTCAGTTTCCTGGTTTTGATATTATACTCTAGATAGATAGATAGGTAGGTAGGTAGGTAGATGATAGATAGACAGATAGATAGGTGTTCTTGTCAGGCACCGTCGAGTTGGTTCTGACTCATAGCGACCCCACGTACACAGAACAAAACACTGCCTGGTCCTAAGCCATCCTCACAATCCTTGTTATGCTTGAACCCATTGTTGCAGCCACTGTGTCAGTCCATCTTGTTGAGGGTCTTCATCTTTTTCGCTGGCCTTCTATGTAACCAAGCATGATGTCCTTCTCCAGGGACTGATCCCTCCTGATAACATGTCCAAATTATGTGAGACATAGTCTCACCATCTTTGCTTCTAAGGAGCATTCTGGTTGTACTTATTCCAAGACAGATTTGTTCCTTCTTTTGGCAGTCCATGGTGTATCCAATATTCTTCACCAACACCACATTTCAAAGGCATCAATTCTTCAGTCTTCCTTATTCATCATCCAGCTTTTGCGTGCATACGAGGCAATTGAAAACACCATGGCTTGAGTCAGGCGCACCTTAGTCTTCAACATGACATCTTTGCTTTTCAACACTTTAAAGAGGTCTTTTGCAGGAGAGTTGCCCAATGCACTGCACCTTTTTATTTCTTGACTGCTGCTTCCATAGGGGTTGATTGTGAACCCAAGTAAAATAAAACCCTTAACAATTTCAATCTTTTCTCCATTAATCATGATGTTGCTTATTTGTCCAGTTGTGAGGATTTTTGTTTTCTTTATGTTGAGGTATAATCCATACTGAAGGCTGTAATGTTTGATCTTCACCCATAAGTGCTTCAAGTCTTCTTCGCTTTCAGCAAGCAAGGTTGTGTCATCTGCATATCACAGGTTGTTAACGAGTCTTCCTCCAATATTGATGTCCCGTTCTTCTTCATATAGTCCAGTTTCTTGGATTATTTGTTCAGCATACAGATTGAATAGGTATGGTGAAAGGATACAACCCTGACGAACACCTTTCCTGAGTTTAAACCATGCAGTATCCCCTTGTTCTTTTTGAACAACTGCCTCTTGATCTATGTACAGATTCCTCATGAGCACAATTAAGTGTTCTGGAATTACCATTCTTCACAATGTTATCCATAATTTGTTATGGTCCACACAGTCAAATGCCTTTACATAGTCAAAAACACAGGTAAACATCTTTCTGGTATTCTCTGCTTTCAGCCAGGATCCATCTGACATCAGCAATGATATCCCTGGTTCCACGTCCTCTCCTGAATCCGGCTTGAATTTCTGGCAGTTCCCTGTCGATGTGCTGCTGCAACTGCTTTTGAATGATCATCAGCAAAATTTTACTTGCATGTGATATTAATGATATTGTTTGATAATTTCCACATTCAGTTGGATCACCTTTCTTGGAAATAGGCATAAATACAGATCTCTGCCAGTCAGTTGGCTAGGTAGCTGTCTTCCAAATTTCTTGGCATAGATGAGTGAACACTTCCAGTGCTGCATCCGTTTGTTGAAACATCTCAGTTGGTATTCCATCAATTCCTAGAGCCTTGTTTTTTGCAAATGCCTTCAGTGTACCTTGGACTTCTTCCTTTAGTACCATCAATTCCTAGTCATATGCTACCTCCTGAAATATGCTACCTTTTTGGTATAGTGACTCGGTGTATTCCTTCCATGTTCTTTTAATGCTTCCTTGGTTGTTTAATATTTTCCCCGTATAATTCAGTGTTGCAACTCAAGGCTTGAATATTTTTCTTCAGTTTTTTAAGCTCGAGAAGTGCTGAGCGTGTTCTTGCCTTTTGGTTTTCTACCTCCAGGTCTTTGCACATGTCATTATAATACTTCGCTTTGTCTTCTCGAGCAGCCCTTTGAAATCTTCTATAAAGTTCTTTTACTTCATCATTTCTTCCTTTCGCTTTAGCTACTCGACGTTTCAAGAGCAAGTTTCAGTCTCTTCTGACATTGATTTTGGTCTTTTCTTTCTTTCCTGTCTTTTTAATGACCTCTTGCTTTCTTCATGTATGATGTCCTTGATGGCATTCCACAACTCTTTGGTCATTAGTGCTCAACGCATCAAATCTATTCTTGAGATGGTCTCTAAATTCAGTTAGGTTATGTTCAAGGTCGTACTTTGGCTCTTGTGGACTTGTTCTAATTTTCTTCAGTTCCAACTTGAACTTGCATAGAAGGAATTGATGGTCTGTTCCGCAGTCAGCCCCTGGCCTTGTTCTGACTGATGATATTGAGCTTTTCCATCATCTCTTTCCACAGATGTAGTCGATTTGATTCCTGTGTATTCCTTCTGGTGAGGTCCATGTGTACAGTCACTGTTTAGGTTGGTGAAAAAAAGAAGTTGTTGGTCTTGCAAAACTCTATCGTGTGATCTCTGGCTTCATTTCTATCAGCATGGCCATATTTTCCTACTACCAATCCTTCTTCTTTGTTTCCAACTTTCATAGTCTAATCACCAGTAATTATCAATGCATCCTGGTTGCATGTTTGATGAATTTCAGACTGCAGAAGTTAGTAAAAATCTTCAATTTCTTCACCTTTGGCCTTAGTGGTTGGTGCGTAAATTTGAATAATAGTCCTATTAACTGGTCTTCCTCGTAGGCGTATGGATATTATCTTATCACTGACAGCATTGTACTTCAGGACAGATCTTGAAATGTTCTTTTTGTTGCTGAATGCGATGCCATTCCTCTTCAATTTGTCATTTCCAGCATAGTAGACCACATGATTGTCCGAGTCAAAATTATTCAAAATACCAGTCCATTTCAGCTCACTAATGCCTAGGATATCAATGTTTATGTGTTCCATTTCATTTTTGACGATTTCCAATTTTTCTAGATCTATACTTCGTACAGTCGATGTTCCGATTTTTAATGAATGTTTGCAGATATTTCTTCTCATTTTGAGTCGTGCCACATCAGCAAATGAAGGTCCCAAAAGCTTGACTCCATCCACATCATTAAGGTCGACTCTACTTTGAAGAGGCAGCTCTTCCCCAGTAGTATTTTGAGTGCGTTTCAACCTGAGGGGCTCATCTTCCAGCATTATATCAGACAGTGTTCTGCTGCTATTCATAAGGTTTTCACTGGCTAATTCTTTTCAGAAGTATATCACCAGACCCTTCTTTCTAGTCTTTCTCAGTCTGGAAGCTCAGCTTAAACCTGTCCACCATGGGTAACCCTACTGGTATTTGAAATACTGGTGGCATAGCTTCCAGCATCACAGTAACACGCAAGCCCCCACAGTATGACAAACTGACAGAGGTGCAGGGTAGATAGATAGATAAGTAGACAGATGCCATCTAGTCACCTCCAGCTCATGGTGACCTTATGTACAACAGAACAAAATGTTGCTCGGTCCTGTATCATCCTCAAGATCACCAGCCTTGCAGAGTCCATTGTTATAGTTATTGTGCCAGTCCACCTCTCTGAGGGTCTTGCTTGCCCTCTCTGGCTTTCTACTTCACCACACATGATGTCCTCCACTAGTGAGTGATCCCTCTTGATGACGTGTCCAACACAAGTGAGTCAAACAGTGTTCTATTGTGATCCATAAGGTTTTTATCGGCTAATTTTCAGAAGTAGATCTCCAGGCCTTTCTTCCTAGTCTGTCTTAGTCTGGAAGCTTTGCTGAAACCTATCACAGTACAAACAAACTGACAGACCACCACAGTACAACAAACTGACAGACGAGTGGCGGGTACTCTAGTTAGATTAGGGTAATCCGTGGGGGAAACTTAGGCAAAGGCTGTGCAGGACCTCACTGTGTTGTCTTGGCAATTTGCTGTTAATCTATACTTATTTCAAAACAAAAATTTTTTTAAAAATTCCTAATTTGGTGCTGATATTCTGCAGAACTCATTGTCTGTATTGACATCCTGTGTTCCAGAATCAAGGAGCCCTTTAAAGTATAATTTTTTTTTTTTTTTTTTTGAGAGGCTTGGCCAATGGGGCGATAATTTGGGTCATTGCTTTCTAGATTCTTGTCTCTTTGACTCTGGAATGATGAATAAAAAAGTGTGACTTGCGCTGAAGAGTTTGAGCAAAAACATCTGTGTTTCTTCATTATTTCAAAATGCAAAATAAAGCAACAATGGATACTTTTTACTTTTAGTTGTTCTATAAGTAAAACACTTCCTCTTTCTTTTAATAGAGACAGATGGATTGGGTTCCCTGCTGAGTGGCCATTAAGGGAAGCACTGTCTGGTAGGTAGATATCTAGCTGCAGTGAAAATGATAAATGATGCTGGAGGTGATTATCATCTAATAAACATTTTTCTCCAAGTGCTACTTTTTCATATGCTTAAAAATTACTGGAAAGCCTCCTATTAACCTTAGGTTTGGTTCTAATTAAGGTGGAATTCATTTACTTTTTGTTTTAGAATTAGTAAAACTAACAGGTTTATTTTGTCCACTTTTCAAGCATTTCTTATATTCATTGCTCAACTTTATTTGGCAAGTTGCTCTGCTTCACATCCTTCTATATCCTTTAGTGCTGCTTTCTGGCGCCAGAGTAGCCCAAGTCAGAGAACTAAAAATGACTTTCTACATCATCTGGTCCAGATGCCTCAAATTGGCAACCAACAGGATGTTCTCTTTTGAAATATAATTTTTTTTAATTGAATCTGGTGCTTTTAGATTAGGCATGAGGGTCTTTGGTTGGCCAAAGCTGAGCCAACATCCTTTGTTTGCCTTCCCTGCTTCCACAATCTGCATTCCTTGCATGAAATTTGAGTTTGCAACTCCTCCTTCTTTTTTAATACTCTCATAAATGAAGAAACCAAGGCCAAAGGATGTTAAATAATTTTATAAAGGCCATATAGCTAATTCATTGCAAAATCCATGTCTTAGTCTTCTAGTCCCCTGCTTGTTTCACTGCCCTGCACCCCCAGTGGAGTCCCTGGGTGGTGCAAATGGTTAATGCATTTGGCTGCTAACCAAAAGGTTGGAGGTGCCTTGTAAGAAAGTCCTGGAAATCTACTTCTGAAAAATCAGTCATTGAGAAACCTATGGAGCATAGTTCTACTCTAACACGTATGAGGTTGCCATGAGTCAGAGACAACTCTACAGCAACTGGTATGCCCCTGCAGGGATTAAAAAATAAATAAATCGGTCCTGGGGAGAGAGCCAGAAACCGCACTTGTACAGAAGGATTTCTTTGTATGTTCAAACGTGCTCAAAGAAGTAGCCCAGCAGGAGACAGGGCCGAGTTCAGAGAGATCTCTTGTTGCATAATGTGGACCACACCCTACTGTGAACAACAGCCCTGCTTCTCTGTCGGCTTCCTTCCCACCCTCACCTCAATCCAAATTGATTTTGTGCTTCCTATTTTTCTGTGCTTGACAAAGAAAGCAAAAGTAACATGCTGTCAGTGGAGAGTTGCCAAAAAGCAGAGTGGCCTTTAAAAAAATCACCCACTTCAAATTTCCAACTGTAGTTCCAAGTTGCCTTTCAGACAGCCACTGCATTATGCTAATAATATGCTAAGTCATTAGGGTTTTTCTATCTGTCTATTGATTGTTTAAGTAGAATGTTATGACAGGGAAGTATTGATGCTAGGCGTATTGACCAGCTTCAACGTGTGCTTAAGCAGGCCACTCTGCTGTATACATTACACTAACTCTGGTATATTGCATGTCATCAGACATTTTATTATGACTCTTGATATTGCACTGAGATGGTCTTTTGGGAACTTCAACTTTCTAGAAATATTGAGAAAATATAAGTCTTTGTATAAAAAAATAATATTAATAACAGCTATTATTTGTTGAGTGCTTTCCCTGAGCCAGGCACGGTACTGGGAATTTTAGCTATATCATTTCTGTTATAGCAATGCTAAAAATATTATCTTCTCTGTACATTTGGTGAAACTGGGACTCAGAAGGTGAAGTAACTCTTCTAAACTCCCATGGCTAGTAACGAAATTGTCAGCATTTGAACCTAGATCCAGCTGACTTCAAGTCCATGGTCTTAAAAATGTTGGTACATCACTCAAGGAATAACTCATATTTACTTGATTGTCTCTCTAGCTGACCTCTAGGGTAACAGTTTGGGGAGATTCACTTTTAGTAGTCAGTTTTTCCTCCCATTATTGACAAGGTAGAGGAAATGGAGGAGAGTGAATCCAGCACAGCAGCGCCCTCACTAGGAAATGGTAACAAATATGCATAATTGAGACGCACAGGGAGCACCAAGAACACAGCTGTCATCAATGCACACTGACTAACCCACGACTCTGGCAAAGGCAGGCAGAGGCGAGGTCCCAGGAAGATGGGGAAAATTGGAATCGGGGGGAGCTTTGACACATAGTAAATTAAATAGAACTTTAGAAAACTGCCAGTTGCAATTGAGTTGATTCTGACTCAGGGCAACCCCATGTGTGTCAGAGTAGAACTACTCCATAGAGTTTTCAAGGCTGTGCCCTTTCAGAAGTGTATCACCAGGACCGTCTTCCAAGTTGCCTCTGGGTGGGTTCTAACCTCCAAACTTTTGGTTAGTAGTCAAACATGTAATTGTTTGTACCACCCAGAAAATAAGGGTCAATTTTTTAAAGGCTAAATAAATTGCACATAGTTTTCAAGTTGAGCTTCAAGCAGATATCTTAACAGACAGGAGGCTGGAGAAAGGGCAGGGATAAGAAGAGCAAGAGCTAGAATAGCAGAACTTGGTCCCAGCTAGGTGCATGCAGAAGGGCACTGCTTCTCTCTCTTTATACTTTAGAGACTGTGTATAAGCTTTGTCCTTTAAAGAGAATGTTCCATGGAAAACAACAACAACAAAAACCCTGAAATAAGAGTGGAATTGTCCTGAAATATTTGAAACCTAATCACAGATGACATAAAGAGCCATCCAAAATCTTCTCTCTTATTTTCCTTTAACTTTAAAATTTTAGAAAGATTTCTACTCCTTAACTGTTCAGGACTAATTTTTTTCAACTATTAATTTTACAAAGTTGGATTGCTTGACCCTAACACTGACTGTAGACCTTCTCTTAAATTTGCCTTCTCAGCAGGGCACATCAAACTACCACTGTGTACCAATTCTCGTCTCATAGCTTTCTGTCACACAGAGTGAAAGCCATTATATTCCACCAAGTAATTAATAACAACATTTTTCTGTCAACTGGGACTAATAGTTTTCTTGATGCCTTTTCTATAACATTATGCTCTGAGCTTCAAGAAGCCTCTCTCCTTTTCATGATTTTTTTTTTTTTTTTTTTTTGTCTTTAATGCCTTTTTCTTACACAGGTCTTCATTCCTTAATCCTTCTTCTCCGTGTCTTATTCTCTCCGCATGTGAGACAGCTCTCTTTCTGCTTCTACCCCAAATTGTTCTTATGAACAGAGCCTAGAACTTAGTGAAAGAAGAATTTGGGGTAGAAGCAGAAAGAGAGCTGTCTCACATGCGGAGAGAATAAGACGCGAATAAGAAGGATTAAGGAATGAAGACCTGGGTAAGAAAAAGGCATTAAAGACCAAAAAAAAAAAAAAAAAAATTTGTGAAAAGGAGAGAGACTTCTTGAAGCTCAGAGCATAGTGTTATAGAAAAGGCGTCAAGATAACTAGCAGTCCCTCGTAAAAGACCTATACAATGAAAACTACACGACACTACTGCAAGAAACCAAAAGTGACCTGCATAAGTGGAAAAACATACCTTGCTCATGTATAGGTAGACTCTACATTGTGAAAATGTCAATTCTACCCAAAGTGATCTATAGACACAATGCAATCTCGATCCAAATTCCAACGGCATTTTTTAATGAGATGGAGAAAAAAATCACCAACTTCATATGGAAAGGGAAGAGGCCCCGAATAAGTAAAGCATTACTCAAGAAGAAGAACAAAGTGGGAGGCCTCACACTACCTCATTTTAGAACCATGGTAGTCAAAACAGCCTGGTACTGGTACAACAACAGATACATAGACCAATGGAACAGAATTGAGAATCCAAACATAAATTCATCGACCTATGAGCAGCTGGTATTTGACAAAGGCCCAAAGTCCATTAATTGGGGAAAAGACAGTCTAACAAATGGTGCTGCCGTAACTGGAGATCGATCTTCAAAAACCTGAAACTAGACCCATACCTCACACCATGCACAAAAACTAACTCAGAATGGATCAAAGACTTAAATATAAAATCTAAAATGATAAAGATCATGGAAGAAAAAATAGGGACAATGCTAGGAGCCCTAATACATGGCAAAAGCACAATATGAACCATAAGTAACAATGCACAAGCACCAGAAGAGAGACCAGATAAATGGGAACTCCTAAAAATCAAACACTTACGCTCATCAAAAGACTTCACCAAAAGAGTCAAAAAACAACCTACAGACTGGGAAAAAATTTTTGGCTGCGACAACTTTGATCAGCCTTTAATCTCCAAAATCTACAAAATACTGCAAAACCTCAACAACAAAAAGACAAATAACCCAACTAAGAAATGGGCAAAGGATATGAACAGGCATTTCGCCAAAGGAGATATTCAGGTGGCTAACAGACACATGACGAAATGCTCATAATCACTAGCCATTAGAGAAATGCAGATTAAAACTACAATGAGATATCATCTCACCCCAACAAGGTTAGCATTAATCCAAAAAACACAAAATAATAAATGCTGGAGAGGTTGTGGAGAGACTGAAACACTTATACACTGTTGGTGGGAATGTAAAATGGTGCAACCACTTTGGAAATCAATTTGGCACTTCCTTAAAAAGCAAGAAATAGAAGTACCATACGATCCAGTTATCGCATTCCTTGGAGTATATCCTAGAGAAATAAGAGCCATCACACAAATAGATATATGCACACCCGTGTTCATTGAAGCAGTGTTCACAATAGCAAAAAGATGGAAACAACGTAGGTGCCCATCAACGGACAAATCGATAAACAAATTGTGGTATATCCACACAATGGAATACTACGCAATGATAAGGAACAACGATGAAGCCGTGAAACATCGTATAACATGGAGGAAGCTGGAACTTATTATGCTGAGTGAATTTAGTCAGTCACAGAAGGACAAATACTGTATAAGACCTCTATTATAAGAACTCAAGAAAAGGTTTAAACATAAAAGAAAACATTCTTTGATGGTTATGAGGGTGGGGAGGGAGGGTGAGGGTTATTTACTAACTAGATAGTGGATAAGAATCATCTTAGGCAAAGGGAAAGACAGCACACACTAGAGGGGAAATCAGCACAACTGGATTAAACCAAAGTTAAAAAGTTTCTTGAATACAACCAAACACTTTGAGGGACAGAGTAGTAGGGGTAGGGGTCTGGGCACCATGCTTTCAGGGGACATCTAGGTCAACTGGCATAACAAGGCTTATTAAGAAAATGTTCTGCATCCCACTTTGGTGAGCGGCATCTGGGGTCTTAAAAGCTTACAAGTAGCCATCTAAGATGCATCAATTGGTCCCAACTACCTGGAGTAAAAGAGAATGAAGAACACCAAAGACTCAAGGAAAGTAGTAGCCCAAGAGACAGAAAGGGCCACATAGACCAGAGACTGCATCAGCCTGAGACCAGAAGAACTAGATCGTGCCCAGCTACCACCAATGACTGCCTTGACAGGGAAAACAACAGAGAGTCCCAGATGGAGCAGGAGAAAGGTGGGGTGCAGAAGTCAAATTCTAGTAAGAAGATCAGACTTAATGGTCTGACTGAGACCAGAGGAACCCCAGAGAGCATGGCCCCTGGATTCTTTATCAGCCCAGAACTAAAACAATTTCCGAGGCCAACTCTTCAGACAGGGAGTGGACTGGACTGTGGGACATAAAGTGATACTTGTGAGAAGTGTGCCTCTTA
The DNA here is from genome assembly GCF_000243295.1 of Trichechus manatus latirostris. Lineage (NCBI taxonomy): Eukaryota > Metazoa > Chordata > Mammalia > Sirenia > Trichechidae > Trichechus > Trichechus manatus. Next base: position 25,059,629 of record NW_004443954.1, on the reverse strand, counting down.
GCTCAAGTAGATACAAGAGACTAAACAGGCAGCTTCTGTCTGGAGGTGAGATGGGAAGGCAGAGAGGGTTAGGAGCTGGTTGAATGGACATGGGGAATCAGGGGTGGAAAGGAAGAGTGTGCTGTCACAGCATGGGAAGAGCAATTATAGTCACATAACAATGTGTGTATAAATTTTTGTGTTATGGAAAAAATAAAACTATTAGTCCCAGTTGACAGAAAAATGTTGTTATTAATTACTTGGTTATTTCACTAAGTTTTGGGCTCTGTTTATAATCTTTTTAGATTTCTGTTTCCTCTTCTTTCTCTTTTTCTTGTCTTCCTAATGGTGCCCTGGTGACACAGTGGTTAAGAGCTCGGCTGCTAACCAAAAGGTCGGAGGTTTGAATCTACTAGCTGCTCCTTGGAAACCCTATGGGGCAGTTCTACTATGTCCTATAGGGTCACTATGAGTCAGAATCAACTTGATGATGATGGTTTCTATCCTCTTAACATTATTTACTTAAAACATTTAGAAGTGAGATTTCCCAACTTTTCCTAGAATAGGTTCTCATTAGATAATGTTCTCAAGAGAAGAACACTGTACCATCAAAAACTAGAAAAATCTAGCATTTCAGAAATTTCAGTAAAAAAAATGTTGCATGCCCTCTACTTGCTATAAGTCATGTGCATGGTACAAAATATAACAGTACCAGTGAATCAAGTACACAGTACTTGGGTGTGAGTACATGTATCACAGTACAAGTGAATCACGCGATTCACTGAGACTATATTCAGTGCCAGAAACTCTCCCATCTTATACCCTCCTGCTTGACCCATTGCCCTCTGTATGTCCTAAACCACACCCACAGTCAAATACAATTCATATTTTCAGCTTCATAGCCAAACTTTAAAAATGATGCATGGTACTTCCAGTCTCCTCTCCTTCAACTCTTATTAATTTTTTTTTAATCCACTGTAACATAATTCACCTGTTACCATACCACACATTCTACTTTTTTAAATGCCATTAATTACCTTTGTCTTAATTACAAACTTGATCATTTCTCAGTCCTTATCTATTTACGGAGAGGAGCCCTGGTGGTGCAGTGGTTAAGCGCTCAGATGCTAACTGAAAGGTCAGTGGTTTGACCCCACCAGCCGCTCTGCAGGAGAAAGATGTGGCTGTCTGCTTCTGTAAAGATTAAAGCCTTGGAAACCCTATGGGGAAGTTCTACCCTGTCCTATAGGGTTGCTAGGGGTAGGATTTGACTCACAGTCAATGGGTTTGGTTTCAAGTTTATCTGCTTAAGGAGTCCCTGGGTGGTGTGAATGGTTAAGTGATCAGCTGCTAACCTAAAGTTTGGAGGTTCAAGTCCACCTAGAGGCACCTCAGAAGAAAGACCTGGCGATATACTTTCAAAAAATCAGCATTGAAAACACTGTGAAGCACAGTTCTACTCTGATGCACATGGGATGCCATGAGTCAGAATGGACTTAAAGAAAACTGTTCTTTTCATTTTGTTTTTTTAATCTACCTATCTACCTATACCTCCAAGGGCACTTGTTGCTACTGACACTCACGTTTACTTAAAATGTCCTTCAATTCCAAAATGCCAGTTTCTGCTATTTTCTCTCTTCGTCTTTTCTTCCACTTCCCTTTCTCTTTTCAGTCTCTTTTATTAGTTCTTCCTTTTCCATTTGTCCTTCAAATTTTGTCTTTGGCTTTTCTCTTTCCCCTCCATAGATACATAAACTCTGTGCAGGCAATATCTTCTATTCCAAGAGTTCTCTTAGATAACAGACCTCTGTGTCTTTTTCTCTGCTGGATTCTTCCATAAGCCCAAAGGATTTGAGCATGAAAATCAGTCCTTTTTCTTCCATGTCTCTAGCTCTAATAATGGTGCTGCCAGGGAATTCAAAAGCATTTTTGAGTAGCAGTCAGAGGCATAACTTGGAACTAAGTTTAGTTGGTTTGAGTCCTGGCTCTGCAACTTGGCTAACTATGAGAATTTGGGCAAATTACTTAACTTATGTGTATCTAAATTTCCTCATCTAAAAAATGAAGATACTAATAGTACCTACCTCATGGAATGGTTGTGAGGGTTTAATGAGTTATTGCATGTGAAGTGCTTAGATAAGAGCCCCAAGCATGATAATTACTCAAAGGGTTTATTAGTACTGTTATAATAATAATAATTAATTATTAATAGTAATTAATTATAAATAATAATAATTATCATTGTGATGGTTAAGGTTGTGTGTCAACTCGCCTGGGTCGAGGTTCTCAGTGGTTTGGCAGCTGTGATGTAGTCTGGCAGCTATGTAATGATGTAATCATCTCCATAAAGAGATCTGCTATGAGCAGCCAATCAGTTTAAAGGGAACTTCCTTGGGGATGTGACCTGTATCCAATGCATGTGGACTTTCTGGCAAAGCTCACTGGCTTTTGCTCACTCTGAATCCTGCATCTGACCTCTGGTTCTTGGGACCTGTACCTGCTGATCTTGGAATTCATCAGCCTCTGCAGCCTGTGAGCCAGCAGCCTGCTGTCTCACCTGCCGATCTTGGAATCTGTTGACCTCTGCAGCCTGTGAGCCAGAGGCCTGTCTTCTAACCTGCCAATCTTGTGTCTGTCAGCCCTGCAGCTATGTGACTCATGAGAAGCCTCCAGCCTGACCCATGGACTGGGGACTTCCCAGCCTCTACAACCACATGAGCCATTTCTTTGATATAAATCTCCCTCCCTCCCTCTCTCTCTCTCAGTGTCTCTCTCTCTCTCTCTCTCTCTCTATATATATATATATATACTTCACCGGTTTTGCTTCTCTAGAGAACCCAACCTAAGACATTATCCATCTGGTCATCTTGTTATCTGACTTTCCCCCATCACCTCATCCCACACACCCAGTTAATCATCAAGTTGAGTTTCTTCCAGTCTTTTACTAAAGTCCATCCTCCCCATCCTTTTTACCCTCACCTTAGTTTAGGAATTTTGTCATAACCGGACTGTATGTTGCATGTCCCCATCTTTAGTTTCCTCTGCCCCAAACTCACTCTCTATTCTACCTTCCAGATGGATGTTCTAAAGTGCATATCTAACCATTCTATACCCTTTCTTAAAACTCTTTAATGGCTCCATATTGCATATAAAGTTCAGACTCTTGAATCTGTTCAACAAAGATTTACATGATCTGTTTCCCCTGCTCTGGTCTCAAATCTCTTCTTGAAGAAGCCTCTCTGCTCCCACCCTGCTTGACTCACAGGTCAAGATTGTGCCCGGCCTCAGGGCTTTTCACAAGCAGCCCTTTTGTCTACATTCTTTTCCTGTCAATGACTTCCCATTTCTCTTTTATCTCAGTCTAAGTCACCTCTTCAAAGAAACCTTTTCCCACGATTTCTTGTCAGACCCCCTCAGTCCATCAGTCTAGTTTAATTCTCTGCATAGAATCTGTCACTCTCTGACAATTGTTTATTTTTGTATTTGTTAAGTATTGTTTTTCTGCACCTTTAATGTATACTCCATACAGGCAGACACCTCTCCACCTTGTTCACTAAGTCATCCTCCCGGCATAGAATAGTACCCAGGACACAGGAGACACTCAGCACATATTTACTTAATGTACTTATGAATTACTTCATACTTTATGCATCCCTTCAGCTAGGACATAGAAGTCTTTTTTTTTGATATAGCCTGCTATTAAAAATGCTCTTATTCACTCTGCAGTTGCTCATATTTGTTTATAAGTCTGTCTTTCTCACTAGTTTTATATGCAGCAGGACAAGGATCATGCATACTAGTTAGGTTAAATCATGTTAAATTGCGAATATTCACTATCTTTAACTTACGAAGACAGCAATTATGGTTCAACCTACTATCTCCCTGTCTTAGCACCAGATACACTGTCTGGTACAAAGTTTAAGTTCAATAAATACTCAACTGAATTAATATATAAAATGTTCATAATTTAGGGACTGTTGAACAGTTACTGAAAAATTTTAAACTTACATTTATTTCTCAGAATTCATTTTTTCTTAAATTTTTTTTTCTGTAAAGCTTCAAGAATCAAAATACATTTTACTGAAAGGAAAATTTGTGTATGTACTTATTATAGACTCTCATATATGATAAACATTATTCTGAAGGTGAATATGAAGCCGTAAGATAGATCTTTGAGGTAAAACATAGTTAAGTGACTGTTATCAACTATGATAATTAAAGATACAGTAACAATTTGAAACTCATGTTACTTCTTTATGACAATTGTTTCAACATCCCTTTGTATGTGTTACTTTAAAATGAAAAGATGATGCCATCATTTAAAAGCAAATTCCTAAAAGTTATATTTAGAGAAGTAACCTATATGTGATTTCCAGCAATTTTCCTAGAGAGTTGTGTTTTTGTTTTTAGCTGCTGTTGAGTCAGCCCCTGATTCATGACAACCCCATGTATAATGGAATGAAATGTTGCCCAGTCCTGCACCATTCCCATGAACAGTTGTGGATTGAACCATTGTGATCCATGGGGTTTTAACTGGCTGATTTTCAGAAGTAGATTGCCAGACCTTTCTTCTTAGTCTGTTTTAGTCTGGAAACTCTGTTGTTGGGGAGTTTAGCTCACCTTAAAATTTGTATCTTTGGAAGCAATAGAGACACAAAGACCTTCTCTCTAATCAGAAGCCACATCCTGAAAAAGACAGAAAGGCATTTTACCTTTCATTCTTTCTACGAAATGCATTTCATTTTTTCTTTGTGTTTGAATTAATAATGATACTCGAATTCTCTTTTCAATGACCTGATTGAGATTGAGAATTTTTGTTGTTCCTGTTCTAATCTTCTGTCCTGGAGGCTGTTGAACTGTAAGAACTCAGAGTGCCAGATCTAGGCTGAGGCTTTCTGTCTCTGTCAGCTCTGGGGGAAGGTCCTTGTCTCCTTTTAACATCTGTGGGCCTGACGTTCCTTGGAGATCTCCATGTGTCTTAGCATCAATCTTCCCCTGGTTCTAGGAGGTTTTCAGCTCAGGGACCCCTGGTTCAAAGGACATGTTCCTCTCCTGGCTCTTCTTTCTGGGTGGTAGGAGGTCCCCCTTTCTACTCGCTTCTCTCTGCTTTTATTTCTTATAGGGTGGTGAAGGGTGGTGACTCAAGATACATCCCACCCTAATCCTACTTCATTAACATAACAACCTCATCCTCATTAATATGACCTAATCCTGCTTCATTAACATAACTGACAGCTCACCCGCAAATGGGACCATAACCACATAGAGGCTAGGATTTACAACACATCACAAAACAGAGGATAAGATCACCAAATGGAGGAAACCACACCATACTGAGAATCATGGCCTAACCAAACTGACACATATTTTGGAAGGATAGAATTCAATCCATGATAAATGTATTGAACTTCTTCAATGCCCCCAATAACCTAAGAGGTAAGAATTCTTATTTCCATTTATACTTGAGGAAGCCAGGGCCCAAAGACTCAGGTGACTCATCAGTGGTGTCACCAGGGTTGGTGTCACCCATTGTAGTAACTCATGGTGTCACCCCCTATATGGACCTCATCCCATACCAGATCATACAGAATCCTTGGTAATCTTTTTTTTTTTTTTAACTAATGTTACTTGTAAATTGTAATTCCCATATATCATTGAATGTAATGGCAATAGTAGTGACATAATTAATAGTACCCGTTGCCATCGAGTTTATTCCAACTCATAGCAGCCCTATAGTAGCAACACAATAAATAGTAGTAAAATTAGAATTACACCTTTAAATTATAATATCATGCACACAGTCTAAATGTATTTACATTTATATAGTTTCCTGTGGTTAATATCAAAATTTAGTAAGAAAACAGTGGAATTCGAGGTAAAAATGTTTGAGAACTACATCAAAATTATGTTCATTTTAACGTTAAACTTTACCATTACCTGAGATACATTAGTGAATTAGGTTTGCATAATCAATAACGGCTCAAATAATGTAGACTTTGTAGACAAATGCATATGGAAATATATTCATAAATGAAATAATACCATAAAAGTAAACAGGAGAAAATAAAATATACAAGCATTTCAGCACTTAGAGAACATCTCGACCAGATCAGAACTTTTCTTTCCGGGCCTTCAAAACTGCGAACTTCTGAACGACTTCATCTAAATGAACGCCTTTCGCCAATTCACTTTTTAATGTGTCATTATTTTTTTAAACCATAATTCAAACTTAAACCGGAAAATTTCATTTAAGTCATATATATATATTAGATTTTCATTAAAGTCAGCTATATATATGCAATTTTCTTTTAAAAACATCACTAAAGTGTTTTTAAAGAAAATTTTAAAAAGATTAAAATTATAAAAAACAAAATTTAAGATTTCAGTTATATTTCTAAACATGTATCAAGAAACATAATGTTTCCCCCACTTTATGCTTTAAACTGTCAATTTTTTAATTTGGTTATCAGTTATGTAATAAACAATTATTACACATGTAAATTTATCAATTTTAATCATAGAATAATATGTGCTATAGTTGTAAATTGCTTAAATGTAATATTTCTTAGATTATATGAATACTAACAACAAAATTGTTATGTAAAATCTTTCTACACTGAATTCAACATCATTAGTTACAACATTACTAGTGAGTGGAAGCCTTTTTTGATTTTTCTCCTTCTTTTCCTTTAATTACTACTTCATTCTCAAAAATGTTATTGATATAGGTTCAAAAACACTAATTACTACAACACTGTAGCTAAAACACCAGAAAATTTGACAAAATCAGCCACTGTAAAAATACCAGCAGCAACGAAAACAACAGCTTGTGCTTATAGCATAGGTAGATGAAACCACGTGATTCGAAGAGTCATTGTAATTGGGTAATGACGAGAGCTCTAACCATAGTGCATTAGAAGGTTCAAAAAGTAAATTAGCAGAGAGTTTTAGCCTTGTAGATATATTCATACATGTAAGCTGGGCTTATGAAAAATGTTTTTGTTGTTATAACTAACTACAGAAATATATTTATAAAAAAAAATAAATTTCTGCTGAAACACTGCACAAAAACTTTATAGACAGTCATTTTGGTGTCACCTCCTCTGATAGTGTCACCCAGTACAGTCCGCACCCCCTTAGTGACTCCACTGTGACTTGCCCCAGGTCACAGAATTCGACTCTAATCTACCTCATCTAGCTTTATTCGCTTTGGATTTTCCAGCACGCTATTCTATGTAAATGTTTTCCCCTTTAGAAAGTTGAGTTCTTTCTTTCTTTTGAAATGAATCCGTTATTGTATCTTTTGTGGATGTGATATTTCTTTCCCAAATCAGACCTAGAGTCTTCATTTTATCTTGGTTACTTGGACTTTTCTTGCCAAAGCAGAATTTCTAAACTTAAGTTCTGAGAATTATTGATTCAACCCTATTGCCACTCCTTAAATCTCAATTATTCAGGTTTTTTTTCATTCATTCCCACATTCCATTAGAATCAATTTTATCTTTTTAAAATCTTATTCACATGCACTCATAGGGTATTGAATAAATGGACATTCCTTTGGAAAAATCATCTTCTATCGGGTTATTATAGAGCAAATGTCTCTTTATACAGTATAATGACAAAAATGAAAACTCCACATTCTAAGTCATTTTCATTCATCTCCGGAATTAAATTGCACAGAAAGGCTTAAAAAAATTCTGAGTTCTTACATACGTGCTTTAAAAATTGGATTTAGTCAACAGGAAAGAATAAGTAAAACAGGGTTCTTGTATTGAGACTAGTTAAAAAGCTGAATGTGTCTTGGGAAGTGTGAGAGAGTCCAAGTCCACCCTTGAATTATGTTGAGGTGCCATGGGAACAGTGAGGAATATTTGTTTAAAGCCAGCATTCAGAGAAGAAACATGAATATGCTTTTCAAGTGAATGCTACTTTATTTTCTTTCCTTTTGTAGGTTGTGAATTAGATATTAAAGCACCACATCTGAAGGAGACTCACTTGTGTTTTTGAAGTGATCCTTATAACTCACCAGACAATCTGGTGTGTAGGGAGTTTGGGAAAAAGACTTTTAGCAAATAAGCAGATTTCTAAGTCTCCCACATATGTGGAAAAGCAAACTGTCAAACGAAGGGTCAAATGTTTCCACAAAGCTAACCAAGTTAATTCCCATATGGCATGGGTTGCCTATAGAACAGGCAGAAAAAGGAATAAGGCTTTGAAACAGACTCTTCTCTAGACCCCTAAATATGAATCATCTTCAAAGGCCCCTAAGAGTGCATTCATAGAGTACATTGTCAGGAGACAAGGCAGAAGTTCCAGAAATTGCAGACCCTACAGATTCCTCCCAGTCCCCAAGAAAAAGGCAAGATATGAGGTTTTATTCACATACAATGAGACAAAAAGCCAATCATCACGAACGAGCTCGACTCTGCCATTTGGAGCACACAGGGCTTATTTTACATTCTTTGTAAAGAGAGATGCCCCCATCTTCAACCCAGGCAAGGGTTACCTAGTGACAGGCAGCAACACCGAGCTCTGACTGGGAAGGACAGTACTCCCAAGAAAGAACATGGTTTGTGACAGAAAGAAGTGGAGCTACAAGCCGTTTCCTGCCTGGAGATTGGTTCTATTATTCCACGCTCTCTTTGTGACCAGAGTCTGTAGGAGGCGTTGGATGCCCAGCTGAAACTCATTGTGACTGGGCATGCATGCCACTAGGGCAACTTTCTCTCCCTTTGACAGACAGAGCCATCAGCCTCCCAGTGGGTGCAACCCAACCAAGCCCTCACCTCACAGAACTATAGGTTAGAATAATAATAATAATATTAGTAATAACTATTATTAATATTACATATAGAGGACTTTACAGTTTGAAAAGTCCTCTTCCTCTTCTATACATTAGCTAATCTAGTTCTCACAACAATCCCATGAAAGAAATGTTATGCATTGTAGGAGAGAAGTATTTGGCTAGAATCCCAAAACAAAGAATTCTTGGTCAACTGCCTCCAGTTGTCTCGTATTTTGAAAGAGATGATCTCATAGAATTCTCTATGCAAAGAAAGACTTCAATACTGTGAAAGGTTTGGGTTCCAAATCCTTCTGTAATCTTTTACTCTGTTAAATAAGGAAGGACCAAAGATGAGCCTCTTGTCTTCCTTCTTTTATACCTGTTTCCTCTAATCCTGTCCCTGCTCCCACTTGATTGTATAAAGGTAAGTTACCTCTCCCTAAGTGGAAGGGGATCACAGATAAATCTTGTGTCACCAGCTGCAAGGGAGATGAAATATAAGAGGAAAAAATCATTCCAAAAGGGAAAGACGGAGCCTAAACAAGATCATGAAAGAAATAGATAATCCTGAATCAACAGTTCCACACAAAGCAAGAGCTGTGTTCTTCTGTTCCAAAATTCATTGCCCAAAAGTGTCATTAGCATTGGTCTATCTCATCTCTTCTCTTTTATAAGAATGGAGGAGATTTTTCACTCTACCCATGGAGGACCAATCTGATGCCATTGCCCCTCACAAGAAAGGGGATCACCAAATTATCAGAGACCTTCTCTCTATATTATTCTGAGGTCAGTTTTCCACAGTTGCCTCTGTTTCTTTGTTTCCATGTTGTACCAATTTGGCATTGTCCCCATATTACTCTGAAAGATGTACTTCTGGTTAAAAAGTATAAAAAATGGGAGATATTCACTCCTTTAATAACAGCAAGAAAACCAGAAACAATATTATGACCATGTTTTTCTATGGGGCTAGCAAGGAACACTGCATGCAAGTGATCCCTGATGTACTGAATTGTAGTAAGAAAAAAGATCTTAATAGGTAAGGCAAAAGCAGTCAGTTTCCATAAATGGGGCCAGGTACCTAGTATAGGTATGGTCAGACAGAAGAGTTGGCCAGCTGTAGATGGAGAGGCATTACAGAAATGAGGAAAACTTAGCTGAGATTTAGATCAGAGTTTAGGCTGGCAAGAGAAAGAGAAATTTTGTATTTTTTATAAAAACTATAGACCCATAGATCTCAAAACCTAAAAAAATAAATAAACCAAGGAGAAAAATTACCAAAAAGAGAGGAAAAAAATCCTGAAAGACAAAGACAATTTTAAAAAATCTTGAAAGCACAAGAGGAAATGTACCATCAATAATCAAAATTGTAGCTGATTTCTATCAGAAACAATACAAGTCAGAAAACAGTGGAATGACATCTTTAAAGTGTTAAAGGAAAAAGTTAATTAACAACTCAGAATTCTATATTCAGGGAAAATATCTTTCACACATTAAGGTGTAATGGTGACATTTACAAATAAAAGATTGAGAATTTATTGCCAAGACACCCGCAGTATAAAAAAAAAGACTAAAGAAAGTATTTCAACCAGATATGCAGGGATGGTTCAACATTAGAAAAACAATCAATGTAATTCATTGCATTAATAAAACAAAAGAAAAGAACCACATGATCATATGAATTGATGCAGAAAAGGCATTTGACAAAGTCCAACACCCATTCACGACAAAAACTCTCAACAAAATAGGAATAGAAGGGAAATTCCTCAACATAATTAAGGACATTTATACAAAGCCAACAGCCAACATCATCCTAAATGGAGAGGCTTTGAAAGCATTCGCCTTGAGAATAGGAACCAGTCAAGGATGCCTTTTATCACCATTCTTATTCAACATTGTGCTGGAGGTCCTAGCTAGAGCAATTAGGTTAGAAAAAGAAATAAAGGGAATCCAAGTTAGTAGGGAAACCCCAAAGAATCCACAAGAAAACTACTGGAACTAATAGAAGATTTCAGCAAAGTTTCAGGGTACAAGATAAACATACAAAACTCAATTGGATTCGTCTACACCAACAAAGAGAACTTCCAAGAGGAAAATACTAAATCAATACCATTTACAATAGCCCCAAAGAAGATCAAATACTTAGGAATCAACCTAACCAGAGACATAAAAGACCTATACAATGAAAACTATAAGACACTACTTCAGGAAATCCAAGAGACCTGCATAGGTGGAAAAACATATCTTGCACATGGATAGGAACACTCAAAATTGTGAAAATGTCAATTCTACCCAAAGGGATCTACAGATACAATGCAATCCCAATCCAAATTCCAAGGGCATTTTTTAATGAGATGGAGAAACAAATCACCAACTTCACATGGAAAGGGAAGAGGCCCTGAATAAGTAAAGCATTACTCAAGAAGAAGAACAAAGTGGGAGACCTCACACTACCTCATTTTAGAACCTATTATACCACCACAGTAGTCAAAACAGCCTGGTATTGGTTCAACAACAGAAACATAGACCAATGGAACAAAGTTGAGAATCCAGACATAAATTCATCCACCTATGAGCAGCTGATATTTGACAAAGGACCAAAGACCATTAATTGGGGAAAAGACATTCTCTTTAACAAATGGTGCTGCCATAACTGGATATCCATCTGCAAAAAACTGAATAAAGGCCCATACCTCACACCATGCACAAAAACTAACTCAAAATGGATCAAAGACCTAAATATAAAATCCAAGATGATAAAGATTATGGAAGAGAAAATAGGGACAACACTAGGAGCCCTAATACATGGCATAAACAGAATATGAACCATAAGTATCAATGCACAAACACCAGAAGAGAAACTAGATAACTGGGAGCTCCTAAAAATCAGACACTTATGCTCATCAAAAGACTTCACCAAAAGAGTCAAAAAACAACCTACAGACTGGGAAAAAAATTTTGGCTACGACAACTTTGATCAGCATTTAATCTCTAAAATCTACAAGATACTGCAAAACCTCAACAACAAAAAGACAAATAACCCAATTAAAAAATGGGCAAAGGATATGAACTTCACCAAAGAAGATATTCAGGCTGCTAACAGACACATGAAGAAATAGTCACGATCATTAGCCACTAGAGAAACGCAGATCAAAACTACAAGGAGATACCATCTCACCCCAACAAGGCTAGCATTAATCCAAAAAACACAAAATAATAAATGTTGGAGAGGTTGTGGAGAGACTGGAACACTTATACACTGCTGGTTGGAAAGTAAAATGGTACAACCCCTTTGGATATCGATT
>NW_004443954.1:25044433-25047463 GCF_000243295.1 Trichechus manatus latirostris | reverse complement strand
CTCCTTGGCATATATCCTAGAGAAATGAGCCATCACATGCATAGATACATGCACACCCATGTTCATTGCAGCACTGTTCATGATAGCAGAAAGATGGAAACAAACTAGATGCCCATCAACAGACTAATGGATGAAAAAATTATGGTAAATTCACACAATGGAATACTATTCAACAATAAAGAACGATGAAGCCGTGAAACATAACATGGAGGAAGCTGGAAGACATTATGCTGAGTGAATTTAGTCAGTACCAAAAGGACAAATATTGTATAAGACCACTATTATAAGAACTCAAAAAAAGGTTTAAACACAGAAGAAAACATTCTTTGATGGTTATGAGGGTGAGAAGCGAGGGAGAGGGTTATTCACTAACTAGATGGTAGCAAGAATTATCTTAGGTGAAGGGAAAGACAGCACACTCTACAGAGGAAGTCAGCACAGCTGGACTAAACCAAAGCTAAGAAGTTTCCTGAATACAATCAAACACTTCAAGGGACAGAGTAGCAGGGACAGGGGTCTGGAGGCCAGGCTTTCAGGGGACATCTAGGTCAATTGGCATAAAAAAGTTTATTAAGAAAATGTTCTGAATTCTACTTTGGTGAACGGCGTCTGGAGTCTTAAAAGCTAGCTAGCGGCCATCTAAGATGCATCAGTTGGTCCCAACACACCTGGTGTAAAGGAGAATGAATAGCACTAAAGTCACAAGGAAAGTATTAGCCCAAGAGACAGAAAGGACCACATAATCCGGAGACTGAATCAGCCTGAGACCAGAAGAACTAGATGGTGCCTGGCTACCACCAATGACTGCCCTGACAGGGAGCACAACAGAGAGTCCCAGATGGAGCAGGAGAAAAGTGGGGTGCAGAACTCAAATTCTAGTAAAAAGACCAGAGTTAATGGTCTGATTGAAACTAGAGGAACTCCAGAAAGCATGGCCCCGGGACTCTCTGTCAACCCAGAACTAAAACAATTCCCTAGGCCAACTCTTCAGACAAAGGTTAGGCTGCACTATGGGACATAAAATGATAGTCATGAAGAATTTGCTTCTTAGCTCAAGTAGATACATGAGACTAAATGGGCAGCTCCTGTCCAGAGGTGAGATGAGAAGGCAGAGAGGCTCAAGAGCTGGTTGAATAGACATGGGAAATCAGGGGTAGAAAGGAGGAGTGTGCTGTCACAGTACAGGAAAAGCAATTAGGGTCACAAAACAATGTATGTATAAATATTTGTATGAGAGACTAACTGGAATTGTAAACTTTCATTTAAAGTGCAACAATAAAATAAAAAGTATTGCAGACTGAAAGACAAAGACATGATACTAAAAAGAAACTTGTTTCTACAGGAAGAAATGTATGTATATCTGTATGTAAATACAAAAGACTATTTTTTATTTTTATATTAAATGATACTTCATTTTTTAAAAATTAATACACTTAATTTTTAGAGCACTTTTAGCTTTACAGAAAATTTGAGAAGTACAGAGTTTCCGTATATATACTCCTCACCCCTCCAATGCAGTTTCCCCTATTATTAACATCTTGCATTAGTGTAATACATTTGTTACAATTGAATCAGTATTGATATATTATGATTAACTAAAGTGTATAGTTTATATTAGGGGTCACTCTTTGTCTTGTACAGTTCTATGAGGGTTGATGACACCTAATTTTTATAAGGCAAAATAATATGTCAATAGGTTTATAACCTATTTGGAAGTAAAATGCATAGCAGCAACTCCAAGGACAGGTGAAGGGTTAGATACCATTCTGCATGTAGCATTATACTAATATTTCAAGGTTGACTTTGAAAACTGAAATAGAGTTATTATAACTTGTAGAGAAACCACTGAAAATAAAACAAAGAGGTATACTTAGCCAATAAATCAGATTAAATGGAATAATAAAAAATATTCACATACTCTAGAAGAAAGCAGGAAAGGAAGAACATAGGAACAAAGAATAAATGGAACAAACTAGAAAGTAAATAAAAAGATGATAGACTTAAACAAAATCTTATCAAAAATAAATGTAAAGGGACTCTACTGTCATTAAAAATCAGATATTTTTAGACTGGATTAAAAAAAATAACAGATCAACTATACATTGTTTGGGAGGGATCTGGTTTAAATATAAAGACAAATACAAATTGAAGGTGAAAGCATGGAAAGTGGTATAAAATACAAAGCACTGAGCATAATAAATTGATGTGGGGGTATTAACATCAGACAAAGTAGACTTCAAGAAAAAGAATATTATTGGAAATGTAAATAGACATTTCATAATGATAAAGAGGTCAATTTACCAGGAAAACTTAGCAATCCTAAGTATGTTTTTATGTAATAACAGAGCTACAAAGTAAATGCATTAAAATTGACAGAACTACAGGGAGAAATAGACAAAATCACGATTCAAATGAATATATTAACACTTCTTTCTCAGTATTTGATAGAACAGTTAGACAAAAGATATAAGAATGTAGTAGATTTGAACATCACTATTAACTATCTTTGGAGTTCCTGGGTAGTGCAAATGTTCTAGCCCACACAGAGGCACCTTCGAAGAAAGGCCTGGCTATCTACTTCTGAAAAAACCTCCATTGAAAACCCTGTGAAGCACAGTTCTGTTCTGATATTTATGGAGTCACCATGAGTTGGAGTTGACTTGATGGCAACTGGTTTTTTCTGTTTGTTTGTTTTTTATCAACTATCTTAACCTAGATTGCATGTATATGTATGTGACATCCCACCCAACAAAAGCAGAATACACATTCATTTCAAGAACACATAGACCAGCACAACTTGTACAAGGAAAGGTCATGGAAGCTCCATAGACAGATCCAAACTCCCTGAGGGACTGAATTGCTGAGTGGAGGGATCTGGGGACCATGGTCTCAGGGAACATCTAGCTCAATTGGCATAACACAGATTATAAAGACAATGTTCTACATTCTACCTTGGTGAGTAGTGTCTGGGGTTTTAAAAGCCTGTGAGCGGCCATCTAAGATACTCCACTGGGCTCATCCCTTCGGGAG
>NW_004443954.1:25034599-25044333 GCF_000243295.1 Trichechus manatus latirostris | reverse complement strand
TACTGTTTCATGAGAAACTATTTGTTCTGTAAGCCTTCACCTGAAGTTCAATAAAAAAATAAATTAATTAATTTGAAAAAAATAACTCTATAAATTTAAAAAGGATTGAAATAATATGTATCAGAAACCATTAAAAATAAGACTTTTTTAAATTCCTCATATAATAATTAGAAATTAAGAAATACTCTTCAAGGAAGAAATCACAGGGAAACCAGAAAACATTTTGAAAAGAATTATAAACACAACATATCAAAATGTATGGACTGTAGCTGAATCTGTGATCAGAAGAAAATGTATTTTTTAAATGTTTACAATAGTAAAGAAGAAACTTTTAAAATCAATGACTAGAGCATCCAGATTAAGAAGCCAAAAAAAGAAGAGTAAACTAAACCCAAAGTAAGTTAAAGAAAGGAAATAATAAAGATGCAAGCAGTAATCAATGAAAAAAAAATAAACAATAGAGAAAATCAACAAAACCATTATTTGGTTCCTTTAAAATATTAATATTAATCAATTAAAATGTTTTGTATCAAGCATATTAAGTCTAACCCATTTTCAATAGCATCAAATAATATAAAACACTTAGGAAAAAATAATTAAATATGTATAAGACCTATACACTGAAAACTACAAAATTTCTGAAAGAAATTAAGATGTAAACAAATGTAAAAGTATAGCAGGTACTTTGGCTGGAAGGTTCAATATTATTAAAATGTCATTTCTCCTCTAATTGATCTCTAGTTTAAATGCACTCTCAATCAAAATACCAACACACTTTTTTTTTTAATTGATAAACTGGTTCTAAAATTTATGTGGAAAAGCAAAGGAACTAGAACAGCCAAAACAATCTTGAAAAAGAAGAACAAGGTTGGAGGGCCTACACTACTTGATTTCAAAATTTACTGTAAAGTTACAGTAATCAATAAAATGTGTTACTGGTAAACTGATAGGCAAATAAACCAGGGTATAGATCCCACAAATAGACTCATTTGTAATTAATTTATTTTATTTATTTTCCACAAAAACATCAAAACAATTCAATAGAAAAAACAGCCTCTTTTCAAAAAATAGTTTTAGAACAACCGGTTAACTACATGGAAAAAAGGTGACCTTTGACATTTACATCACACCTTAATAAAAAAGTATTAATAAGAATCATAGACCCAAACCTAAAAAGAAAAACTACATTAGCTTCTAGAAGTAAATGTGGGATGATATATTGTGATCTTTGGTTAGGCAAAGATTTCTTACAACAGAACACTGAAAGCAAAGGAGAAAAAATTAAAAATTGATAAATTGGACTTTATCAAAATTAAAACTTTTTTATAGTGATTGAGAAATCACATTGATTAAGGGTAGGGTTGCACAGCAGTTAATGTAATTGCTGTCAATGAGTTGTACACCTGTAAAATGTTGAATTGGTGAAAGTTTTGGGATAGATACAGTTCCAACGACAAAAAAAAAAAAGGGCTACTGAGGGTGTTTATGTACAGCTAAACATCTCATGGGATTGGGTTCCTTGGTTTGGAGGTCTAGGGTCATGGTTTCATGGGGCATTCCAGTTAATTGGCCTAATATCCTGCTTAGTGCCTCTCTTCTACCTCCTAGTTCGTTGCAAAATGCCTGAGGTCTTAAAAGCTTGCAAGCAGTCATTCAAGATATAACAACTGGTCTCTGTTCACCTGGAGCAACAGAGGAAGAAGGAGAATCAGTAATAGGGGGAAGAAAAGAAATGTGTGGTTAATTGCCTCCATGAACAACAGCCTCCTCTGCCATGAGATCAGAACTAGATGGTGCCCGGATACCATTACTGAACATTTTGATCAAAGATTTTATACAGGAATCCTGACCAAAGGGGGACAATGCAGAACAGAATTTCAAATTCTCATGGAATACAGATTTCCAAGAGCCATGGAAGCTGGAGCAACCCCCGAAATTATTGTCCTGAGATAATATTTAAAACTTAAACCAAAAATATCCCCTGAAGTCTTCTCAAAACCAAGCAATAGTTTAGCTTAACTAATCTTTGAGCATGAACTCTTTTACAAACTATCTATATGGGATCAAATTGACAACAGCAACTTGAAAGATTAGAAACGAACCTCAGGGAGCAGCGAGTTTATGTTAATGGTGGAGGAACAACTCAGAAAAGGAAGGTGAGAATGGTTGCACAACTTGAAGAATGTAATCGTCACTAAATTGTATATGTAGAAATTGTTGAACTGGTGTATGTTCTGCTGCGTACATTCTCAACAACAACAAAAATAAAATAAATAAAAAATTAAAACTTTTACTCTTCATTCTGTATGGGAGACTAACTTGAAATGTAAACTTCATTTAATTACAACAATAAAAAAATTTAAAAAGACCAGTTTTCAAGAAAGAAAATCATAATTTTTAAAATAAAATTTTGTAGATGTTCATAAAAAAACTTCTACTCTTCAAAAGATATTAAAAAATGAAAAAGCAAGTGCAAACTAGGGAAAATATTTCTAATTCTTATGTCTGACAAAAGACTCATATCTAGAACATATAAATAACTATACATCAAAAAGTACAAGAAAAGCAACCTAATTTTAAAAAAATTAGTAAAAGACTCAAACAGATTTCAGAGAAGAGATGATCTAAATGGTCAATAAGCGAATTAAAAGATGCTCAACATCATTAATCATCAGGGAAAGGCTAATGAGATACCACTCCACCCCACTATAATAGCTATAATTTAAAAGCTAGCATTTCCAAATGTGGAGTAATTGGACCTCTCATACATTGCTGGTGTGAGTGTACAATGGTATGACCTCTTTGGAAAACAATTTACCAGACTCCTGCAAATTTAAACACACAATTAGCCTATGACCAAAAAATGCTATGTGCCCATATCTGCAAGAAGAGACTCGTATAATAATGCTCATAGCAGGTTTATTCATAATTGCCTAAAACTGAAAACAACACAAATGCCCATTAGCAGGACAATGGATAAATATATTATGATATACTCAATCTATGAGTCAAAATTGACTCAAGGGCAACAGGTTTGGTTTTTGGTTTTGTATTATAAAGAATCAATAACTAACAACCTGGATGAATCTCAAACACATGCTGGTGTGTTAATATAAAAGACATGCTGGATGCATAGGTGTGCTATATTATAATTGCCCCCTCACCATCTCCCTAGCTGCTAATGGACATAATAGCTACTAATGGACATAAAGTATGTGCTTTAGGGGGAGATGATCGCCCTCTGCAGAAACCCAGAACTCTGTCTTAGTGGGATAAAGGAGGAAGAGCTGTTCTCTGGTACCAGGAAATCTCAAATATTCTAAATAGGGGCAATAAATGTTGTCTGTTGCCTGCAGGGGAACTTCCACTTTTATTACCATGTTTTACATTTTATTACCTCCTTTTATTGCCCCTTCCCCTACCTATTCTCTGTACGTGCTATTTGGCAAGTAGACATGACTGTCCGGTTAGTATTTAATCCTGGGAGAGAGGAATTTAGGTGTTCTCCTCCCAAGACATGAACTGGGGCATACTTGGATATGATCTAACTCTGTGGATGGGAGCTTAACTTCAGAGAACCTAGGCTTGTAATGATATGTGTTGTTCTACTCATCCCTGTCCTGTTTATTCTGAAGTAATAAACTTGTTGGTCTTTGCTCTGCTCCAAACGATCCTTAGCTAAGAATTTGTTAATATAGTGACATTGAAGGAGTACATGCTGCACGATTCTATTTCTGTCAAGTTTAAAGTACAGGTAAAACTAAAGTTATAGTGACAGGAAGCAGAACAGTAGTTGCCTTTCATGGGGGAAGGATTTAAGTGGATAGGTGAACAAAGAAAGTTTCTAGGTTGATAGCCTATATCTTGATTAGGGTGTGGATTACAAGAATACATACATTTGTCAGAACTCACGGAAGTGTAAAATTAACATCTATGCACTTCACCATGCGGGAAATTTTACTGCAATCAAAGGAAAAGAAAAAATATATATATCCTTGGATCACATTTGCCTAAAATCTACCCTCAAGTCTATTGTCTTGAGTTAACCCTCAACTGCACTGAACAAGAAAGTTCCACAGATAGAATTAAACAATGTATAGTAATTTTTTAAAAAAATAATTGCCCATAAAATAGAATAATAATATAAAGACCAAAACACCAAACCCATTGCCATGGAGTTGATTCTGACTCATAGAGACCCCATAGGACAGAGTAGAACTGGTCCATAGGGTTTCCAAGGAGCGCCTGGTGGATTCAAACTGCCGACCTTTTGGTTAGCAGCTATAGCACTTAACCACTATATCACCAGGGTTTCCAGAATAACAATGTAAGTGGCTTAAATTTTCCAGAAATTTTTAATCATATTATTAATTCAGTCTTTGATGTCCTTTGATTGGTTTAAAGAATTGATAGTTACAAGATAGATACAAAACTTCTTTATCACCTTGTCGTTTTGCTCAGCCTTAGCCAGTGGGTCCCATTCTAACACCTGATATGATCTGGGGTTTTGGCAAGGTAGCTGAAGTTTAGGCCAGTTTTCACTGAAATTAATCTAGCTCCTTTATTGCCTTCACAGGTCCTGGGTGGTGCAGTTAAGTGAGCAACTGCTTACTGATTGGAAGTTCAAGTCCACCCAGAGGCACCTCAGAAGAAAGGCCTGTTGATGTCCTTCTAAAAAATCAGCCATTGAAAACCTTATGAAGCATAGTTCTACTCTGACACACATGGGGTCACCATGAGTCAGAATCAACTCAATGACAACCGGTTTTTAGTACCTTTAAAGGTGAAATAGGCCAAAACCGAGACTATCACCTTTCCATCATCTCAGCTTCAGGAGCTAACTGGACACTGCAGAGGACTGCAGCAGCCAGTCTAAAGCTACAAGGTGTCAGAAATGCCAAATCCCAGAGCCTAAGGTGAGCTCTGCAGCAGCCCATTCTCCAAGCGCTCAAACCTTTATTCAGTAGTGTCTCCCCAGCAAAGGTGCTACTCTCAGAAGGCAAACCGTACTGCCATCTAGACCTGGCTTCCAGTACTGGCTGAACACAGACAGAGAGTTTTTGCTAGCAAGAGGAAAGACTCAGAGAAAAGGGAAGAGAGAGAGTAAGAAAGACTTTGGTTTCTCTTTATACTAGTTATCAAGAATCTGTCACCAATGAATTTAAAATGCATTTTGGGAAAGTTTCATAGACCAGAAACAGGTTAACTACTCAACTAAGATTCCCACAACTATGCAGACTGCCTCTTTTCTAGGAGAGTATCTTCTCAAGCACTACCTTCCCAATTTTAGAAACTATAAATGATGAATGCTAGCCCCCAGGTCTTTCACAAGGCTTTCTTATTCTCCTTAGAATCATTAATAAATATTTAAAGAACTGTTTTTTACCTTTCTCTTAAACCTTTGCATTCCTGATACTTTAATCCTGAATTGAATCAGACCTCTAGCCTAGGACAATCTTTCTGCCTTAGACCATTTGTAACAGAAAGCTCTCCAAGCTAAACCCATAGCTTTGCACTTACCAGGGAAAGAGGGAGAAAAGAAGGGCAAACGTTGTTTTATTCGTCAGTCTCAAAGGCTCCGCCAGAAGCCTCTCCTCGGGATCTCTGCCTATTCCCAGGCAAGCCTGGGGTCCCAGAGTGATCCCTCTCCATCCCATAACCAGATCCTGCTCACTCCGCACCAGGTGTGTGGTCCACAGGCATGCAGTTGCTTTTGCAGCTCAAGGCCCCTAAATGCAGCTGCCTGACCCCACCTGTGAACATGATTCTCTCACAAAGCTTTCCTCCCTTTAATAAAAACATGTCTGTGATCGTGCAGTTGCTCTGCAGCTTGGGGCTCCCAAGCGACCCAGACCCCTGGGAACAACTTAATTGCAATTTGCTAAGCCAGGCCTTCAGTGTGCTAAGGAAAAGGGATGTGGGCAGGATCCCAAATCCTTGATTGGCTAACAAAGCCACAGCCACTTCCAATAAATTCCAGGGGAAAATAAATGCAGTGAGATCCTGAAGAGAAAGTTCATTCTGTATTATTAAGCTACAGCTCTGCCCTCTGTCTACCTGGGCTCCTGCCCTTGTGAACTTGAGCAAGCTGTGCCTTGATGAGGAAGGCAGATCCCTGGATAGCATGTTCAAACCCTCACGGCAGACATTAATAATTGTTATGGCCCTGAGTGGGCTCAGCATCCCTCCCCACACAGCACTGTTTGGTACTGGAGAGGAAACCTATTTACAGTCCTGCACCTGATAAAGTGCATACCTAAGAAACCTGTTCCTTAGCCTCCTTTTCCTGGTCTTCGTTTCTTCTTGTCCTTCTAAGGAGGTAATGACAAAGAGTTCTTTCCAAATGGGAGTTTTTTACCTATGTGCCCATATCTGCAAGAAGAGACTCGTATAATAATGCTCATAGCAGGTTTATTCATAATTGCCTAAAACTGAAAACAACACAAATGCCCATTAGCAGGACAATGGATAAATATATTATGATATACTCAATCTATGAGTCAAAATTGACTCAAGGGCAACAGGTTTGGTTTTTGGTTTTGTATTATAAAGAATCAATAACTAACAACCTGGATGAAAGAAAGACTTTATTCATAATTAAATCCTAGAAAAGAATCATTAAAAAACATAAATGATAGGAATACAAAAGGCCAGGAGATCCACCAAACAATTCTCCAAGCAGAAACAAAATTTTTTTTTAATTGTGGTAAAATATATATACTAGAAAATTTGCCATTTAAACCATTTTTTAGCATACAATTCAGTGACGTTGATTATAATTGCAATGGTGTACAACCTTCACCACTATTTATTTCCAAAATTTTTTATCACCCCAAATAGAAACTAACCCATAACTCCTCAAATTAACCAGCAACTCCCCACCCTTCTCTCCCCACAGCATCTGGTAAACTCAGTAATCTACTTTCTGCCTCTATACATTTGCCTAATCTAGATGTCCATGTAAGTGGGATCATACAATATTTGTTCCTTTTGTGTCTGACTTATTTCACTTAGTAAAATGTAGAAACAAGACTTTTTAACTCTTTGCCTCAAACTGTGGCCTAGTAGGTCTTGATCCATATCAGATCTCTCCTTCCTTAAGGGTGGGATTGACAGGAAGGAAGAGGTGAAAGGATAGGGTGAGGGTAGATTAGAGTTCCCACTCATATTATCATATACAACTAATAATATGTATATTTATTATCATCACATTAAAATTATCATTCTCTTCATTGTAAAGATTAGGGAACCGATACTCAGAGAGGCAAAATTACCATCTCGAGGATGCAGAGCTAGTGAGGGTCAGAGATGAGTTGGGAACTGTCCATTACACTACTCCCTTGCTTCTTCCCATTCCTAGGTAATTCTCTTCACAATATGACTAGAAGTCAACAATTTCTGTGGATCTTGATGAGGCCAGGCTTAAGGGTAGACCAAGGTAGTGTGACTTATGTGCTAATGCGAAACCCCATCTCCTCACAACCATGCTACCTCCAGCCCTCCCCTCCAGCCCCATGCCACTGCACCCAGATACCCCAGGTACCTGGAAATCCACAATTAAAGATTCATAATTTTGGAGTAATCATTACTTTCACTGAACATCGTGGATTCAATTGTGTCCCACAAAAATATGTGTTGGAATCTTAACCCCTACACCTGTCGATTTAACCCCATTTGGAAATAGAGTTTTCTTTGTTATGTTAATTAGATCATACCCAAGCAAGGTAGGTTCTAAATCTAATCACTTCTGAGTTATAAAAAGAGTAAATTAGACACAGAGATACATACACACACTGGGGAAGACAGATTCCATGTGAGGATTGTTTATAAGCTAAGGAACAAAGAAATTCCCAGGACTATCAACAAGCAAGAAATCAACAGGGCTGAACTTTTAGCCTCCAGAACTGTGAGAAAATAAGTGTCTTTTCTTCAAAGCCACTCACCTGTGGTATTTCTGTTATGGCAATAGGTAACTAAGACACTGTGCATTCTTTTTTTTTTTTTTTTAATCAAGATCCCCTTGGGAAGCATAAGCTTCTCCATCACTCTTCCCTTAGAATTTATTCTCCTCTAACAGATGGCTTTTTCTCTGGCACACAACCGACCCCAGCTTTAAGAGTGCATCAGCTGCCTTCTTGGAAAGGGTGTATGATACTGAAAGGAAGGAGAGTATCTCCTAAAAACGTATAAGGAGCTGGACTTTACAGCTGGACAGATTCATATGCGTGTAAGAAGAATCTATCATTTCCTTACAGGAACTGTGTTTGGCTCAGGGAAAGGAGGATGACTCATGGAGTCAATTAAGACTAGAAACAAGCTCTGGTGGTTGGGTGGTCCTTCTAGAAAAGCCAAGCGACTCTCAGAAGGCAAGTTACAAGCTTATTACCTGAGTTTAACCTGTTTTTCTGATGCTTCCCAGCTAATGTGCTAACAAATCTTATTTTTTATATTGATCTACTTGGCAGAAAGTTCATGATGAACACTGATAAGTCTGAAATTCAAGAAAAACAATCTCAGTCTCTTCCATTATTGAGAAAAAACAGAGCTGACTGTGGTGCTGAATTCTTCTTAATTCCCTGAAGACAGAAGCCTGGAAGCTTGCAGGATGATCAAGTGAAGGTGTATACAGCTGATGCTAAACGTGCAGGAGAAAATGCTTGTGCTAACAGAACTATATGTGGAAAAGGGAGCTCATCTGAACCTCTGCAACCCACCAGTCTCAAACCCATTCAAATGGTACAACTTGAATTAAATAAATTAGCATTAGTCATATAGGGATCGCCATCATTCTCTTCATTTTCTGATTTAAAGGACATCTTTGTAGTACTTGATATTTATGTCAGCTACTTTTTCTTTTTTAGGACTCAGAGTACCTTCCATTGAATTCCTAAGTGTAGATAAAGAAGTGTGTTGGGTAAAAAGTATGAAATTTTGACTACTAACTTGGGATATAGTGGTGATTTTTGAGTGTTCATCCCATTTCTCAGAGCTAAACTTTCATATCTTTTTTTTTTGTTTTTTTTTTACTGTAATTTAGGTGAAGGTTTACAGAACAAATAGTTTCTCATTAAACAGTACACACATTGTTTTGTGACTTCGGTTAACAACCCCACGACATGTGAACACTCTCCCTTCTAGAACTTTTTTTTTTTGGTGAAAATAAACATAGCCAAAGATACACCATTTCAAAAATTTCTGCATGCACAATTCAGTGACATTGATTACGTTCTTCTAGTTGTGCTGCTATTCTCACTTTAGATGAAGGTTTACAAAACAGAATAGTTTCTCATTAAACAGTACACATGTTGCCCTATGATAATGGTTAACAACCCCACTACATGTCAACACTGTCTTTACTCAACCTTAGGTTCCCTATCACCAATTTTCCTGTCCCCTTCTGCCTTCTAGTCCTTGTCCCTGGACTGCTGTGCCTTGTTAGTCCCTTTTTGTTTTATGGGGCTGTTCAATCCCCGGCTGAACGGTGAACCTCAGAAGTAACTTCAACTCTGAACTAAAACGGAGTCTGGGGGCCATAGTCTTGGAGTTTCTCCAGTCTCTTTCAGGCCAGTAAATCTGTTTTTTTTTGTGTGTGTGTGTATTAGAATTTTGTTCTACATCCTTCTACAGCTCTGTCCAGAACCCTCTGTTGTGATCCCGGTCAGAGCAGTCAGTGGTGGTAGCCGGGCACCATCTAGCTGTACTGGACTCAGTCTGATGCAGGCCTTGGTAGCTAT
>NW_004443954.1:25025485-25033683 GCF_000243295.1 Trichechus manatus latirostris | reverse complement strand
TCTCTCCTATATGGGGTTCGTTGAGCTTCTTGGATGGCCAGCTTTTCATTTTCATGATATTGGGGAAGTTTTCTGTCAGCAGTTCTTCAGTGATCCTCTCTGTGTTTTCTGTTTTCTCCCCTTATTCTGGAAATCCAATCACTCGAAAATTTTTCCTTTTGATTGTATCCTGCATAATTTTCAGGGTGTCTTCATTTTTCTTCGTTCTTTTCTCTGATTTCTCCTCAGAGTTGTATCCAAGTGTTTGTCTTCAATTCCACTGATCCTGTATCCACCGCCTCAGATCTGCCCCTCAGCCCTTCTATGACACTGTCCATCTCTGAAATTTTGTTGTTTATCTTTTGGATTTCTAATTGTTGTTTTTGTATAATTTATAGTTGTGAATTTATTTTGGCATTTTGTTCCTGCATTATTTTCCTGAATTCTTCCATTTTTTTTGTCTGTATTTTCCAGGAATTTGTCTGCCTTTTTTATGAATTTGTCTATTTTTGCCTCATTTTTGTCTGCTTTTTGCTTCAACTCTTGGATAATTCTAGTATTAGAGATTTGATTTCCCTATCAGGTAGTTCTAGTGCCTTTTCTTCTACTGGAAAGTCATCTGTTGTTTTATTTTGGATGCCTACTGGAACCAGTTCTGTCCTGTTTTTGTAAATGTTTTGATACTGTCTGCTGTCTTCAGGGCATTCAGTAGTTATTTTTCTCATTTATTGATTGTAGAATTGTTTGTTTTGACCTTTTGTTTTTTATTTGGCTATGTCTGAGCAGGCAGGCTGTGTGTTCTTTGTTGTTTGCTTTTCTTTGGGCACGATACTTTTTGCCTCCTTCTCCAATTGTCTGGGTCAGTGGCTCAGATATGGTACAACAGGGCAGGCCTAGCTGAAGAGGAGTTGCTGGGGTGAATTGTTTGTTGCACTTACTACAGCCACCAGGGAGGGTCAGTTATCAGTGCAGGGCAGGTTCCGGTAGCTGTGCCTGTGCTGCTTGGTAGTGTGAGGTTAAGCACATGGTGCAGGTAGGCAGGATGGATGGGGGAGACTGTGATGTGTGGAGCTAAGATGGGTGTGGGAGAGTGAAGAAAGGAACAGGAACCAAACAAAAAAGAGTGCTAGGGGAGCTTGCTGTTGGAGTGGAGAGATGAGAGACTATGAAATGGAGAAAAACAAAAAGGGAAAGAAGAAGAAAGAAAAAAAAAGAATGAATAAATAAAAGTTAGAAATAAAAAAGAATAGCAAAGCTCCCAGGGATCCCACTGGTGTGGCTATGAGGTCTGGGGAAGTTCTTCCCAGGTGTTGAAGTACAGCCTGTCTAGAAGAAGTAGAGATGTCACTCAGCACCTGGTATTCAGGGGATAGGAAGAGTAGGAAGGTGTAAAGAGAAGAGAAACTGAGAATGAAGAAAGACAAAAAGGGAAAAAGAGGGAAAAGAAAACAAAACAAATTTAAAAAAAAAGACCAAGAAAACAGAAAAAAAAGAAAAAAAAACACGAAAAAAGAAATGCCCTCAGGCATCCCTCCATGCATCTGTGCAAGCTGAGGGGGTAGGTCCAAAGCCATGTAGCACTGCCCAGCCAGAATCGGCTCTCCCAACTTGAGAAAAGAAAGAGAAAACAAACAAACAATTCAAAACAAGCAAACAAAAAAAAGCCCTGGGATCCCACCAGTGAGGCAGCACAGACCAGAAAGCAGTTCCACACTCAAGCGGAGCTCCACAGCTCCTCAGGAAGAAGCAAAGATGGTGCACAGAGCCAGGTATTTGCACGAAAGGAGGGGGAGGTGGTGAGAGGTAACGAAGAAATCAGAAGAAGGAGAAAAAAGCAACACCAGAAGCCAACAAATGGCTCTCAGGGAGTAGGCCAGTGTGGGCAGTTGGAATCCAAGCAGCCCATGCTTCCCGGCCAAGACACTGTGGCCGTGGGAAGCAGAGGAGTTTGAGTGGGGTGAAGAAGTGTGGAGAGTGGGAAAGCATATATGGCTAGTTACCAGTTGTTCTGTCTTCTGCTGGAAGCTCCGTGAGGTTGCTTTCTCATACCCCCTATTTGCTGGTCTCTGATAGGAGTCGAAGATGCTGGATCCGTGCTGCATTAGCTGATAGGGGACCTCTGAGTGTATGTTTCCTCGCTCTCTATTCTCTGTCAGTTTCTTATTCCGTCTGGTGTTTGGCTGAGTTCTTTATCTCTTCATTTGATGTTTAGGGTTTCAGGATTGCTGTTTTCTCTGTTTAGCTTAGTTTTTCAGATCTTTGCTGAGGAGGGATGGCTTGGTGCTTCTGCTTAGAACACCATGTTGCCGGAAGTCTCCCTAAACTTTCATATCTTTTAATACCTACTCTAATTGCACCAGTCATGTTATGTAATTAATTTCTGTGTGATTCCTATTACAGTCACTGTTATGGATTGAATTGTGTCTCCCGAAAAAGATATGTTGAAATCCTAACCCATGTATCTGTAAATGTGACCTTGTTTGGATATAGTGTCTTTGAAGATGTAATCATTTAGGTTAACATGAGGTCATAGTGGAGTAGGGTAGGTCCTGTTCCAATATGACTAGTGTCCTTATTAAAGAGGAAAGAATATACAGAGACAGGAAGGTAGAGGAAGGATGTCATGTGAGGCTGCGGATGCAAGGCAAGGAATACCGGGAGCTACCAGAAGCTAGGAGAGAGGCATAGAACAGACTCTATCTCAAAGATTTAGAAAAATCAACCCAGTGACGCCCTGATCTCAGACTTCTGATTTCAGGTCTCAGAACTGTGAGACAATAAATTTCTGTTCTTATTTTTTTCTTGTTAGTAGTTGCCATTGATTTGGTACAACAGAACTAAACATTGCCCAGTTCTATGCCATCTTCATGGCTGTTGGTATGTTTGAGTCCATTGTTGTGGCTTTTGTGTTAACACATCTCACTGAGAGTTTTCCTCATTTTTGCTGACCATCTATTTCACCAGAAATTCAAGTTGAATTGAGAAGAGGACCTGGAATGAGAGATATCACTGCTGATGTCAGATGGATCTTGGCTGAAAGCAGAGAATACCAGAAAAATGTTTACCTGTGTTTTATTGACTACTCAAAAGCATTTGACTGAGTGGATCATAAAAAAGTATGGATAATATTGTTAAGAATGGGAATTCCAGAACACTTAATTGTGCTCATGTAGAACCTATACATAGACCAAGAGGAATTCATTTGAACAGAACAAGAGAATACTGCATGGTTTAAAATCAGGAAAGGTCTGTGTCAGGGTTGTATCCTTCCACCACACTTATTCAATCTGTATGCTAAGCATATAATCTGAGAAACTGGACTACATGAAGAAGAACGGGGCAGCAAGATTGGAGAAAGACTCATTAACAAGCTGCGCTATGCAGATGACACAACCTTGCTTCTTGAAAGAGGACTTCAAGCACTTATTGATGAAGGTCAAAGACTACGGTCTTCAGTATGGGTTACATCTCAACATAAAGAAAACAAAATTCCTCACAAATGGACCAATAAGCAACAACATGATAAATGGGGAAAATATTAAAGTTGTCAAGGATTTCATTTTGTTTGGATCCAGGATCAACGCCCATGGAAGCAGCAGTCAAGAAATCAAAGGATCTACATTGAGCAAATCTGCTTCAAAAGACCTCTTTACAGTGTTAAAAAGCAAAGATGTGACTTTGAAGACTAAGGTGTGCCTGACTCAAGCCATGGTATTTTCAATCATCTCATAAATGCATGTGAAAGCTGGGCAATGAATAAGGAAAACTGACGAAGAATTGATGCATTTAAATAATGGTATTGGTGAAGAGTGTTGAATATACCATAAACTTCCAGAAAATTGATCAGATCTGTCTTGTAAGAAGTACAGACAGAATGTTCCTTGGAAGGGAAGATGGTGAGACTTTGTTCACTTACTTTGGACATGTTATCAGGAGGGACCAATCCCTAGAGAAGGACATCATGTTTGGTAAAGTGGAGGTTCAGCGAAAAAGAGGAAAACCCTCAACGAGATGGAATGACACAGTGCTGCAACAATGGGCTCAAACATAATGATTGTGAAGATGACACAGGACCAGGCAGCATTTTGCTCTGTTGTACATGGAGTCGCGATGAGTCTGAATTGACTCGATAACACCTAACAACAACTACTTTACCAAACATGATACCCTTTTCTAGTAATTGGTATTTCCTGATGATATGTCCAAAGTAAACAAGCCCAAGTCTCACCACCCTTGCAATCTAAGGAGCATTCTGGTTGTATTTCATCTAAGACTGATTTGTTCATTCTTCTGGCAGTCTGTAGGGCATTCAGTATTCTTCGTCAACACCACAATTCAAATGCATCAATTCACCACCTGTCTTCCTTTTTCATTGCCTAGTTTTTGAATATATATGAGGCAATTGAAAAAACCATGGCTTGGGTCAGGCCCACCTTATAAACCACCAAATTTGTGGAATTTTGTTACAGCAGCCCTGAGAAACTAATCCAGTCACACAGGCCAGTGATCAACTTCTGAGTCTGTTTTCTTGGTCCTCTCTTCCCCCGTTACACTACAATCAGTTCCAACCAAAATCCTTTAAGATTTTCTTCCCTATTGTTTACATTGACAACCACAGTTGCAGGCTATATCCCTCAAAATAGATCTGTGAAGGAGAAAGAGAGGTGAAGTCTAGTGAATGGCTTCTTACCCTGCTAAAGATATTTTTAAGTGTTCAATTTCCAATGGACAAACAAATAGAGAATGAGGCCAGGAAAGAACATAAAGGAATCTTCTGAAGGGTTAGATGGAGACCATGGAAGGCAGTAGGTCATGGTGGGTTGGGATCAAGATTTGACATTTGTTATGGATTGAAATGTGTTTCCCAAAAAGATATGTTGAAGTCCCAGCCCCTGGTACCTGTGAGCATGACACTGTTTTGAAATAGAGTCTCTGAAGATGTTATCAGTTAACATGGTGTCATACTGGTATACGGTGGGCCCTCATCCAATCTGAGTGATTTTCTTATAAAAGAGGAGAAGAGACATAGACAGGCAGACAGAGGAAGGACGACCATGCAAAAATGGAGGTAGAAATGGAACTATGCTGCAGCTGCAAGCCAAGGGAGACCTAGACCTACCAGAAGGCGGGAAAGACAAGAGAGAATCTTCCACTAGGGACTTTCAAGGGACCACGGTCCTACTGACACACTGAATTCAGATTTCTAGCATCCAAAACCTGTGAGACAGTAAATTTCTGTTCTTATAAGCCACTCACTTTGTGGTTCCTTATTATGGCTGCCTTAGGAAGATGATACAACATCCGAAGACTAAACCTGAGCTACCTATTCTGAAAATGAAGATAATAATGACCCTACTTCTGTCAAAATGCATTATATTAATAATTATTATTGGGGGAATGCAGGGCCAAGATGACGGAGTAGTCAGACGCTTCCGGTGGACCCTATTACAACAAAGACCCAAAAAAACAAGTGATTCGATTATATATGGCAATCCGGGAGCCATGAACATCAAAGACAGAGTTGAGGAACTGGACTGAGTGGCACGGGGAGGGAGAGACGGTTCAAAAGCAGCCAGGAGTTGGTCAGCAGACCTGACCCGGTGAGAGCCAGAGCCCTTCAGGCCTGATCAACTTGGGGGTGAGTAGTGAGGCAGGCAAGCATCAGTGCTCAGGAGGTGTATTCCACACTGGGAGAGACCCAGCCACTGACAGTCTACTTGGCCACGCAGAACCAGTGAGAAGCAACCCTCTATGAAAGACAAGTACTTGCGTACGGCTTACCACATGAATCAAAAACACCCCCCTTAGGGAAAAACTTCTCTCCCATTTACCTCCCCACTCCCTGTTCTGCACTGGGTCCCAGACTGGCTTCAGCAATTGCCTAGTCCCTTGGGCTGGAAGTACGATCCGTCACACTCCTGGAGCCATACTCCCTGCCTTGGAGAGTGAACAAATGAACAAACAGGGGAAAAAATAAACTGCTGGCTCCTCTAAGCCAGGAACCCAGGGTAGGCACAGCTCCTTTGCCTAGGCACAGGCATAAGGAATCCATGGGCTTTGAGTGCCTTTATCCCTGCACAGACTTGTGTGGGCCCATCTCAACAGCACAGGCCCTCATTACCGCAGTACAACAGGGTATATACCAGAACTCTAACTTCAACTGTTTCAACTGCGAAGTGGCAGGTCCTTGACATTTGATGTTGCTCTGCCCATTAAGCAGGGTTTTCACCTACCCACATCAGGGGCCTGAGGACTGGTGGCTCCACCCATGCCACCTAGCCACCTGTGATAGGGGCCAATGAATAAGAGGTGTCCCCCAGTCCTTACAGCCAACAGCATTAGCTGCTCATAGTCTTGCTACAAAACCCACCCACTACCTGCTCTAGGAACAGAGACACCCCTTCCTCCTGGACACTCAGGGGCAGCCGTCAGCCCCCTGCCTTGCTCAGAGTGTGTCCCCCTGCTTCAGCCAGATGCCTGTGCTAACAACAATCACCCATGCCTGTCTAGGACTGTAAGTGAGAGCCTACACCACATACTTGGTGGCTATCTACCTGGGCACCTGAGCTGAACCCATACAGGAGGAATGCGCAGACTCCTGGGCTCACATACCTAGTAACAGATCTAACCACCTGGTGACAGGACATTAGAGCTTCAAAGGTGCCGGTAATCAAACTAGCTCATAGGAACAGCCTATTTGAGCATATCAAACAAAAACAAAAAGCTAGGACACAGTAAGAAAACATAAAATAAATAAATATAATAACTTATTGATGGCTCAGAGACAACGGTCAATATCAAATCACATAAAGAGGCAATCCATGATGGCTTCAAAAAGCTCCCAAAATGGCAGAATACAAAAGATTAATATACAGAACTCTTCAAGAAATTAGGAAGGAAATTAAGCAAACCACAGAACATGCAATAGAGGAAATTAAGAAGATTAGAGAAGAGCATAATGACAAATTTAACAGGTTGCAAGAATCCATACAAAGACAGCAATCAGAAATCCAGAAGATTAACAATACAATTTCAGAATTAGACGAATCAGTACAGTTCAATAGGAGCTGAATTGAGGCAATGGGAGTCAGAATTAGTGAGATTGACACCAACTTACTTGAGGAAAAATCAGATAAAAGGATTTTAAAAAAATGAAGAAACCCTAAGAATTATGTGGGACTCTATCAAGAGGAATAAGCTACCAGTGATTGGAGTACCGGGGGTGAGGGTGGGGGGACTGGTGGGATAACAGAAAATACAGAGAGAGTTGCTGAAGATTTACTGGCAGAAAACTTCCCTGAAATCATGAAAGCTGACAAGATAGCTATCCAACATGCTCATCGAAACCCACATAAGGCAGATCCAAAAAGAAAGTCACCAAGTCATATTATAATCAAACTTTCCAAAATCAAAGATAAAGAGACAATTTTAAGAGCGGGTAGGGATAAACAAAAAGTCATCTACAAAGGAGAGTCAATAAGAATAAGTTTGGACTACTCAGCAGAAACCATGCAGGCAAGAAGGCAATGGGATGACATATGTAAAGCCTTGAAGGAAAAAAACTGGCAGCCATGAATTATATATCCAGCAAAAACGTCTCTCAAATATGATGGCGAAATTAGGGCATTTCCAGATAAACAGAAGTTTAGGGATTTTGCAAAGACCAAACCAAAATTATAAGAAATACTAAAAGGAGTCCTTCGGTTAGAAAACCAGTAACATCAGACAAAAACCCAAGACTAGAACACAGGACAAAGCCACCAGATATCAACCCAGATAGCGAAGTCACAAAAGTAAATTAAAGCTAAAACACTGAAAATAGGTAAATAGATGTCAATAAGTAAAAGATGACAACATTAAAACAAAAAAGAGAGATGTAAAAAATGTAGACATAGATTTTTCATGTGGAGAGGAAGTCAAGGCGATATAAAGAAACAAAAGACTGGTATAAACTTAGAAAAATAAGGATAATTATTAAGGTAACCACAAAGGAAACTAACAATCCTACAAGTCAAAATAAAAAACTAGAGAAATATAAAGACTCAGCAAACACAGAATCAACACCAATGAAAAAGATGAAAAGAAACTACATAAAGAAAAATAACTCAGCACAGAAAATTAAGTGGAACAAAGAAATTGTGTACAACACACAAAAAAAGACAGCAAAATGACAGCACTAACCTCATACCTATCAATAATTACGCTGAATGCAAATGGAC
>NW_004443954.1:24975580-25024091 GCF_000243295.1 Trichechus manatus latirostris | reverse complement strand
AGGCGGGGCCTGTGGCAGCTCACCGCCCTCTCAGTTTTATCTCTCTGCCTTCCCCGGGTTACTTTCTGCCTGCTCACCTTGCCAAGGTTTTTGGCTTGTTCCAGACTCAGCAGCTGCCTCTTGTTGTCTCACCTCCGGTTCTTGGGACTTGAGCTAGCAGCTTACCTGTTGATCTCGGAATTCATCGAAATTCTCAGCCTGCAAGCAAGAGTTCGGTTCTCCAACCTGCCAACCTTGGGTTCGCCAGCCCCTGCAGCTACGTGAATCAGGAGAAACCTTGAGGTCTTTTCTGCTGATCTTGGAATTCACTGACCTTCACAGCCTGTGAGCGGGAGCTCGTCTCTGACCTGCTGACCTTGGGTTCACCAGCTTCTGCGGCTATGTGAACTGGGAGAAGCCTCTACCCTGATCTGTGGACTTGGGAAGTTTTAGCCTCTACAATTGCGTGAGCTATTTCCTTGATATAAATCTCTCTATATATATATTTATATGCCTTACTGGTTTTGCTTCTCTAGAAAACCCAGCCTAAGACATTTGGTACTGACAGAGTGGGGTGCTGCTCTAACAGATACCTAAAATGTGGAAGCGGTTTTAAAACTGTGAATGGATAGAGGTGCAGCAGTGACAGAGGACCAGCAGCAGAGAAGTGGCAGCGCCAGAGAACTAACAGCAGCAGAACCAAGAGACCAGTGCGAGACGGAACTGGAGCCGACCCACGGAGCAAGAGAGCTGAGTGCCTGTGTGCGGGAGGCTTCCTGGCGGAGTGGGGTGCCTTCGGGCACTTATCGGTGGAGCTAGGCTTGCAGACCCACGGAGCAAGGGAGCTGAGTGCCTGTGTGCAGGAGGCCTCCTGGCAGAGTAGGGTGCCTCAGGCACTTATACTGGTGGAGCTACAGAGCTTTGGAATACTAGCCCCAGCAGGGCAGATGCAGGCGTTAAGGCCGGAGGGCTGAGAGGCCACAGGAAACAGAAGCAGAAGCTGAAGAGACAAGGGACACAAGAAGCCAGAGCTGCTTCAGTCTCAGAAGGTATGGCCATGAACTCAGGGGTTTCAAAGGGTGAGCCATGGCCTCTGGAGCTTCTAAGGGTGGAGTCGCCACTCAGATGGACTGGGAGAATGGTGCACCTAAAGCTGAGGGAGCAGAGTTGCTCTCCCAGTGGGCCTGGAAGGCAGAGCTGAAGCCCAGAGCCAAGGGGCCTCCACTCAGAATCCAGAGAGTGTGGCCAATACCTAGAGTCAGGAGGGCAAGGCTATTGTGTAAATTGTCTTAGAGAACAGAGGGTTATTTTCAAAGTCTTGAGGGCTAATGTAATGTGTTCTGCTGACTTGCTTGGTGCCTGTTATCTCTTCTTTTCCTCCAGTTTCTCCCATCTGCAACAGAAATGTCTAACTTGTGCCTCTTCTGCCATTGTACCCTTGGAAGCAGATAACTTCTATTCTATATTTCACAGATGAAGAGGAATTTTTGGATTTTTGACTTGGAGTTAAGGCTGTAGCTATGATATGATCGGGTGAATATGTTTTCCATGTTGCAAGGATGTGATTTTTTGGGGGCCAAAAGGTGGAATGTCATGGATTGAATTATGTCCCCCGAAAAAAGTATGTGTCAATTTGGCTGGGCCATGATTCCTGGCACTGTGTGATTTTCCTATATGTTGTAAATCCTGCCTCTATGATGTTAATGAGGGAGGATGGGTGGCAGTTGTGTTAGTAAGGCAGGACTCAATTTACAAGACTGTATTGTGTCCTGAGGCAATCTCTTAAGATATAAAAGACAAAAGTGAGCAGTGAGACAGAGGGACCTCATACCATCAAGAAAGCAGTGCTGGAAGCAGAGCACGTCCTTTGGACCAGGGTCCCTGCGCCTAGAAGCTCCTAGTCGGGGGGAACATTGATGTGAAGGCCGACAGAGAGAGAAAGTCTTCCCCTGAAGCTGATGCCCTGAATTTGTACTTTTAGCCTACTTTACTGTGAAGAAATAAATTTCTCTTTGTGAAAGCCATCCACTTGTGGTATTTCTGTTGTAGCAGTGCTAGATGACTAAGACACAAGATAAACATACAGAAATCAGTTGGACTCCTCTACACAAATACAGAGAACCTCAAAGAAGAGGAAATCACCAAATCAATGCCATTTACATAGCCCCCAAGAAGATAAAATACTTAGGAATCAATCTAACCAGAGATGTAAAAGACCTATACGTACAATGAAAACTACAAGACACTACTGCAAGAAACCAAAAGAGATCTGCATAAGTGGAAAAACACACCTTGCTCATGGATAGGAAGACTCAACATTATGAAAATGTCAATTCTACCCAAAGGAATCTACAGATACAATGCAATCCCGATTCAAATTCCACTGGCATTTTTTAATGAGGTGGAAAAACAAATCACTAACTTCATATGGAAAGGGAAGAGGCCCCGAATAAGTAAAGCATTACTCAAGAAGAAGATCAAGGTGGGAGGTCTCACACTACCTGATTTTAGAACCTATTATACTGCCACAGTAGTCAAAACAGCCTGGTACTGGTACAACAACAGATACGTACACCAATGGAACAGAACTGAGAATCCAGATCTAAGTTCATCCACCTGTGAGCAGCTGATATTTGACAAAGGCCCAAAATCTGTTAACTGGGGAAAAGACAGTCTCTTTAACAAATGGTGCTGCCATAACTGGGTAACCATCTGCAAAAAACTGAAACAAGACCCATACCTCACACCATGCACAAAAACTAACTCAAAACGGATCAAAGGCTTAAATATAAAATCAAAAACGATAAATATCATGGAAGAAAAAATAGGGACAACGTTAGGAGCCCTAATACATGGCATAAACACAACAGGAACCATAAGTAACGATGCAAAACCACCAGAAGAGAGATTAGGTGAAAGGAAGCTCCTAAAAATCAAACACTTATGCTCATCAAAAGACTTCACCAAAAAAGTAAAAAGATAATCTACAGACTGGGGAAACATTTTTGGCTACAACAAATCCAATCAGTGTCTAATCTCTAAAATCTAAAAGATACTGCAAAACCTCAACAACAGAAAGGCAAATAACCCAATTAAAAAATGGGCAAAGGATATGAACAGGTACTTCGCCAAAGAAGATATTCAGGTGGCTAAGAGACACGTGAAGAAATGCTCACGATCATTAGCCATTAGAGAAACACATATCAAAACTACAATAAGACATCATCTCATCCCAACGAGGCTAGCATTAATCAAAAAAAAACACAAAGTAATAAATGCTGGAGAGGTTTTAGAGAGACTGGAACCTTATACACCGTTGGTGGGAATGTAAAATGGTACAACCACTTTGGAAATCGATTTGGTGCTTCCTTAAAAAGCTAGAAATAGAAGTACCATACAATTCAGCTACCCCGCTCCTTGGAATATATCCTAGAGAAATAAGAGCCGTCACTCGAATAGATATATGCACACCCATGTTCATTGCAGCAGTGTTCACAATAGCAAAAAGATGGAAACAACCTAGGTGCTTATCAATGGACAAATGGATAAACAAATTATGGTATATCCACACAATGGAATACTACTCGACTATA
This sequence comes from Trichechus manatus latirostris, assembly GCF_000243295.1. NCBI lineage: Eukaryota > Metazoa > Chordata > Mammalia > Sirenia > Trichechidae > Trichechus > Trichechus manatus. The sequence continues at coordinate 25,020,519 of NW_004443954.1, read as the reverse complement.
AAGAACAAAGATGAAGCCGTGAAATATAACACAGAGGAAGCTGGAGGTCATTATGCAGACTGAATTTAGTCAGTCACAGAAGAACAAATACTGTATAAGACCACTATTATAAGAACTCAAGAAAAGGTTTAAACACAGAAGAAAACATTCTTTGATGGTTACAAGGGTGGAGAGGGAGGGGGAGGGTTATTTACTAACTAGATAATAGATAAGAATTATCTTAGGTGAAGGGAAGGACAGCACTCACTATAGGGGAAGTCAGCACAACTGGACTAAACCAAAGCTAAGAAGTTTCCTGAATACAACCAAACACTTTGAGGGACAGAGTAGCAGGAGTAGAGGTCTGGAGACCATGCTTTCAGGGAACATCTAGGTTAATTGGCATAACAAAGCTTATAAAGAAAATGTTCCAAATCCTACTTTGGTGAGTGGCATCTGGGGTCTTAAAAGCTTGCAAGCGGCAATCTAAGATGCATCAATTGGTTCCAACCACCTCGAGTAAAGGAGAATGAAGAACACCAAAGACACAATGAAAGTAGTAGCCCAAGAGACAGAAAGGGCCACACAGACCAGAGACTGCATCAGCCTGAGACCAGAAGAACTAGATTGTGCCCAGCTACCACCAATGACTGCCTTGACAGGGAAAACAACAGAGAGTCCCAGATGGAGCAGGAAAAAGGTGGGGTGCAGAAGTCAAATTCTAGTAAGAAGATCAGACTTAATGGTCTGACTGAGACTGGAAGAACCCCGAAGAGCATGGCCCTGGGATTCTTTATCAGCCCAGAGCTAAAACAATTTCCAAGGCCAACTCTTCAGACAAGGAGTGGACTGGACTGTGGGACATAAAGTGATACTTGTGAGGAGTGTGCCTCTTAGCTCAAGTAGCTACAAGAGACTAAACAGGCAGCTTCTGTCCAGAGGTGAGATGGGGAGGCAGAGAGGGTTAGCAACTGGTTGAATGGACATGGGGAATCAGGGGTGGAAAGGAGGAGTGTGCTGTCACAGTATGGGGAGAGCAATTAGAGTCACATAAGAATGTATGTATAAATTTTTGTATGGGAAGAAATTTTAAAAAAGTAATAATTATTATTGGGATTGCCTATTGACCCACATTTTTTTCCCTTGTCTGTATGTTTATAGTGCTGTAAAAGAAAGATTTTAGTTTGAAATTTGTTGCCATCTTTTTTTACTGATAGATTATAAGAAATAGTCTTACATGTGACACCTTACATATTCACCATTACATTGTCATGACAATATCTGAAGCAGTAATTCTATTTTACTATTTTCTATCACTGATCATCCTGTGTACAGAGGCAGCAATAATGAAAAATATAAAATGTCTGAGTATGTTGGGCCTTTTCATAACCTGTAGTTGTAATCCTGTCACTTTCCTGCTCAAACCCTTCAAACTGAAATTCAGATCCGTTCATGTATGGCTCCACCTTCTCTTTCAGCTTTTTATTTTTCATCCAACCTGAATGACTTTATAGTTTCCCAAGTTTAAACCCTCCCCCATCCTGCTTTAAGATCTTCATATGTCAAAGTCCTGTCAATTCTTCACAGTCCTTCTAAAAATCACTTCTTGACTTCCTCTCTTTGATGGAAACCCTCCCTCTTTCTACTCCTTAGTACTTTTGAGGGGGTTGTTGTGCACTTAATCTGTCTGCCGTGTATTACACATAATTCACAAGTTTGCTATGCCCGTGTCTATGTGTAAGAACCTTCCTGGTGAGGAGGCAGGCGTCCTCCTTATTTGATTGTTCTCTGCATGCCCTGACACTGTGGTATGCATAGCTATGGTGACCCTAAATACCTGTTTATTGTGTCCATTTGTCAAAGTATAATTGTGCAGGTACCTCATCCTGCCAGCTACCCCACTACAAGGTTAAGAAGTGTCTGTCAGTTCACAACTTGGAAAGCACATTTTCCACGTTTTAGTGATAGAATTCTCCTTTTTTATGTGGGAGACCCTGATTCATTTCCCAGCCCACGCACCTCATGTACAGCCACCACCTGTCTGTCAGTGGACACTTGCATATTGCTATGATGCTAAACAGGTTTCAGCAGAGCTTCCAGACTAAGATGGTCTTGGAAGAAATGTCTGGCAATCTACTTCCAAAAACTAACCAATGAAAACCCTGTAGATCACAAGATTCTGATCCATATCCAGTCATGAGGATGGAACAGGACTAGGCAGCATTTTGTTTTGTTGTGCATGGGGTCACCATGAGTGGGGGTCTACTCAACTGCAGTTAACAACAACAAAGCACAAAACATCCTGTCATACACTTATTGGTTCAGTCACATTTGGGCAGTCCAAACCTGAACCAGCAAGAGTTCAACTTGAATGCTCTGGCTTCTCTATATTTAATAGCCTCACCTCTTTCTATTTTAAAAGTGGAGGCATTCCATATTAAAACAAAGAATCTGGGACAACTAGGGAGAAGTGAAATTGGGCATAATGGAAAGGGACTTATGTAAAATTTAACTGAGCTGGAGTTATCCCAGCTATCTATCAGTGTCTTTTATACTCAAGGATCCTGCTGCTGACTGTGCTGCTAAATATGTGCACAAGGAAGGCTGAAAAGACCAATGTCACCAGCTGTCATTTCTGCAGCACATTTGAATGAAGGCTGTTCTTTCCTTAGCAGCTGTAGATGCTGTTTGCTGAGCTTGTTGCTATTTTTGATTCTGCTTTCTTCAAAAAGAAATGAAAGAAAGAAAAAAGTCACACTATCTCTGAGAGCCCCCATGCCAGCCGCTCTCACCGTGGCTTTGGGTTGGAAATCAGCATATCTGCCTGTGTTTTCTGCTCCCTGATTCCAGTTCACCTCAGCAATTGCTACTTATCTGATCCGCAGTCATACATTTCTCTTGCATCTGGTACAGTAGAGAAGTTGCAGTGTTTCAGCAGAGCCAGCCCCCTGGCTGCATTCCAAGTCTTCGTTTTTGGTTCCCATCTAGCAGTTTATTAATGGGTACTGGCTCCTGGGTGACACTGGTTAAACTGCCTAGAATGATGCATGTGATATCTGAGATGAATCCAGGTCTCCAGCCGCATAGCTATGGGTCCCCATGTGTGCTGGCACTTAGACCTTCACCGGTGATGCCCCACTATGACTGTCTTGGCCCACTCCTTGAGCATGGCCACCATCTTGACTTCTGTCTCTGTACCATCATTGCCCACTGGATAGCTTGTTGCCCAGGGAGCCCAGTGTGATAACTGCTTCCAGAACTTTATCACCGAAGGAAATATCTGGCTTTATGCAGACGGGTTTGTAACATCTATTTTCCACAGGGTTACTCTCCCTGGTTGTGCTAACTGACCAGTAAAGGGCAATTTCTTGCATAATCCTCCATGCTGTAGACATTTATACCAATGGCCTGCACTAACCGACATTAAATAACACACATTACTTCCTGCCAGAATTCACTTTCCCTTTTAGCTGGGTAGCTCAAATGTTCCCTGCTGTGACCTCCCCATACAGGCCATTGCAGTCGCATCATCTACAAGGACTTTCCTAGAAAAAAACCAAGCCAACAACCAAGCATTTTCCGTGGAGTTGACTCTGACTCATGGCAACCCCATGTGTGTCAGAGTAGAACTGTGCCCCACAAGGTTTTCAATGGCTAGTTTTTTGGAAGTAGATTGCCACGTTCTTCTTCCAAGATGCCTCTGGGTGGACTCAAACCTCCAACCTTTCAGTTAGCAATCAAGCATGTTAGCCCTTTGCACCACCCAGAGAAATCAGACTCTAGTAGTATTTCCTTCTAAACAGTGCTCAATGGAAAACATTCTGAAAATATCCATATAAAACTTACACACTGCCCATGGTCTGCCTGATATCAGCCCATAAGATCCTTCCAAAACAAATCTCAGTCCTCCTCCACTTCATTAAGGAGGGCAGTCTCTCAGGGGGAGAGGCACTACCACGTTGTGGTGACGAGTGCGGCTCTGGTGACGTAGGTGCCACATCAGCTCTGCCCCTTGTAAGCTGTGTGACCTTCTGAAGCTATTTAACTTCTCTCTTCTTCAGTTAAATTATCTGTAAAGTGAGAATAATAATAGTATCTACGTTATAGGGTTTCTATGAGAAATAAATTATTTCATATATGTGAAAATTATATAAATATAAATTAATTAAGCTAGAAAATTCTCATTTATATAAATAATTTTGAGTATAACCAAAAAAAACCAAACCAAACACAAAAATCTACAAAATTCATAGTTCTCAGAATGTGAAATTGCTTTGGTCAGTTTTTATGATCCGTCTCCTCTTGACTGTGATCATGATAAATATTTCTTTGAAATAGTATTGTATCTTTCCTTAGCAGTTGAAAGGTCAAGGAAAAATATGTAAAATATTTAGGCATTCCCTTCTACCCATAACTTTAAAATACCAGTGGTAGACTGCCTAATGTTGGTAACCAATTTTGGTACAAACAATAGTCACTGAAATATTAGCATGCAGAAAGCTACACATTTCAAATTTCAGTGAGCATTTATAAATGCACTTAAATATGCTGAAGTCTATCTTTTCTTCATGCGTTTTGCCATAAGTCAAATTAGAGAATTCTATGTCATAATTTCTCTTTGGAATGGTGGTGGAAAACAATTTCTCATATTTTTTGAACATAAATCCACTAGACTGTCACCAGCACTTTGGCCAAGAAAAAAATAATTCATGTTTATTAAATGCCAGAACTATGCTGAAATGTTAATGAAGAATGAGCTGACTGTGTGCAAGTAAGTAGAATACACAAAGCTACTCTTTGAGATTTTGTGTTCATAGAATTTACGGTTTAATGGGACATAGAGTTGACTTATAACAGTCTTGTAATTTTGTAAATGAAGGAACTCAGATCCAAAGAGGTGAAGTGACATGCTCCAGATCACAAAACCAGCTATCTCATGACCAAGTTCATCAGCCTTCCCACTGCACTGTAAATAAGCAAAGTAGCCCTCCACAGAAAGCACACTTTGCTTGAATAGTTCAAAATGGAAATCTGGGATTGTTCTTATGCACTTATCAAAATTTCATATATGTTACATGAGTGAATGCAGTTCAATGCAAACTGAAGGTGATAGAAATGAGTTCTCCTCTTTATATCTGTTCTATTCACAACTGTTTCTCTCAGGAAAAACAACAGCAACAACAAAATCTCTTATGATGGGTTGTCTGAACCGTCCATAGAATAAAGGTCTACATCATTAGACTCTAACAACATTCTTTAATAGCATTTCACAGAGAGAGAAGAAACAAAAATTAAAACGTAGAAATTGGTAGCATATTGCTTCGTGTTGTTAATTTGATGTGATTCACTCAGCTGCTGTTTGGACTGCACTTCCAATGAGAACAAAATGCACCTTTAGAGTTTGGAGAATTGTCCTCATAAGCCCTCTTCACCACCACCATTTCCATCACCACTAAATAACTTTCTAAAATGTTGTAAATGCTTTATGTTATAACCATGCTGTGGGGTATGGTGGTGATAATAAATACCTCTCAGGCAGTATTTTCTACAAGCCTCAGGTTAGTGGTAAGCACAAAAATATTCAGAATCTTTCTCTATATCTGAATGTGTAGCATATTAAACTATTTTGTCACTTAAATATTTTCTCCCACTGCTTATGACTGGTTTCTCAACTAAGTAGAAATTACAGAAGTGTCCAGGAGGAAAAAACAGTGCTTCCTTTGCAGTAGATCTGTATACAAATTTTTGTTTTGTCTTGCGGTACAATGATTTGATAATTTGTATTTTCTTAATCTCTTGATATACTTCCATTCTCTACTTCTAGACTTTCTAGTTTCTTCACTACATTAAATTACTTGGATATATTAATCAAGATTCTTTGATTGCAAGATATAAACTCTCAACTCAAATTAGCTTCAACCAAAAAGGAAATACGTTGGTTTGTGTCTCTAGGAAACCCAGTGGTAGAACTCAGTCTCAGGTAAGGCTGGATCTAGGGACTCAAGCAACATTGCCATTTTTCTCTTTCTCTCTCCTCTTTCCCATAATTTCTTCTGTATGTCAGCCTGATTCTGTCTTATTGAAGATATGCTTACTCTGTTTGGCAGATAGAACCTCAGATTCACAATTTCTCAACATCTTAACTTAGCATAACTTGTATAAAGAGGCTTCCTCTCTTCCCTCTCCAAATAGGGAAAGGATTCAGATTGGCCCTGCTTCAGTCCTCAACCAATGATTCATATCTGGGATGAGAGGGGTGGGTCACTGTTACAGTTTCAGCCTGGGTCACATGCTCAACTTTGGGTGGAGGCTGGGGCTGGGCAACACATCTGATAGCTCTCTCAGACCCTCTTGGAGAGGGGAAGGCATTCTGCAAATAGATGGGAGTGTTGCTATCAGAAGAAAGGGGATAGGAAATGTGTTAGGCAGACCCCAAAATGGCAGCCACCATGATTCAGCACACTTGTCTTTAGCTTTTTCCCACAGGGCTACTCTAAAGACAAGGCACATGATCCTAACAGATATGAGACCCTTGCACTAATTACCAGCCACCATCTGAGGAAGCACTTCTTCACCACCAGTGGTGTTCTTTAGTCATTATCCCTCATGTCTCCCACTCTCCTCTCTGCTAGGAGTGGGGGTAGCTCTCATGCTAAAGAGAGTAATTGGACCTTGGAGATGCTGATGGGAGAAGAAGGAATGGCTGTCGAGAAACGTGTTACAGACTGACTAGAGACCAGGTATCAGAAAATGCAGGTTTCAAATCTTAAATTGACAATTCAGTAACTTTGCAACCCTACCCTCAGTTCCTACCTCTCTGGGTTATTGGAAATAATACACGTAAAGCATATAGCAGAGCACCTGGTACAAAGTAAATAAATAGTAGTCACCATTAGTATTAAGGATATTATTATTGCTGTTGTTATGATTATTACTGTTATTTCCTTCTCTTTGCTTATCAAGCTGGGAATGAAGAGTGGCAATTTGAGACGGTAGAACAATTTTGAATTGAGAGTCTGATATTATAATGTGCTGTAAGTTTCCAAAGCTCTTTCATACATATCTCATTCAGTCTTCAAATTCCCCACTGAGTTAGAAAGCATTACTATCCAGCTTTCAGATGAGGAAGCTAAATCTCAAGGGAATTGTGATTTTATCAGGATTCAGGCATAGGTTTTCTGACTCCAGATTTTGTGCTTTCTTAATATGCCGCACCGTGAAGACTGATTTCTTCTGAGAGCCCAGCGTGTGACTTCACATGGCCATGCTAATCAAGGGGGCATAATGGATAAGAGGTGGCTTGAGAAGATGCTGAGAATGCTCATTAGGTCACCAGGGCTTTGCATACCTTGGCCAGGGATTGTCCCAGAAAGTGATAATAGCTGGCAAGCTGTGACCTGGTTGAGAGATAAGATGAGAGAAAAATTGAGACGAAGGAAGAGAAGCTGAGTGAAAGAATAAACAGATAAAGGTTGGGGAGAGGTAAATTAAAGTCAGCCTGACTATAACTAGTAGGAAAACAAATTTATTATTTTTTTTAATTATTGAACTTTTTGGTAAAGGAAAATAACAACTCATTACTTAAAGATGAGTATTACTTAGTCTAAGAAAGAAAGAATAAAGTGAATTAAGTTTTCTCTGTGAATCTTCTAGATTTTAACTTTTGGAAAGTGATATCCTTTAGGGACTTCAATAAATGCAAACAATTTTGTTTATTCAGTTTATTCTCCTTTCCAGAAAAAATCCCCAAATTTAAACTTAAATATCCTATTATTTAAAATACCTCCCTATAAAACTCTTTTCACCCAATATTGACATGGGATTTAATTTTTAATTATGACTTTAAACCTACTTTTCAACCTCCTTAAGTTTTCTTTGATATTCAGGAATGTGAAGGGACTGTGTTTTGCTTCTCACTTTCTTTTTAAGGAAGGGTCTTGAAGGTCCCTGAAGAGACCAGCAAACACATCGATGAGACAAACAATACACATTTTGCTTTGAAAAACATCCAAAGATGCACCACTGAGATGAAATCACAAACCTGTCATCTAGTCTTTTTATTTTTATTTATGTCATTTTCAGCTTTGATTCTTACACGTTCTTTTCCCTACAAACCTAGTCAAAAGTCAGAGAATATACATGTATATGCAAAACAAGGGAGCTCTCTTACTAATAAGATGCCTTGCTTAGAAATGTTTTGTAGATTCCAATCATTCATTCCATCAAGCAAGGCTGTGAAGAGGAGTACAAGGGCTAATATTTAAGATCTCCCATGTAGGGCAATTACAGTCTCACATGGGAGAGAAGCAGGGCTTTGAACCAGTTCTGCCTGGTTCAGTCATGGCTGATGAAGTGAAACCTGAACAGATCCGAATTTTTAAAATGTGGGTGAGCTGGAACCATAACTGGAACAGGAAAAATTATGAGTTGAAGCCCAGCTAGAAATTTAATCTCCCTTTTAGAAAAACAAGGGCAGAGTGCATGTTGCATAGCAACCAAATCTCTAGACCAGCAGAGTTGGACACAGTGGTGCCCCACTCAAAGATGGCAGCCAACCACGCACCTCTCCACAGTCCTGGGAATAACACAATCTTCTGCATCAGACTCCTGAGAGGTCTCACTACGCTTCTTCCGAGTCTTCCATTCCAGGGTATTGACTCGTAATTTTTCTTGTTCTGGTTATTGGTCCATTTTGCCCAAATTTTAAAAAATCAGGTCTGCTACAGTTTCATTTCATCAGCCGTGACTGAACTAGGCTGAACCAGTTCAAAGCCCTGGAGAGAAGGCATTTGCAGACATAGTTTTAAAGCAAATAGAAACTGAAACATGTTATAAGAAATATATGTTTCTGTATATTTGAAAACATAATTCCATAAAAATTTCTTTTGTTTCAAGGACCTAAAATCCATTCAAAATAGCTCTAATAAAATAAAAAGTCTTATTTTTAAAGAAGCAGAAAGGTTTTATAAGAATCCAGGAAAAAAAAAAAACAAACAACTCTGAGGCCACAGAAAGACACTACCAGACCCTCCATGATTTGCCCCCTCCACATTCTGACTGGCATGGTTCTTTCCATTCTTCCCCTGGCTCCCTTCTCCCAGCCCACTGGCCTCCTTGTGCAGGATGCTCCTTCTGTCCACATTGCTCTTCACAGATATTAGCATGACCCACTCTTTTTCCAGGCAGGCCCCCGCTCAAATGTCACCTGTCAGAGAGAACTTCTTTAACAGCTTGATGTAAAATCACACACACATTCCTTGATACTACCTCCACTATCCTTTTTTTTTTTTTCATGACATTCATCATCATTTCAACTTGGATATACCTTTTTGTCTATTTTCCTCCCCTACCTCATAAGATTAGACCATATAATATGAGCTTAGTAAATATTTGTGGAATACTTGGATAAATGGATGAGTGAGGAACAGGTCCAAGTCAGCGTAGCACCTGTCATGGATTGAATTGTGTCCCGCCCAAAATACATGTCAGCTTGGCTAGGCCATGATTCCCAGTATTGGGTGTGATTGTCCTCCATTTTGTGATCTGATTATTCTCCATTTTGTGATGTGTTGTAAATTCTGTGCTCTATGCCTGTGGTGGAGCCCTGGTGGCACAGCAGTTAAACATTCAGCTGTTAACCAAAAGGTCAGCAGTCAAATCCACCAGGCTCTCCTTGGAAACCCAATGGAGAGGTTCTACTCTGTCCTATAGAGCCACTATGAGTTGGAATAGACTCGAAGGCAATGGGTTGAGTTTATTGTTACGCCTGTGGTTATGGTCCCATTTGGGAATGAGCTGTCTGTTATGTTAATGTGGTAGGGTTAGGTCATATTAATGAGGATTAGGGTGGGATGCAACATCCTTACTCAAGCCACAGTCTGATCTGATGTAAGGGGAGTTTCCCTGGAGTATGGCCAGCATCACCTTTTATCTTACAAGAGATAAAAGGAGAGAGAAGAGAGCAGAAAGTGAGGGACCTCCTACCACTAAGAAAGAAAAGCTGGGAGTACAGAGTGTCCTTTGGACCTGGGGTCCCTGTGCTGAGAACCTCCTAGACCCAGGGGAAGATTGATATCAAGACACATGGAGATCTACAAGGAATACCGGGCCCATAGATGTTGAAAGGAGACAAGGAGCTTCCCCAAGAACTGGCAGAGAGAGAAAGCCGTCCACTAGAGCTGGTCTCTTGAATTTGGACTTCTAGCCTCCTAAACTGGAAGAGAATAAATTTCTGCAAGTTAAAGCCACCCACTTGTGATATTTCTGTTATAGCAGCACTAGACAACTAAGACAGTACCCAACCCCCTTCTCATCATTTCCTGGCTCTTGGTTACTTCTCTCTGTGTCTGCTTCATTTTTATTTCTCTTCCAACGAGCTCTGACACTCTGCTCCCTTATAATATAGAGGATGCATAACCTATAACAGGGACCAGTCTCTACTTTGCTAATAGCTCTACTCCAGTGTTTATCTCCAACTTCTACTGCCCTCCACATGTCTTAGTTTAGGGATGCTCTATTTGTCCAGCAGACATTATTTGTTTGTTTGCTTGCTTGCTTACTTTGTTTTGGTTTGGTTTGGGCTTTTGTGGGAAGAAGGTGGGAGGGATTAGGTATCACAAAGCTTGCCACCTATTCATTGTAGTTAGGGATTCTTCTAGAAAGGAATGTGAGAAGGAGAAGACAAGTGCTCTCAAATGTGTTTTGTTCAAGATAAGATTTCAGCTGAAAGCAGCAAAACAAGGAAATAATATTTTTGGTTGAGCCCCTGCTTATTGTGGTGACCTGTGCTCAGCACATGGAACACACAGCATTCAGTCTTTCCATCTGTTCTTCAAGAGGAGTATTACTCTCACGACTTCCACAGAGAGGGGCACCTGTAAGATAATATACCAGAAGAAGTGGAATGGAGACGCAAACCCTGGACGGCCTAGCTTCAAAATCCATGTTCTTCCCTTTCTAACACGTTTCCTTGGGTGGTGTTGAGTTTAGAGTGGAAAATGATCTTATAAGGGATTCCATAAAGGAATGAGCATCTCAAAGAAGGTGGGCAAGACATTGTCAGGAGTGCGAGAAAGGTGTTGCCACCGAAGACCACAGTGCAAATGGACATGGGGTAAAACACAAGCACTATGAAGCGAAGCCACCACCTATCTGTCAGTTTTTCATACTGTGGTGACTTTTGTGTTGCTATGATGCTGGAAGCTATGCCACCAGTATATCAAATACTAGCAGGGTCACCCATGGTGGACAGGTTTCAGCGGCGCTTCCAGATTAAGATAGACTAAGAAGAAAGTCCTGGCGATCTACTTCCAAAAATCAACCAATGTAAACCCTATGGACCACAATAGAATATTATCAAATATAGTGTTGGAAGATGAGCCCCGTAGGTTGGAAGCTATTCAGAATACACAGTGACCACAACAATGGACTCAAGCACACAAACAATCATGAAGATGATGTAGGACTGGGAAATGCTCTGTTGCAGACTTGACAGCAACTAACAACAACAACAACATGAGAGGAAGAGGGAAGATCCCTCCCTGCCTGAAGCACAGAGGGGAGGGAGGAAGAAATGGGGTGGAGAAGTCATTTGCAATCAGTTCATGGGGGGCTTTCAATGTCAGGCTAAGGATTTGGGGTTAAATAGACCTCATATAACTGGTGATTACGAATTGCCAAGAAAACAGAACTTGCCTCAAATTTTGTAGCATACTTTTTAGAAAGTGGAATTTCTTATTACTATAACATCTTAAAATATATAGGCCAGTCTAAATAAAGTAAGAAATACAATTAACATCAAGGTAACTTTAGAATCATTGCCTATTTGATGAGTGTCTGTTTCCTGCATGAATCAATCTGACCTTCAAAGGGAATTGATTCCAGAAAAGGCAGATCTGGGGATTTAAATTGAGTATGGAAAGCTGAAGGAACTGTTCTTTATAGTGTTGTTCAATTTTAATTCTTCCAGTAGTGCTTTCTACATGTACAAAATATGAACCCTGTGCAGACGCAAAACATTCCTCCAAGTTATTCTGCTCTTTTCCTTGCTCCAATGTTGTCCTCATATCCTCCCTCATTGCTTCCCCTGACTGCTGCTGAGATGTTTATGAACAAGGAAGAAAGCCTATATCTCAAGAACTATCTCATTTATAGGAAACATAAAGCAAGGATTTTCTCTTGTCCTGAAGTATCCAAATAATCCATCCTGAAACACGAAATGATAAATCTCTCTGCAGGCTCTTTGCTTTGCTTTATCTCCAGTTTTACTTCTCAATTGTTTCATCCCAGCACAACTAGCTTAAAATCAGAGAATTGTCCGTGTACAGATGAAATACAGCAGGGAAGGGAAGCGGATGGGTGTTTCTAAACAGCTTTTCTGCATCAGGTATTGCATCAGACACTTTACCTGTATTCACAGTCTCATTTAAAAACCACAGACCCTGCATGGGAAGTGTTAATACCTCCGTTATACCGATGAGGAAACTGAGGCTCAGAGATTCCATCTCTTATCTGAGCTCACTCACTGGTAGATCAGAGAACCAGAAACCAGGGTCTCATGTGCCCCCAATAATATCACCCACGTGGCTCCCCATAAGAACTATAACATTAAAATCTGTGATGTGTTAGTCTCTTAAATAATGGTAAAGTTTCTTTTCTTTTTTTAATTGTAAAAATATACAGAACACTTGCCAATTTAATGTTTTTCACATGTACAATTTAGTGACATCAATTACAATAATCACATTGTGCAACCATCACCAATATCTGTTGGTAAATTTCCATTATCGTAAACAGAAACTCAACGCTTCCTAAACAATGACTCTCCCTTTCTGTCTCCCTCCTGTCGCTGGTAACCACTAATAATAAATTTTGGTCTCTATACATTTGTCTATTCTAGATATTTCATGTGAGTGAGATAATTTTTGTGATTGATGTCATGCAGCATAATATTTTCAAAGCTCATCTGTGTTGGAGCATGTATTAATACTTCATTTCTTTTTATGGCTGAGTTATATTCCATTGTATGTGTATACTACATTTGATTTATTCTTCCATCGGTCAATGAACGCTTAGGTTGTTTCCAAAGGGATGAAGTTTCTTACAAGCCTTAGCAAAGCTTGCAAATCCCTCCTAGGTCAGGATGCCAAGACACTGCTTCTTAGACCTCCCTCGTCTGAAAGCTGTGAGGTCCTCCGTGCTTGCTCTGGCACTCAGCAGCAATGTAGTTTCAAGCCTCTGCTTTCTTGGTCAACCTTCTGAACTACATTGTCAAAGGAAGGTATACATTGTCCCTGGAATTTTAACAGCTGTTTCCATATTCTCAGTCAGTACCTGCCATTCACCTACATAATGAACCCACCTGATATTTTGAAGGAGCCAGATACTTTCTCTTGCTGCAAAACTTTATCCCAAACAAATAATATTTGTTTTAAAAAAATCATAAGAATCCCAAGTTCTTCCCTTTTATTCTCGCACACACTTAATAAAATTGGGAGCACAAAGATATTTTCAACAGGCAACTATTGCATGTGTGGTTTGGGGGAAGTATTAATACCAATTGCCATGGAGTCAATTGTGACTCCTGGTGACCCTGTATGTGTCAGAGTGGAACTGTGCTCCATAGGAGTTTTCAATGGCTGATTTTTTGGAAGTTGATTGCCAGGCTTTTCTTCCAAGGTGCCTCGAGGTAGACTTGAACCTGTAACCTTTTGGCTAGCAGCAGAGCATGTTAACCGTTTCTCCATCCAGGGATTCCTTTGGAGAAATAGACAACCAGTTACTTTTTTCAGTGTGTAGGATGAATACTAGAAAGAGCAATTCAGTTCATCTTCAGGGAATGATCAAAATGACTAGATTTTTAACGGAATATGGGCTAGTCCTTATGATTCATGAATATATTTGTAACTGCCTCTTAAGACATATGTTGGGCTCTGCCTGTGGCAATCATGTTTTTCTTTCTCCCTCCTCAACACAGGTGGTGACTGAGTATGATAGCAATCAACTCGTTAGGAAGTTTTACTTCTGCTTCTTCTCCCCCCAGCATTCATTCTCCATGTACTTCTCTTTTTTTAAGTAAATGATGATTTTATTTCCCAGATTTCTTCACATGAAATTATAAGGGTACCATAATTACGTATAAGGATCTCAAAACAATACGTTAAAAACACTGTAGAGTTTAAAGCTCTTTAATATGCAATCCATTCATCGGCAATGCTAAACAGCTTTGCTAGAGTAATCTGTAAATAAAGAACTAAAGACACATGCTGTGAGTTTGTTGTCTCTGGGTATTTTCAATACACTCAAACAAGCTCATACTCAATTCTTTGAACTAAGGCATTGTCCTCCCACCCAGTAACTGATTGTTCATATGGCTTTTAACAAGGTGACATGAGAGAGTAATGATCATAAGCAGACCTGCCGTTTTTTCTCCGAAGAATTTTTACTAGACTATGCGGACAAAAAAGCCCTGGTGTCACAGTGGTTAAGATCTGCGCTGCTAACCAAAAAGTCAGCATTTCAAATCCACTAGCAGCTCCTTGGAAACCCTACGTGGCAGTTCTACTCTGTCCTATAGGGTCTCTCTATGAGTTGGAACTGACTCCACAGCACATAACAACTAACAACATGTGGACAACCATAGCAATGTTTTAAATTAGTAACTTTAATAGCCTGACTGAACATTTGCTGGATGGTCTTGCAGAATACACCTCTCCTTCTCTTTTCATAGTCCCCCACCTGTGCACTTTGAGTAAAATTGACCTAATGCCCTTCTGAGGGGCTGGCCTTGACTTAGCCCAGTCACTGTGTCCATCCTCTAGGGACTGGTCACGGATGGACACATGTTGCAAGTCAAGACAATGAGCTTGAGATGTTTCCTGGGGGCTTCTGGAAAAGGAAGCTTCCTTTTTCATTTCTGGTGTGTTTCTGGAAGAGAGACAATCTCCTTCTCTGGACTTCAGGTCTGAATTGCTGCAGCTGTGTTACTACAGAGAAGGGAGTCAGTCTGTAGGTGACTATCACACACTGAGGAAGTCAGTGCTGAGAGAATTGCAGAGAAAGAAAGCCACAGCTTAACAATCTTGGGAACTCTGGATTAGGCCTCTTCTCAAAACTCTTACTGAGTTACACTAATCAATATATTACTACTTGCTCCAAGCAGTTAGTATCATGTTGTTTATTTCTATCAACTAAGACATGCTAACTGATACAACCTGCCAGATGTTCAAGAAATAGTAATACATCTACTGCATATTGGTGGCACTTTTTCTGGGGCCCTCTTCCTTTCTCTTTGGATCTTTCTATATCAGAAAATCTTACCTCTTCATTAGAACTTTTGTATTAATTTTTTTTATTGTGGTGATTATATATATAACAAAACATTTTTTGCATGTACAATCCAGTGACAGTAATTACTTTTATCATGTCATACGACCTTCACCACTTTCCATCTCCAAATTTTTCTATCACCCTTAATAGAAGCTCAGTGCCCCCCAAGCAACTGCTCTCTCTTACCTCATCCCTCCTACTTCTGGTAATCACTAATTGACTTTGGTCTCTATACATTTGTCTAGTCTAGATATTTCATACAAGTGGGTCTTCATTAGAAATTTTAAAAATATTTTAATAAAGGGGATCTGTGAAGTTTCCTCAGCAGCTTCATAAATGAGTTTGAGATTCAGTCATTCAAGCACATACTAAGGGAGCCCTGGTGGCCCAGTGGTGAAACACTCAGCTGCTAACTGAAAGGTCAGCAGTTCGAACCCACTAGCTGCTCCACTGGAGAAAGATGTGGCAGTCTGCTTCCGCAAAGATTTGCAGCCTTGGAAACCCTTGAGGCAGTTCTACTCTGTCCTATACAGTCACTATAAGTTGGAATTGACTCAACAGCAAGGGGTTTGATTTTGATTTTTTATGTGCCAACGGAAGGAGCCCCAGCAGCACAGCAGTTAAGCACCTGGCTGTTAACTGAAAGGTTGGCAGTTCTAACCCACGAGGCACTCCACGGGGGAAAGACCTAGTGATCTGCTTCCGTAAAGATTACAGCCTTGGAAACACTACGGAGCAGTTCTACTCTGTCCTATAGGGTTACTATGAGTCAGAATTGACTTAATGACAATGGATCTCATGCTCCAACCACTCTGTCTTTAAAAAGAGCACCTCTATCCCAGTTAATTGGCCTAATGTTGTGTTGAGTGCTTCTGTTCTACCTCCTAGTTTGTTGTGCAGTTCCTGAGGTTTTAAAAGCTTACAAGCAGCCCTCCAAGGTACAATAATTAGTCTCTATTTGCCTGGAGCAACAGAGAAAGAAGGAAAATCAGGAATAGGAGGAGGAGATAGAATGCTTGGCTAATTGTCTCCATGAACAACAGCCTCCTTTGCCATGAGAACAGAACTGGTGCCCAGCTACCATTACTGAATGTTTTGATCAAAGATTCTATAAAAGAATCCTGATCAGAAGGGGGAAAATGTAGAACAGAATTTCAAATTCTTATGGAATCCAGATTTTCTGGAGTCATTGAGGCTAAATGAACCCCTGAAATTGTAGCCCTGAGATAATCTATAAACTTTAAATTTTAAACCAAAAATATCCATTGAAGTCTTCTTCAAATCAAACTGTAGTTTAGCTTAATTAGTATAGAATGTCTGCCTTGAGCATTGTACTCTTTTAAAGAACTATCTATATGGGATCAAATTGACAACAGCAAGTTGAAAAGTTAGATACGAAACTTCGAGGGCATGAGTTTATGTTAATGGAAGAGGAACAATTCAGATAAGGAGCATAAGAATGATTATGCAACTACAAAAATATAATCAATGTCACTGAACTGTATATGTAGAAATTGTTGAATTAATGTATGCTCTGCTGTGTATACTTTCAACAACGAAAATTATTTAGAAAACAGCACATTTGTTTTATTATTTGAGATCTATATAATATTTATTTTGAAATAGCTATTAGACAGTTAAATATATGAGCTATTGAATTGGTCTAATCTCCTCATTTTATAGATTATGAAATTGAAACTAAAGGAAGTTTAAGTGATTTATCCAAAGTCACATGGTAAGTTTCTGAGGGGGAATGAAATTCCTGGTTTCTTGACTCATGGTCCAGTGTCCTATGCATTGCACTCTCTTGTCTTCTAGTATTGATTGTCAGTACCTTTGGTAATAATTAGAATATTACTGGTTTTTCCAGGCTTTAATTAACAGTTTGGTCTGCAAAAATTGAATCAGAAAGCTAAGAAGAATTTATTTCCCTATGAAATTTCTAAAATTTCTAGCACTTGCTATTTTCAGACAGGCTAGAAATACCTTGTGAACAGCTTCTCTCCTAAGATTTTGGCATCTGCCTCTTGCTATGCTCAGACATAGAAAGTGTAGAGAGTTGGAGAAAATTAAGTATAATAATATACCTGAAAAGTCTTAGCTCTACAAGTGTGTATGTGTGCATGTGTGTATTCTTCTACATTTTAGAAGGACCAAGTAATTCAACCAGCCCAACCAAACCAAACCTGTCACAGTCGAGTTGATTCTGACTCATAGTGACCTTATAGGACAGAGTACAACTGCCTCGCAGGGTTTCCAAGGAGTGACTGATGGACTTGAACTACCAACATTTCGGTTAGCAGCCGTAGCTCTTAACCACTGCACCACCAGAGCTCCAGAGAATTCAAAGGAACTTTCAAATATCAGACCTAGACCCTGATATTGCCCAAACTCTATTGATTTTTTCCTGTAGACTGAATGTTTGTCCTGACCTGTCCTGTTTTTACAGCAGTCATTTGCTACATGTTGTGATAGCACCAATTTAGAATGGATATAAACAATCTTTTTGTTTTTGACAACCAGATTTAGGAATAATCACTGACTGATCGTCTCACAATGGCTGTGGCTTCATTCCCAGCAGAAAACCACAGGGTCCTCTTGGAAGCTGATCTTTGTTTCTTTGTGTTCCGATAAGCGATAATTCAGGTGATTCCTGATAGCGTCCAAGTAGACAATAAACGATATAACGTCAGCTCTTCAGAAATATAATTTTCTCTTGTACTGCTACAGTAGGGCCTGGAATGGATTTTAGCTCCAATCCCAGGAGTATCATCTGGTTATTTAATATCAGTATTCATTGTATTAAACCACTTTGTTGTGATCAGCTGCATACTTCGTTTCATTACCCTCCTTTTCATTAATTGTGTGTAATATTAATTCTCTTTGACGCTGTATTTGATTTTCATGTGTAAATAAATCCTACCTAATCTCTTTGTTTTTCATTTCTGATAATTAATACTTTGATGGCTGCATTGCTTATTGCAGGGGGAAGGGGCGGGGGAGATGGTGTTGTCTTTTCTACACCTGTCCTCTGTCTGATCAGTGTGCTCAACCACTGTGTTAAAAACATAAGAAATGTATTTTGACTTGAAACTCACTCAAAATGTGTTGCGTTTATTTTGATCAAGTAGTGAGAGTTGCATCTTCACTCTCTAATATTAAAGATTGTCCTCCAGGATTGTAGTTTCTGGCTTTTAAAGGGGAGTTTAACTTCCAAGCTAGAGTGTTTGGAAAATCAACTGAATGAATGACTAGAAACATTTTATCTGAAAAGGAAAAAGGAGGGAAAAACTGAAGAATGGTGTATTCAGTTTAGAAAAAAAAGGACATTTCTCTTTCTGTTTTCTAACACTTCATGTGGATATTTTTTATATGAGATTCTGAATGGATAGATAAACAGACATACAAGTACGTGTACATACCAAAACCCATTGCTTTCAAGTGGATCCCAACTCACAGCAACCCTATAGGACAGAGTATAACTGCCCCATAGAGTTTCCAATGCTGTAATCTTTATGGAAGCAGACTGCCACATCTTTCTCCTGCAGAGTAGCCGGTGGGCTAAAATACCAACCTTTTAGTTAGCAGCTGACCGCTTAACCATTGCACCCGGGTATTTTCTCTCTCTCACGGTGTGTGTGTGTGTGTGTGTGTGTGTGTGTGTGTATGTATATATATATGTAGGTATGTGTATACAAGAAGTCACCAACTTACTACTTACTCAAGTTACGACAAACCACACTTAGGACAGCGCCCCCCCCCCCCGCCCTTTTTGTACATCTTATTAGCAAAATGGAGCCCTGGTGGCACAGTGGTTAAGCATTTGGCTGCTAACCGGAAGGTCAGCAGTTTGATTCCACCAGCTGCTCCTTGGAAACCCTATGGGGCAGTTCTTCTCTGTCCTATAGGGCCGCTATGAGTCAGAATGAATTCGATGGCAACGAGTATGGTATTAGCAATACGCATTATATAATATTGCAGCACATAATTTGAAAATATTATCATTCTCAAGTCAATCTCCAAAGACAAATAAAGATTGCATTTATAAAGATACTGATAACAAAATGAAAATAGAAAAGAAAAAAAACTATTTGACTTACGTTAGAAATGACTTAGGAAGGAGTTCTTGGAACAAAATCCATTGTAAATCAGAGACTACCTGTATACATGTACATATACATATACATGTTGTTGTTCTTAGGTGATGTAGAGTTGTTTCTGACTCATAGCGACCCTATGTACAACAGAACAAAACACTGCCCAGTCCTGCGCCATCCTCACAATTATTGTTATGTTTGAGCCCATTGTTGCAGCCCGTGTGTCAATCCATCTCATTGAGGGTCTTCTTCTCTTTTGCTGACCCTCCACTTTACCACACATCATGTCCTACAGGGACTGGTCCCTCCTGAAATCATGTCCAAAGTACATGAGACGAAGAATCGCCACTTTCACTTCGAAGGAGCATTCTGGCTGTACTTCTTCCGAGACAGATTTGTTTATTCTCCTGGCAGTCCATGATATATTTAATATTCTTTGACAACACCATATTCAAAGATATCAATTCTTCTTCAGTCTTCCTTATTCATTGTTCAGCTTTCCTATGTATATAAAGTGACTGAAAATACCACGGCTTGGGTCAGGCGCACCTTAGTCCTCAAAGTGACATCTTTGCTTTGTAACACTTTAAAGAGGTCTTTCACAGCAGATTTGCCCAGTGCAATCCATCGTTTGATTTCTTGACTGCTGCTTCCGTGGACGTTGATTGTGGATTCAAGTGAAATGAAATCCTTGACAACTTCAAAATTTTCTCCACTTATCATAATGTTGATTATAGGTCCAATTGTGAGGATTTTTGCTTTCTTTATGTTGCAGTGTAATCCATACTGAAGGCTGTAGTCAAGTCCTCTTCACTTTCAGCAAGCAAGGTTGTGTCATGTGCATAATGCTGGTTGCTAACGAGTCTTCCTCCAATCCTGATGTCCCATTTTCTTCATATAGTCCAACTTCTCAGATTATTTGCTCAGCATACAGACTGAATATGTATGGTGAAAGGAAACACCCCAACACACACCTTTCCTAATTTTAAACCATGTAGTATCCCCTTGTTCTGTTCAAATGACTTCCTCTTGGTCTATGTACAGGATCCTCATGAACACAATTAAGTATTCTGGAATTCCCATTCTCCACAATGTCATCCATAATTTGTTATCTTCCACCACTCCAATGCCTTTACATAGTCAATAAAACACAGGTAAACATCTTTCTGGTATTCCCTGCTTTCAGCCAAGATCCACCTGACATCAGCAATGATTCCACATTCTCTTCTGAATCTGGCCTGAATTTCTGGCAATTCCCTGTCGGTGTACTGCTGCAACCACTTTTTAAAGATCTTCAGCAAAATTTTACTTGATTGTGATATTAATAATATTATTCAATAACTTCTGCATTCTGTTGGATCACCTTTCTTTGAAATGGGCACATATATGGATCTCTTCCAGTCACTTGGCCAAAGAGCTATCTTCCAAATTTCTTGGCATAGATGAGTGATCACTTCCAGTATTGCATCCTTTTTGTTGAAGCATCTCAGTTAGTATTCCATCAATTTCTGGAGCCTTGTTTTTCTCCAATGCCTTCAGTGCAGCTTGTACTTATTCCTTCATTACTATTGGTTCTTGATCATACGCTACTGCCTGAAAATAGTTGAAAGTTGTCCAGTTCTTTTTAGCACAACGACTCTATGTATTCCTTCCATCTTCTTTTGATGCTTCCTGTGTTGTTCAATATTTTGCCCATAGAACCCTTTAATATTGCAACTCGAGGCTTGGATTTTTTCTTCAGTTCTTTCAGCTTGAGAAATGCCTAGCTTGTTCTTCGCTTTTGGTTTTCTAATTCCAGATCTTTGCACATTTCATTATAATATTTTAGTTTGTCTTCTGGGGCCACCCTTTGAAATCTTCTCCTCAACTCTTTTACTTCATCATTTCTTCCTTTACCTTTAGCTACTCCACATTCAAGAGCAAGTTTCAGAGTCTCTTCTGACATCCATTTTGGTCGTTTCTTTCTTTCCTGTCTTTTTAATGACCTTTTTTAGCTTTATACATATATATACATGTACGTATATATAATTATGGAACATTATTAAGAGGAATGGAAGTTTGGGTGACCTTGGTGCTTTTTGACCATGTATCTGGGGGTTACCCAGAAACCTCCCTTCTGTAAACAAAACACATGACAATTTTATTTATACTTATCTATTTGAAATATATTTGTGTTGATTACATGGTGTGGCATTTGCTTACTAATTAACTCCAGGGACTTTCGAGTTTTTGGAAAGGCTGTCATGGAGGTTAGTTGACACAATATCCATTATGGATCCCTAGATGCTTACGTGAATCGTATTTCTCATTTGAATCTGCCTTCTGAAAGTTATTCGTGGAAGACCACATTTCTGTTTGTTCTGGTTCCTATGTGAAGCAGTTAGACCAAATCTTTGTAAATTTAGAAAATAAAAACTTCATTTGCATAAAGAAACGATTTTGCTAGGTGTTTCTATGCTATTTAACTTAATTGTTCACATTAATCCTCTGTGTATTTCAAAAGCGTTTATGTGATTGATTTCTTAGGAATTTTCCAATGTCCAAAATAGCATCTGTATATTTGGGTTGATGTTTTACTAATATCTGTGTAATATCACCTTAAAAGAGTTGTCGTAATTCCATTTGATTCGATTTAATTCAAGTTCTCCTGAGACCGTTTATGTAAAATATTATCACATCTTTTATTCTTCCTGACAAGTGGTTATTATATTTCCAGAATTTATCTTTAATATACACTACAGCATTTTGGAAGCTGGCTGGGGATTGGTGGGTTTTTTTGTTTGTGTTGCTTTTTGTTATTTTAAAAATGCAATGTAAGCTTGAGTACTAGAGAAAGGAGAATTATTCTAGCATTGCACATTTACATTTTTATGTTTAGGCATATCTTTTTATTATAATATTTAAGACAATTTAAATCTACATCTAATTTATGAAGAAGTAAAGTTAAAATGTTAGGCATTGAGTTTTTCAATTACTGTCAGTTTTATTAGACAAACAATAGGGAGTTTCTATTTCCTCTGCCATCCACACCTTTGTATTTTCTGAAGCATGCATGCATTATCTCAATTTGCTATAATACGCTTGCCCAAGGAACTTGGAGAAACAATTAGAAAAAAGTAGTTTAGTAGCTGCTGTAACAGGGCCCAGCTTTCTCTCAAACTTCAAAGGAAGCTCCTGCTGCAGATGAGATACAGGAGGAGGCTGCGGTAGGTGCACCAGGGTTACAAGGCACTCGTGGACCTGCTCTCTGTTCTTCCCTTGAAGGACAGAGCTAAGAAAGCCAACAGAGGTGAGGATGAGGGCAGTGGAAGTCAAGTGCTGCAGAATGGAATTTGCTCACATCAATACAAGAAACATTCATATTACAACAAGTGAGATTTCTCATTTAACCATTTTCCACTAGCCACCTTTTTAAACCCTCAATGTCCAGCCATTTCAGGAGGTAGCATATGATCATGAACCAATGGTAATGAAGGAAGAAGTCCAAGCTGCACTGAAGGCATTGGCAATAAACAAGCCTCCAGGAATTGACAGAATGCCAATTGAGATGTTTCAACAAATGAATGCAATGCTGGAAATGCTCCCTCATCTATGCCAAGAAATTTGGAAGACAGCTACCTGGCCAACTGACTGGAAGAGATCCGTATCTGTGTCCATTCCAAAGACAGGTGATCCAACAGAATGTGGAAATTATTGAACAATATCATTAATACGACACACAGGTAAAAACTTACTGAAGATAATTCAAAATCTTTTGCAACAGTACATCAACAGGGAATTGCCAGAAATTCAGGCCAGGTTCAGAACGGGAATTCTAGGATATTTGATCATACTCATGAGGAACCTATACGTAGACCAAGGGGCAGTCGTTTGAATACAAGGAGATGCTGTGTGGTGGAAAAGTGTGCATCAGAGTTGTATCCTTTCACCATACTTATTCAATCTGTAGGCTGAACAAATAATCTGAGAAGCTGGACTACATAAAGAAGAACATGGCATCAAGATTGGTGGAAAACTCATTAGAAACCTGCAATATGCAGATGACACACCTTGCTTGCTGCCGCAACGAAGAGGACTTAAAGCACTTACTGGTGAAGATCAAGGACTATAGCCTCTAGTATGTATTACACCTCAACATAAAGAAAACAAAATTACTCACAACTGGACCAATAAGCAACATCATGATAAACGAAGAAAATACTGAAGTTGTCGAGGATTTTATTTTTACTTGGATCCACAATCAACAGCAGTCAAGAAATCAAATGATGGATTGCATTGGGCAAATCTGCTGCAAAAACTTCTTTAAAGTGTTACAAAGCAAAGATATCACTTTGACAACTAAGGTGCGCCTGACCCAAGCCGTGGTATTTTCAATCACCTCATATGCATAAGAAAGCTGAACAATGAATAAGGAAGACTGAAGAAGAATAGATGTCTTTGAATATGGTGTTGTCAAAGAATACTGAATATATCATAGACTGCTAGGAGAATGAACAAATCTGTCTTGGAAGAAGTACAGCCAGAATGCTCCTTAGAAATGAGGATGGAGAGACACCGTCTCAGGTACTTTGGACGTGTTATCAGGAGGGACCAGTCCCTGGAGAAGGACATCATGCTTGGTAAAGCAGAGAGTCAGTGAAAAAGAGGAAGACCCTCAGCAAGATGGACTGACACACCAGCTGCAACAATGGGCTCAAACATAGCAAGGATTGTGAGGATGGCGCAGGACCGGGCAGTGTTCTGCTTTGTCGTACATAGTGTCACTATGAGTCGGAACCGACTCAATACCACCTAACAACAACAAAAACAGATCCCATTTAGATTCACGGTTTTGAAAATGCTCCTGTCTTTGTGTACTTATCTTCCTGTGAAATGTAATGGCATATAATTCAGCAAATATGCTGTGTTATTTTGTGTCTCTTTAATTTTAGAAATTGTGCTTGCTCCACATGGAGGTCACTTCTTCACTCTGCTCTCCTGATAAATTCCCACTACTTCTTTAGAAACCCCCATCAAACATCATCACCTCAACAAAGCCATCGCTGATTCCCGAGGGTTAATTATACCCTACTTTGAACTCTTGGAGCCCTGGTGGTGCAGTGGCTAAGGGCTGCTAACCAAAAGGTCGACAGTTCAAATCCACCAGCCATTCCTTGGAAACCCTGTGAGGTAGTTTTACTCTGTCCTACAGGGTCCCTATGAGTCTGAATGGACTTGACAGCAACAGATCTATTTGTTGTTTTGGCTAAATCCTTATTATGTCTTATATGTATTGCTACTGGACTTTTCATACTCTAGTACTAGTAATTGTTTCTGTTTGCCATACCAGACCAAAAGCTTTTGGAAGGAATGATCCACCTCCTCTTTGCTTTTTATGCTCACCTACTAGGTACCAATTACTGTCTGTAATTTTATATTCTCTCTAAATTTTTGCAGCAGTTTTATAACCACCACACAAAGAAGACAGAATATCTCCAATTTTCAGGTGAGGAAACTGAGGCTCCAAGAATGTTGTTCAGAGAAGCAACATTCCAGAGGATAAGTCTGTACCCAGAATTCTAGTACAGAATTGAAATTATGGTCAGTTGAATCCCGAAGTCCAGGACCATTTAAGGGCATGTTATGGATTGAAATGTGTCCTCCAAATATATATGTTGAAATCCTCAACCCTGGTACCTGTGAATGTGACATTGTTTGGAAATAGGGTCTTTGAAGGTGTTATCAGTTAATGTGAAGTCATACTAGAGTAAGGTGGATTCTGAGTGGTGTCCTTAAAAAAAGGAGAAGAGACATAGACTGACACTCAAAGTGAAAAATTGCATGTAATGCTGCAGCTGCAAGACAAGGAATGGGTATAGGTACCAGAAATCTGGGAAAGACAAGAAAGGATTTTCCCCCTAGAGCCTTCAGAGAGAGCATGGCCCTGCTGATGCCCTGAATTTGGAATTTCCAGCCCCCACAATCACGTGAGCCAATTTTATAAAATCAATCAATCTCAAGCTCGATCTCTCTCTCTCTTCCTTCCTTCCTTATTTTCTCCCTTCCTTCTTTCCTTCTTTCTTTCTTTCTCTCTTTCTGCGTTTCTTTCTCTCTCTTTCTTTGCCCAGTATATCTTATTGGTTCTGTTTCTCCGGAGAACCCTGACTAATACAGATGTTGGTACTGGAAATTGGGCTGCGGATATAACAAATATCTAAAATGTGGAATTAAAGAGTTTTGAGATGCTTAATAGTAAAAGCCTAGATTGTCATGAAGAGATTCTTGGCAGAATTATGGGTGTTACAGGCAATCCTGGTGAGGCTTCAGAAAGAAGTGAGGAGAACTGTAGGTAAAGTTTCTACCATCCTAGAAAATACATATATCCTTATGAACAGAATGTTGCTAGAAATGTGTACCTTAAATGTGCTTTTGATGAAGACTTAAAAGAAAATGATAAATACATTCTGGACACAGAAGAAAAGTTGATCCTTATTATAAAGTGCCAAAGAAGTTGGCTGAATTATTTTCCAATGTTTTGTGGAAAGTAGAGCTTGTAAGTGATGAACTTGGGTATTTAGTTAAGGAAATTTCTAAGCAAAATGTGTAAGGTGCAGCCTGGTTTCTCCATGCTTCTTATAGTAAAATGTGGACAAGAGATAAATTGAGGAATTAACTGTTAAAAAGAAAACAGAACGTGAAGACTGGTGGTGCAAATGATTAAGCACTCAACTACTAACTGAAAGGTCGATGGTTCAAACCCACCAACAGGCACCTTGGAAGAAAAACCTGGCAATCTGTTTCTGAAAGGTCACAGCCATTGAAAACCCTACGGAACACAGTTCTACTCTGACACACATGGAGTTGCCATGAGTCGGAGATGACAGCAACTGGTTTGGTTTTTATGTTTGTTTTTTGGCCATATTATAAAAATTGAGAACTTACTCAAGAGAGAACATCAAGGATGTAGCCAACAACAGTTTGCTAAAGAGATTAGGCCTGTGATTTATAGATCCAATTAACCACATCATGGGAAAAGCTGCCAGTTTAGGCTGAAGCGGGCAGAGATGGGACAAAATGAAGTAAGGCTGTTGGTGTCCTGGGATTCTACAGGCAGGAAGATGGGTTGAAAGAGCTACTCAGCTGCAAACACGTACTATCCTTCAGAAAAGGGAAAGATGACTTCGAGAGTAGTTCAGGGGGAACAGTGCTGTGGCTGCCTGCACAGGTTGGGGGTCGGGCTGCCTCTTTGGTTCCAGGTGGCAGGGCAACCTCCTCAGTTCCAGGTGGTGGGGCTTCCACCAGAGCAGAGGTCCAGGGAGAACAGGCCCACTTCCCCGCTGGGTCTGGAGAACAAAGTGTCCAGCCAAAGAGAATTATTCTGAGGCCTTGAAACCTAATGGAATTAGCCCAGTTGGGTTTTGGACTTGTTTGGGACCCATGGCCCCTTCTTTTCCTCTAATTCTCCCTTTTGGAATGCAAGTGTCTGCTCTATGTCTACACAACTATTGTACTTTGGAGGCACAGGTCAATAGATGCAGAGGAATTTTTTCCCCAGGATGGACCATACCCAGAGTCTCACCTGTACCTCATTTAGATGATTCAGAAGATGAGATTTTGGACTTATACTTGATAGTAAAATGAGCTAACACTTTTAGGGATGCTGGGCTGTGGTGAATGTATTTTGCTCATGGGACCAGTTAAACCAGTTGCTGTCAAGTCAGTTCTGACTCATGGTGACCCCATGTTTGTCAGAGTAGAACTGTACTCCATAGGTTTGCTTGTTTATTTGTTTTTTGTATGTGTGTTTTAGGTGAAAGTTTATTCAGCAAATTAGGTTCCTGTTTAACAATTTTATACAAATTGTTCCATGCCATTGGTTACAATTTTTATGTGTCAGCATTCTCATTTCCATTCTGTTTGTTCTATTTCCATTGATTTATCTTCCTTTCTCCTCCTTGCCTTCTCATCTTTGCTTTTGGGTACATGTTGACTGTTTCATCTCATATAGTCAATTGTTTAAGGGAGATCACTACTCACGGGTGATATTGTTTTATTTTATAAGTCAATCTATTATTTGGATGAAAAGTGACCTACGGAAATAGCTTCAAATCCAAGTTCAAAGGTTATCTTGGAGCAATAGTCTCAGGGGTTCCTCTAGTCTATCAGTCCTGTAGGTCTGGCCTTTTTTAGAAATTTGAGTTCTGTTCTACATTTTTCTGCCATTCTATCTGGGACCTTCTATTGTGTCCCTGGTCATAACAGTCAGTAGCAGTAGCTGGCCACCATCTGGTTCTGGTCTCAGGTTAGAGGAGGCCATGGTTCATGTGGGCTATTAGTCCTGTGGGCTAATTTCTTCTTTAAGCCTTTGATTTCCTTCATTCTCTTTTGCTCAGTATGGGTAGAGAAAAACAGTTCTATCTTAGCTGGCCACTTGAAAGCTTTGAAAACCCCAGACACTACTCACCAATCTAGAATATAGAACATTATCTTTGTGAACTATGTTATGCCAATTGACTAAGTTGTCCCCTGAGACTATTGTCCCAAGACATCGAACCCAGTAAACCAATTCTGCAAATTGTTTGGATATGTCTAGGAAGCCTTTGTAACTGTGCCCCCTAGGTGGTTTGTTATATATGTGGATATGTATGTAGCACACACAGACGTGTATATATATACAAGTGCCTGCAGATACACCTATACATGCACGTGCACTTACTTGTGTATGCCATTCTATACCCATATATGTATCCATATCTACCCATGTAACTGCACACATATTTTTTGGTTATTTTAACTGTTGTTGCAAAATTGATTATGTTACAGCATTTACCTAAATTGTCCTGTTTTCTCATGTACTTCTTAGTATCTTTATTTACCTTGGTCAAGCTATGCTGACTTCTCCCTCATTTGGTCTTGTCTTTCCTATCACCAAAAGTAACAAGTGTCTACTGTCTAGAAAGTGATTTCCCCCTCCCACTCCCTCCCATCTCTGGTAACTGTCAAAGAATTTTGCTTTCTGTGTTTATATCCATCCTTAATTTTTTTATAATATTTGGACCATACAATATTTGTCTTTTTGTGATTGACTTATTTCACTCAGCATAAAGTCTTCCAGATGTGGCTGTGTAGTGCATTTTGAAATTGGCAAATGTGAGGCATCCTATTTTATTCTTCCTCAATATTGCTTTAGCTATTCAGGGGTACCTTCCTTTACATATAAAGTTGGAGATTAGTTTTTCCATTTCATTAAAGAATACTGTTGAGATTTGGATCAAGATTGCATTTTATCTATTGATTACTTTTGGTAGTATCGACGTTTTCACGATGTTAATTCTTCCAATCCATGAGCACGGAATGCTCTTCCATTTATGCAGATCTTTTATTTTCTTGCAGTAGTGTTTTATAGTTTTCCTTGTATAAGTCTTTTACATCCCTGGGGGCTTAAAATCCTTTATCCTTTTGGGAACTATTGTAAATGGTATTGTTTTCTTGATTTCCTTTTCAGAATCTTCTTTGTTAGTGTAGAGGAACTCAGCTGTTTTTTGTGTGTTGATCTTGTACCCTATCACTTTGCTGAATCCTCCTATTAGTTCCAGTAACTTTCTTGTGGAGTCTCTGGAATTTTCTATGTTTCTGTGATAGGATCATGTCATCTTTGAATAAGGATAGTTTTACTTCTTTCTTTCCGATTTGGATTTCCTTTTTTTCCCTTTCGTTTCGTTGCTGTAGCTAGGACTTCCAGTACAATACTGAATAAGAGCGTTAATAAAGGGCATCCTTGTCTCATTCCCATTCTCAAGGGGAATGCTCTCAATCTTTCTCTGTTGAGAATAACGTTGGCTGTTGGTTTTGCATCTATGCCCTTGATTATGTTGAGGAATTTCCTTCTATTCCTATTTGGCTGAGAGTTTTTATCAGGAAAGGGTGTTGAATTTTATCAAATGCTTTTCTGTGTAGATTGAGAAGATTCTTTTCCGCTGTTTTATTTATGTGGTGAACTACGTTGATTGATTTTCTAATGTTGGACCACCCTTGCATCCCTGGTATGAATCTCACCTGATCATAAAGTATTATCTTTTTGATGTGCTGTTGAATTCTGTTGGCTAGAATTTTGTTGAGAATTTTTGCATCTATATTCATGAAGGATATTGGTCTGTAATTTTCTTTTCTAATGGTGTCTTTGTCTGGTTTTGCTACCAGAGTTATGCTGGCTTCATATGATGAATTAAGGAGTATTCCTTCTTTTTCTATGTTCTGGAATAGTTTGTAGAATTGGTGTCAACTCTTCTCTGAATGTTTGGTAGAATTCACTAGTGAAGCCATCTGGGCTGGGGCTTTTTTTGGCTGAGAGTTTTTTTTATGACTGCTTCAATTTCTTCTTTCATTATGGGTCTGTCCAAATTTTCTGCCTCTATTTGTGTTAGTTTAGTTTAGGTGTTTCTAGAAATTGTCCGTTTCTTCTAGGTTTTCAAATTGATTGGAGTATAATTTTTCATAATATTCTGTTATGATCCTTTTTATTTCAGTTGGTTCTGTTGTAATGTCACCCATCTCATTTTCATTATTTGTATTTTTTCATTTTTTTTCCTTTTCAATTTGGCCAGTGCTTTGTTAATATTATTGATCCTCTCAAAGAACCAACTTCTAGTCTTGTTGATTGTTTCTATTGTTTTTCCGTTTTCTATTTCATTTATCTCTGGTCTACCATCCTTGGAAGAAAAACCTGGCAATCTGCTTCTGAAAGGTCACAGCCATTGAAAACCCTACGGAACACAGTTCTACTCTGACACACATGGAGTTGCCATGAGTCGGAGATGACAGCAACTGGTTTGGTTTTTATGTTTGTTTTTTGATGTTTATTATTTCCTTTCTTCTGGTGACTGTGGGCTTCTTTTCCTGCTCCTTTTCTGTTTGTTTGGGTTGTGGGGTTAAGCTATGTATTTTGGCCTTTCTTCTTTTCTGATGTGTGCATTTATTGCTATAAATTCTCCTCTGAGCACTACTTTTGCTATGTCCCAAAGGTTTTGGCGTATTGTGTTTTCATTCTCATTTTATTCTAGGAATTTATTAATTTAATTTTTTTTCTATTACCCAGTAGTTTTTTTATTAAGGTGTTACTCAGTTTCCATGTATTTAATTCTTTTCATTGTTCTTTCTGTTACTGATTTCTAGTTTTACAGCATGTGATCAGAGAAGATGCTTTATATTATTGCAATGTTTCTGAATTTATTGAGGCCTGCTTTGTGGCCTGAAATATGGTCTATTCTGGAGAATGATCTATATGTGTTGGAGAAGAATATGTACTATGCTGCTGTTGGGTAGTGTATTCGGTATATGTTTATGGGGTCAAGTTGGTTGGTTGTGTTATTTAGATCTTCTGTATGTATGTTGAGTTTATTTCTAGTTGTTCTGTCCATCATTGAAAGTGATGTGTTAAAGTCTCCTACTATTATTGTAGAACTGTCTATTTCTCTTTTCAGTTCTGTTAGAATTTGTTTTATATATTTCGGAACTCTGTCACTGGGTGCATAAACATTTATTATGGTTGTGTCATCTTGGTCAATTGACCCTTTAATCATTACATAATGCCCTTCCTTGTCTCTTATAATGGATTTTGACTTAAAGTCTCCTTTATCGGAGATTATTATTGCTACTCCTACTCTCTTTTGTTTACTTTTTGCTTGATATCTTCTTTTCCATCCTTTGATTTTTAACCTATTTATGTGTTTGTGTCTAAGGTGTGTCTGTTGTAAGCAACATATTGATGGGCCATGTTTTTTTTAATCTATTCTGCCACTTTCTGTATCTTCACTGGCACGTTTAAACCATTTACATTCAGTGTGATTATGGATAGGTATGAATTTACTGCTGTCATTGTGTTGTGCTTTTTATTTGTGGTGTTAATGGTTTCTTTTTTTCTGCTTAATTTTCTGTGCTGAGTTCATTTTGTTTATGGATTTTCTTTCTTTTTTCCTTCATTATTGTTGATTTTGTGTTGGCTGAGTCTTTTTTATTTTCTTCTTTATTTTGGTGAGTAGATATATGTGATGGTTAAGATTGTGTGTCAACTTGGCTGGACCTGAATTCTCAGTGTTTTGGCAGTTGTATAATGTTGTGAACACTTCCCTGTTGAGATTTGATACGTGATCACCCCCATGATGGGATCAACTGTGAGTGGTACCAATGGGGGAGGGGCCTGTGGTGGCTGACCACCCCCCTCAGCCTTCATCTCTCCACCCTCTGCCACCTAGCTCTTCCTTTTCCCCTTGCCGGGGCTTTTGCTTGTTCTGGATCCCGCAGCTGGCTCCTGTTCATCTGACCTCTGGTTCTTGGGACTTGAGCTAGCAGCTTACCTGTGGTCTTGCTTACCAGTCTTGAGATTCATTGATCTTCACCACCTGTGAGCTACAGCCCTGCTTTCCAGCCTGCTGATCTTGGGTTCACCAGCCCCTTCAACTATGTGAATCAGGAGAAGCCTCTTCTCTGACCCCCAGACTTAAGACGTTCCAGCCTCTACAACCTCGTGAGCCATTTCCTTGATATAAATCTCTCTCTATCTCTCTCTCTCTCTATATATATATATATATACTTACTGGTTTTGCTTCTCTAGAGAACCCAGCCTAAGACAATATATTAATTTTCTTTGAGGTTACTCTGAAATTTACCTTTATCTTCCTAAGTTTAAAACAATCTGTTATATCTTGATATCTCCTTGACTGTGTCTACATATGGAATTTCTAGAACTACACCACTTATTCCCCCTTTTTGTTTTGAAGTTGTCATCATTTACAGATTGACATCTCTGGTTCCCTGTTTTCAGTTTTGCATCTATATTTTACTTTTGAGAATCCTTTATCTGGGTTGGTATCTGGTTGATGCTGTCATGTGTCTTAATCTCAGGTTGTTTGCTGATGTCACTGGTCCTCTGTCCAAAGGACTCCCTTTAATATTTCTTGTAAGGTTGGTCTGGGTTTTACAAATTCCCTTAATTTCTGTTTATCTGGGAATGTCCTCATTTCACCATTGTATTTGAAAGACAGTTTTGCTGGATATATGATTCTTGGTTGGCAATTCTCTTTTTCGGGGTTTTATATATGTCATCCCATTGCCTTCTTACCTGCAAGGTTTCTGCTGAGAAATCCCTGCTTAATCTTATTTGTGCTTCTGTGTAGGTGATATTTCATTTTTCATGAGCTCCTATCAGAATTTTCTCTGCCTTTGGTTTTGGGAAGTTTGATTATGATATGTCTTGGTGACTTTCTTTTGGGGTCTGTCCTGTATGGGGTTCATTGAGTTTCTTGGACAGAAACCTTCTCATCTTTCATGATATTAGAGAAGTTTTCTGCCAAGAAATCTTCAAAGTTCTCTCTGTACTTTTTAAAAAATCCTCCTCATCTGGAATTCCAATTGTGCATAAATTATTCCTCTTGATAGTGTCCCAAATAACTCTTAGGTTTTCTTCATTTTTCTTTGTTTTTTTTTCTGATTGTCTCTCAAATTTATATCAAGGGAGTTGTCCTCCATTTCACTGATTCTTTCTTCCATTGATTCAATTCTACCTCTAAGTCCTTCCATTGAATTATCTATTTCTCATATTTTATTGACAATCTTCTGGATTTCTAGTTGTTGTTTTTGTATGGTTTCTAATTGTATGTTTATTTTGTCAGTTTGTTCTTATATTGTTTTTCTGAATTCTTCTAGAGTTTTGTCTGTGTTTTTCTTGATATCTTTAAGGATCCTATATATAAGTCTTTTGAATTCCTTATCAGATAGATCTATTACCATTTCTTCCTCAGGAAGGTTTTCTGCCCTTTTATTTTGCTCACTTGTTTTAGCCATCTTATCCCGATTCTTCATATGATTTGTTATTGTCTGCTCTCTCGTAGGCATTATTGTGTTAATTTATTTTATTTATATATTCCTTTATTGATTGTATGTATGTTTGTTTTGTGCAGATTTTTTTCATTTTGTTTGATGTATCTGGAGCTTTGTTTCTTCTCTTTCTCTTTAGAATGTCTTTCTTCCTTTGTATTATTTTAATTGCTGTTGTTTTGGGGTTCTGGTCTGTGTGTGACTTTGGTGGTGTCTGTTAGCTGGGTGTGATTTCATCTCACTAGTGGATATGGTGAGTCATACTCACATGCAAGTCTTCTATGTTTAGGTGCATATGTCTTCCCTTAACAGATTGAGTTGAGGTGGGAGAGCATGTTCTTTCCCTGATATTAGGTGACAAGTGCTGGGTGGACAGGGTCCCTCCATAAGATCCTTCCAGGTTGATGCTAGAAGTTAGTGCTTTCTCTGGAGTTCAGGGCAGGACATCTCTGTATCTGCTGTGAGGGAGTGCTACCCAAATGGATGTGGTAGGCCTGCTGTGCATGCATGAATTGTCATCTCAGTAGGAGATGGGGTATCAAGAGGTTTCAGTGCAAATGCAGTCAGCCTGAAGGAACTGTTAGGGTGTGGGATATATGACGTTGAACCTGGGAGGATGTTCATTGAAGACACTAGGATCTCCTGCTCCTGGTTTGGCTGAGTTGCGGATGTCATCTGTCAGGATGTGTCTGCTGTTGGTGGTGAGGTGATGTGTCTGTCCAGCCAATCGTACAGGGTGTGAGCGCAGGGAGCATTTTAGCTGATCACTGGTTTAGGAATTGTATGTGTGGACCACTGGTTGCCATGTG
Source organism: Trichechus manatus latirostris (assembly GCF_000243295.1). Classification (NCBI taxonomy): domain Eukaryota; kingdom Metazoa; phylum Chordata; class Mammalia; order Sirenia; family Trichechidae; genus Trichechus; species Trichechus manatus. Next base: position 24,986,456 of record NW_004443954.1, on the reverse strand, counting down.
TTCAGAGAGAGGGTACACAGGTCTCCGGTTACTGAGTGGGTGGCATGGGAAGTTGCCCTGCCAGTCATCAACAAGCGGGGTGGCTCAGGAGTGGTAGATGCATGTACAAGCCTCTAGTTGCAGGTCTGACAGATCTCTGGGCTGGTATGGCTGTGCAGCGATGGGTCCAGGCTCACATAAGCCTCTGGTCACAGGTTTGATGGTGCGGGAGCATGCACCACAGATCATCAGGTATGGGGGGGTGCTCACCACTGGTCACTGGGGGGAGCAATGGGGGCCAGTGTGTTCCCCCAGTCTCTGGCATGGGTGCCAGGGCACTCTCTGCAGAGTGCAGCTGGTGATCAGGACCCAGACCCAACCAAATGCAAGGAGGAAGGGGCTGTCCAGAGTCCAGTCAGGTAGGGGAATCTCTAGCTGCCACTCCTAAGATCATCCACTCTACCAGTGCCACCCAGCTAAATGTTCGGAGACTGCTGATGGTGAGTAGTTCTTTCCCTATTTTCTGACTCCCTCCCTGTTCTATGATCACCTGGATCCCTAGGGCTCTCACCTACCTTCTTGCACTTTCCTTCCTTAGGTGCAGCTCATGTTCTGCTCACCTTGCTTTGCTCCAGATTTGTCCACATAGTATCTCAGTCTCCTATTGACAGTTCTGTGAAGTTGCCTTCTGTCTTGCACACTCAGGAATGCTGCTCGCTTTGTCAGAAGACGGCCACGATGTCCTGGCTGGCTGGTAGGATGCCTACAGTCTTTATGTCTCCTCATTCGCTGTTTTCATTCCATTTTTCTTCTCTTTGGTACTCATTCTAAATCTTCATCCTTGTTTGCTGTCCTGGGTTCCCATATTGTCATCTGTATCTATTTCACTTGGTTTCTTTGTTCTTTGTTGTAGGGGGATGTCATGGTGTGTGCGACCAAACCACCATCTTGGCACCAATCTCCATAGGGTTTTCAATGGCTGATTTTTCAGAAGTAGGTCACCAGGACTTTCTTCTGAGGTGTTGCTGGGTGAACTCAAACCTCCAACCTTTTGTTAGTGGCCAAGCACATTAACTGGTTGCACCACGAGGCACATGAGAAGGACATGAATATTTGAGGGCCAGAGGGAGGAGTGTTATGAACTGAATTGTATCCCCTAAAAAGATAGGTTGAAGTTCTAATCCCTGGTACCTGTTTAATGTGACATTGTTTGGAAATAGGATCTTTGCAGATTTTATCAGTTAACATGAGGTCATACTGGAGTAGGATGGGTCCTAATCCAGTCTGAGTGGTGTCCTTACAAAAGAAGAGAAGAGACACAGAGAGACACGAAGAGTGAAGAATCCCATGTAATGCTACAGCTGCAAGCCAAGGAACACCTGGGGCTAACAGAATCTGGGAGAGACAAGAAAGGATCTTCCCCTAGAAACTTCAGAGAGTACATGGCCCCACTGTCACCTGGAATTTGGACATCTAGTCTCCACACTGTGGGACAACAAATGTCTGTTCATATGAGCCCTTCAGTTTGTGGTACTTTGTAACTGCAGCCCCAGAAAACAAATACAGAGCACTAATGTGCTCATTCCCGTGCAGTCTGCCACACTGGTCACAGATGCACACACTTGGGAAGTATGCGATCAGTGTTTGTTGAATTAATGAAGTAATTGATTTTTAAAATTCTGACTGCTCTTGGTACTTATGATCTGCACTCTGTGCAACATGACTAGCCACGTCAGTGGAGAGAGATGCCTGTCTGTGGAAAAATCAATCCTAGAAGACAGAGGTACTATATCTTTTCTGGTTATCCTGATACCATCCCTGGAGCAGGTCTCCATGGAAATGAAACCTTAAGTCCACAAAACATCAAGTATATCCTCCTTTATTTTTGAATAGGCAGAGTAAGGCCACAAGAGGTCAAGTGACATATCTCATATTGAACAGCTAATAAGTGGCAGAGAAGGGACTCGTAAAGAGGGAGCTGGGACCATAACTGGTGGTGATTTGGACTTTATGACATGGCATGGAGTAAAAATGCTCTGATTCCAGTTTATTCCCATTGTTCTTTGTCCAAACCCATTGCCATCAAGTCAATTCTGACTCACAGCAACCCTATAGAACATAGCAGAACTGCCCCCATAGGTTTTCCAAGGCTGTAAATGTTTACAGGAGCATACTGCCACATCTTTCTCCCACAAAGCGGCTGGTGGGTTCGAACCACCAACCTTTTGATTAGCAGCCAAGCGCTTAACCACTTTGTCACCAGAACTCCTTTGTTCTTTATCATTAGGTATAATTTAGCCTTTCATTTCCCTCTTTATTAACTAGAACCAACCGCTGATAACTTGTATTCCTTTTTGCGTTAAATCATTGTGCTTTCACCTTTACATGGTTTTTGGATGTTGTTTGACTCTTTGATGCTGAGTGTGGAAGAACCAAGGGATAAAACATCTAGTGCAACCTCCTTTGGCTCCAAATATTAAATAAAGTCCAGATCCATTGTTAAATATTTCCGTGCTATGGGTGTGAGTTGATAGGAACTCCCAAGAAGAATATGGTATGAGGCTTTCAAAGCAGAACTTGCAGTAAAATTTACAGTTCTAGATTCTCCTAATAGCGCTCTGGCTGCTTGCTATGGGATGTGGCTTGTTGTGGCAATTGGAGGGCCCTGCAGGGAGGTCAAGGAAAGATAACCCTAGAAAACGATTAGGAAATATTGTGATGGGAGAAGGTGTTTCTGGCATATAAACTTTGATCGAAGTACTTAAGTTAGGCGAAAGACAATCAAAACCAATTTCCATCATGCTGGCTAGAAAAATCGTATCACACACACAAAAAAAATCCTATGACTCTGTTTCCCAGAACTTGTATCTATTTTTCTCTGTTAACTGGGATCCCAAAAGACCACAGCCACAGTTGGTGACTCAGTATACATAACACTTAGAACCCAGGTCTCCTGACTCCCAGTGTCTCTTGTGTCTCACTCTTGATTTTAAAACTTCACCTTCTGTATTTTCAGAACAGTGCAGGGCATTTACAGACCTCAGAAAGAGAAATTTAAGGAGATTTTGTTGAATTTGAATTCAATTAATCCATATTTTTTAGTCATGGATCTGAGTTGGAGTCAACCTAGTGGCTTGTTTCAAAGTCAGTATTCTCTTTAAAAACATTGGTGTTGCTTCTTCACAAACATTTTTGTGTTTTTTATTAAAATAGCTCTCTCATTTACTTTAACAATAACATTATTAATTTCCCATTTCTTAGTTTTTATTTTAATAACTTTTCACAAAGGAAAATATTATTGCAGAAAATATTATATTCAGAGATAACTTTATTTGGCTTCTAGGACAATTGGAAGACAGAATTTCAAAATAAATTAAAACTCCCACAGAGCTACATAAATGCAACATTGCAAATAACTGCACTGGATTATCTGAAGGTGCAAAAGGAAGAGAAAAATGAGAAGGAGAGGGGAAGGGAAGAAGGACAGAGAAAGAGAGAGAGAGACTAAAAACATCTGAACAAAGTCTATAAGTGTAGTTTCGTGTGATTGCTAACTGCCATCGAGTTGGCCCCTGACCCATGGCAATCCCATGAGCCAAGTGATCAGACTATTGTGATCCATAGGGTTTTCACTGGCTGATTTTCTGAAGTAGATCACCAAGCCTTTTTTCCTAGTCCATCTTAGTCTGACAGCTCCACTGAAACCTGCTCAGCATCATAGCAACCCATAAGCCTCCACTGACAGATAGGTGTTAGCTGCTCTTGAGTACCTTGGCTGGGGATCTAACCCTGGTCTCCCGAATGGAAGTGGAGAATTCTGCCTCTGAACCACCACTGCTCTCATAAAATGTAGTAGAGGGGTCATATTATTCCTCGTTAGTGGATCATGAAATGCTATCATACATGTTACTTTTTTACAGGGCTAGGTTAAGGCATGTGAGGGCCTAAACACGGATAGTCTTTGATGTTCCCTCCTCTGCTTACTTACACATTCGAATGGGATATGTATATGTGTGTGTGTGAGCGTGTCTTAGCTATCCATGATGTAACTGCTTTTTAAATACAACTATAATATTAGTGATTCAATGAAAAAGTGGCGTATGCCATTTTAGCAGAATGAGATGAACTACATTATAAAACTTTTAGTGAATGTGGGTGTAATGGTTAAGTTGTGTGTCAACTTGGCTGGGCCATGATTCTTAGTGATTTGATAGTCGTATGATGGTGTGATCACTTCCATGATGAGATTTGATATTATGTGATTACCTCTATGATGGGATCTGCTGTGAGTAGCCAGTCAGTTGAAAGGGAGTTTCCTTGGGCATGTGGCCTGCATTGAATATAAGTGGATACTCTGGTGATGCTTGTGGGCTTTTGTTTGTTCTGGATCCTGCAGCTGGTTCCTGTTCATCTGATCTCTGGTTCTTGGGACTTGAGCTGGCAGCTTACCTGCAGTCTTACCTGCCGATCTTTGAGATTCATCAATCTTCACAGCCTGTGAACAAGAGCCCTGCTCTCCAACCTGCTGATCTTGGGTTTGCCAGCCTCTGTGGCTACATGCATTGGGAGAAGCCTCTATCCTGACCCACTGACTTAGGACATTCCAGCCTCTATAACCTTGTGCACTGTTTCCTTGATGTAGATCTCTCTCTGTATATATTTATACGCTTTACTGGTTTTGCTTCTCTAGAGAACCCAGCCTAAGACAGTGGGGTACTAAGATTTTTACTTAGGACACAACTCTGTATGTAAATATACAACTAAAAATTAACTTGATTGAATTCATTGCAATGGTCAACTTACTCAAGTTCCTGGCTTTTGAGCATCATCTGAGACCAGAGTTCCTATTGGTTGTTTACCAGGATGTGCACAACAGCACACTCTTGTGTTGGTATCATGGCAAAGAGCATTGCTGGCCCTCCTGGCTGGAGATGCTATATCAGCAGACTTGAATATACAAGACAGTTCTCTCAAAATGGATCAGAGACCTGTTATCTATTTATATAATCTGTCCTTGCCCAGTAACCTCTCATGTTGGATCCAGTTGCATATTGGGTGAAAATAGAAAGAGTTAGACTGGACAGCCCACCCCCACCTCTTGTTTATTAGAAAGAAATAGTATAGTCCTATCTTAGGCTGGGTTCTCTTGAGAAGCAAAACCAGTAAAGTGTATAAATATATATATAGAGAGAGAGATTTATATCAAGGAAACAGCTCACGAGATTGTAGAGGCTGGAACATCCCAAATCTATGGATCAGGATAGAGGCGTCTCCTGATTCACATAGCCACAGGGGCTGGCAAATCCAAGATCAGCAGGTCTGGAGAGCAGGGCTCTTGCTTACAGGCTGTGAAGATCAATGAATCCCAAGATTGGCAGGCAAGACAGCAAGGCTTCTCCTGATTCATGTAGCTGCAGGGGCTAGCGAACCCAATATTGGAGGTCTGAGAGCAGGAGCCAGCTGCAGGATCCAGAGCAGACAAAAGCCAGAACATACACTTATATTTGGATGCAGGCCACACACCCAAGGAAACTCCCTTTCAACTGACTGGCTACTCAAAGCAAATCCCATCATGGGGGTGATCACATTTAAACACTGAAAATCTTGGCCCAGCCAAGTTGACACACAATCTTAACCATCACAACTCTCAAGAGACCTGCTGAGATAAGGAGTTTCAACTACATGGGAGGCGACTGTAGGAGACAGAAGTCAATAAAGGTATTGAAGTGTTAGGGGCCTCATAGCTTAAACAACCTTGCATGTGGGCACTTTCATGACCCTGCATGAACTTTATTTCCGGCTGGCACATTCTTACACGTTGGAGCTGGTATTAATTTCATTTAGTGTCCTGCAGTTCCCTTCCACTGTGATGCTCACTTTTCCTTGTGTCCCATCTGCTTGGCACTATGGGTCTTTGATTTGGACAACTAGTGCCCCTGTTTTGTTGATACCCTAAGCACGTGCTTACCCTTCTTATTGGATAACCCATCTCTACCTTTTTACATAAAATTATTTCTGATAAGACATGATTTCTTTCATTCAACAAAATACAAGTAGAAATTATTACATGTAGTATCATTTTTCTAACCTTAAAGAACCTAGAAATTAGAGTGAAAAAGTTTATTACTAAATAAAATAAAGACATTGTATCTAATAATATGGTTGGCTCTGAAAGCATGTCTCCCAAATAGAAATCTATGTAACTAAGAAAGTCACTTTATTTCCAATTTGTTTGTATAACCTGTGATTTGAGTGCAGTGATATCAAAATGCAACATGCACATGCATACACACACACTGGCATCCCTCTTTTTTATTTTTAAGTAATAATTTTCTTTTGATCTTTACTGCATTCTTTCCTTGTCTTTTCTAACTTGTCTTTTCCTTTGCTTCGCAAATATACAAAACATGTTTGATCAAACCTATGTTGATGAAACAGCTGAGTAAGCCAGTAAGTAAGTGCAAGAGGTAAAAAGGAATTAATTCCATGTCTGAAACATCACCAAAATGGTGGAATGAAGACAAATCCACAATGAGTTCAAAAGGTCAGGTAGTAACATAAGTAAGTCATGATGTCCTCTCCCCTGGTGTTTTTGGTGGATGTGTGCATTAGTTTCCTGTGACTGCCATAACAGTTCACCACAAACTTTCCCACTGCCATCGAGTTGATTCTGACTTATGGTGACCCCATGTGCTACAGAGTCGTAGTGCTCTGTAGGGTTTTCTTGGCTGTAATCTTTATGCAAGCAGGTCACCATTACTGTCCATATGAGGGGCATGGTGCCCATGGTCTCTCCTTGGGCTTCAGTCCTTCCCATGTGGCCATCCCCTCATCAGACATTCCCTACCATGGCAAACCTTAGCCAAGGGGGTAGTCGCCCGGCAATCTGCCAAGGAATACGTTTCTGACTCCATGTCTTCTCACAGCAAGGCATTTGTTCTGCCCTCACAGGCACATGTTCACTCTTGATATCCTAAGGCGGGGAAGAGCCCTGATTTGTATGTACCACTCTGTCAGTGGTGCCTATCCAGCCCTGGATCCAGCACCTGCCCCTCGCCTGCCCCTTTCTCCTTATCCTGTGCCATGTCCTGGGATGGCTGCTCCACACTGTGTTAACTTGACTGGCTTGCTCCACTTTCCCCACTGTGTTCACAGGTTCGTCTCTAGTGTCAGACATGCCCTGTTCTTTCCACTCCTCCTTCTGGTCCTCTTTCAAATTCCAGTTGATCTCCCACAAAAGTCTTTACTCACTCTTTTATTAGTTCTTCTCCATCTAACTTGAATTCTGTTAGCCCTCCGCATCCCCAAAGCCTTAAATTTACAAATGCTGGCGATAAATCTGTGTCAAGGAAAAGCGAAAGCTATAAGTTTTGAAGTAAAAATAGATTAAAGAACACTTGCCACCATCTTCTAATGCTCTTAAAAGTGGGAGGGTCTCTTTCAATATCTTTACAAAACACTCACACACGTTTTTTTCTAAGTAGTCAAATTTATTGGCATAAAGTTGTTCAAAATATCCCTTTGTTATCCATGAGTGTGTGTGTGAGAGAGAGAGAGAGAGAGGGAGAGGGAAAGAGAGAAAGATAGTAGTTCTATGCACTTTATCATATGTAGGTTCATGTAACTACCACCACAGTCAAGCTACAGAACAGTTCATTCACCACAAGGATTCTTCTGTAGCCACACCAGGCCCCCTACTTAATCCCTGGCAACCACCAATCTGTTCTCCATTTCTATATTTTTATAATTTGAAGAAGACTATATAAATGGACTCATGCAGTAGTAACTTCTTGGGACTGGCTTTTTCCACTGAGCATAATTCTCTGGCAATTCACCCAAGTAGTTGCGGGTATCAGTAGTTCATTCCTTTTCATTGCGGAGTAGTAATCCATGGTACGGATGTACCCGTCTGTTTAATTATTCACCCACTGGAAAACATCTGGGTTGTTTCAAGTTTGGGGCAATTATGAACAAAGATGCTATGAATATTCATTTTTGTGTGAATATAAATTTCTATTTCTCTGGGATACATGCCCAAGACTGCAGTTGTGGGGTCATATGGTAATTGCATACCTTATTATCCTCTTAATGTCTGTAGAATTTGAAGTGATAGTCCCTCTTTCACACCTGATATTGGTAATTTTGTTTTCTCTTTTTTTGACATGTCTAGTTTTTAACTTTATCAATTTTATTAATTTTTTCAAAGTATCTTTTTTTTCAAATTTCTAATAAGCTTTTAATTTTAGAATAATTTTAGATTTACATAAAAGTTACAAAGATAGTCATAGAGTTCCTGTCTGCCCCTGTTTCTCTTGCTGTTACTGTCTTATATTAGTATGGTACACTTGTCACAACTAAGAAACCAACATAGGAACATTATTCTTAACTAAACTCTAGACTTTGTCTGCCATCAGTGTGTCATACTGTGGTGGCTTATGTGTTTCTGTGATGCTGGAAGCTATGCCACTGATATTCCAAATAACATCAGTGTCACTCATGGTAGATAGGTTTCCCTGGAGCTTCCAGACCCGACTAAGACAGACTAGGAAAAAAGGCCTAGCAATCTACTTCCACAAATTAGCCAATAAAAACCCTATGGATCATAACAGAATAATGTCCGATATAATGCTGGAAGATGAAGCCCTAGGTTGGAAGACACACAAAATACACACTGGCCAAAATAATGAACTCAGACATACCAATGATTGTAAAGATGGCTCAGGATTTGGCAATGTTTCATTCTGTTGTACATGGGTCGCCATGAGTCAGAGCTGAATTGACAGCACCTAATAACAGACTTTATTCAGACTGCACTGGTTTATCCACAGATGTCTGGTCTAAAAGCCCATCCAAGATACCACATTACAATTAATTATGCTTTCTTAGCCTCCTCTTAGCTATGACAGTTTTTCAGACCTTGATGACCTTGACAGTTTAGAGAAGTAACAGTCAAGTATTTTGTAGATGGTCTCTCAATTTGGGTTCTGATGTTTTTCTCATGTTTAGACTGGGATCGTAGGTTTTGGGTAAGAAGGGTATCGAGGTGAAGTGTTCTCCTCCCATCACATCAGGTGTACCTGCTATCAACATGACTTATCACTGTTGATAAGTCAATAGCCAAGGGAATATTTGTCAGGTTTTTCCACTGTAAAATGACTCTTCCTTCCCTTTCCATACCCTATTCTTTGTCAGCAAGTCACTAAGTGCAGTGTGGGAGATGGTGAGGGAGGAATTAAGCTTCGTTTTCTGAAGGGGCTCATGTACTTTTTAAGTCTGCTTTGAATCACACCTACTTTTCTCTCAAGTACCAGCATCTAATATAAATAAAACTCTCTCTTCTTCAATACTATAGTATTTTTTAAATTGTCTAAGTATTAGTATGGAAATGATGTGTTTTCTGGTTTTTTTATTGCAAATGTACATTTTAGCTATGTCAAGCTTTAAACAGCATTTTATTGGCTGACTTGGCAACTTAATCACCATTTATCATTTTGTTCCTATTAGAAAAGGCATTTTAAGACCTCAATGACTCACTAACACACTTCAGAAACAAAACACACTTACCACTTGGAGGCTGTCCATTATGTGGTATAGAAAGAAACCCAGGGACTCCCCACTTCTTTCTCCCTCAAATCTAAACTCGTGTTCCCAGCTTTTGAAACTCTTCATTTTGAGCCCTAAATTACATTCCATTTTATTTTACTTTGCTTAGTTTATGTTGCTATGCCAATTTGGAAATTAAAATGTTAGGGTAGTTCAACCCTCTAAATTTATCTAATGGCCATTTTTGGTACTTAAATCCCCTAGTATTGTTGGCAAAATGGTTAAGTACTTGGCTGCTAACTGAAAGGTTAGCAGTTCAAACTCATCTAGCAGTTCCTTGTGAGGAAGACCTGGAGATCTGCTCCCATAAAGATGACAGCCTAGAAAACCCTTTGTGGCAGTTCTGCTCTGATATATAGGGTCACTATGAGTCACAATCAACCGGATGGCACTGAAAAACAACAACATCCCTCAGTACTAATATGCTCTTCCCCTATTTTACTTCTAAACTTTAAGCTTTTTATTATTGCTCTGGAGTCCCTGGGTAGTCCAAACAGTTAACACACTCAGCTTCGAACTGAAAAGTTGGAGATTTGAGTCCACCCAGATGTGCTTCAGAAGAAAGCCCTGGCAAACTTCTCCCAAAAAATCAACCACTGAAAACCCTATGGAGCATAGCTCTACTCTAACACACATTGAGTTGTCAAGAGTTGGAATCGACCTGACGGCAACTGTTTTATTGTTATTATCATTGCTCTAAATTTTGTTGAAAAGCCATTTTTGTTGATTTTTTAGCATTTCAGTAATCTTGATGCTTTCTGAACATAAGCCTTTTTAAAAGCCATGTTTACAATTCTAGTAATTGTCAGAAGAGCTGCAGACTCTTTAGGAAGTCTTTCCCCGGAATATTTATCTAAGGCCTACAAATAGCCACATATTGTGTTAGGTACTGGGCATAGAGCATAGCTGGGGGTTTGTGGGATATCATGAATCAGAAAGGGTCTCATACAAGGTCTCCCTTTAACTCTCCACTCTGCTACCAGAATGGACATTCTAAAAGGCAAAACTGGCCATGTCACTCTTTTATTTTAAATGCTTCAAGAGTTCTCTATAGTTTTTGGGAAAATCATTGTATCTTCTTAACTTGTCACTGTCTTAGGCTGGGTTCTCTAGAGAAGCAAAACCAGTAAAGTGTATAAATATCTATATATAGAGAGATTATATCAAGGAAACAGCTCATGCGATTGTAGAGGTTAGAACGTCCCAAGTCCGTGGATCAGGGTAGAGGCCTCTCCCAAGTCACACAGCTGCAGAAGCTGGCAAGCCCAAGATCGGCAGGTCGGAGAGCAGGGCT
>NW_004443954.1:24972961-24975480 GCF_000243295.1 Trichechus manatus latirostris | reverse complement strand
CGACAGGAAGCAGCCACAGGATCCAGAGAGAGCAAAAAGCCAGAATGTCTGCTTATATACAGATGTGGGCCACACCCCCAAGGAGACTCCCTTTCATCTGATTGGCTACTCACAGTATATTCAATCATGGGAGTGATTACATTAAAACACGGAGAATCATGGCCCGGCCAAGTTGAAACACAATCTTAACCATCACAGTCATGTAAGAATTATGATATTGGCAGTCTTTTAAACTCTCAAAGCCTTGTTTGACTTTTTTTTTAATGGTGGTAGGATGTCAGCCTGGTTTCTTTCACAAATGTGTTGTGAGGCTTTAATAAGGCAATAGTATTTTGAAAAACACAGTCCACAAAGTAACTTTACTCCCTCTTGGTTATAAAAACAAGTTGCTATCAAGTCAATTTCCACTCATGATGACCCCATGTGTCCCCGGGTGGTGCAAATGGTTAAGTGCTCAACTACTAACCGAAAGGTTGGCAGTTCAAACCCTCTCAGAGGTGCCTTGGAAGAAAGCCCTGGTGATCTGCTTCCGAAAGGTCAGACATGAAAACCCCATGGAGCACAGTTCTACTCTGACATGCATGGGGTCACCATGAGTTGGAGTCTATTCAATGGCAACTGGCTTTGTTTTTGGTTTTGATTGTAAACATTTTATTTCATACTTTTATATTAAAAAGTCACTTTATCCTATTCACTTAAACTGAAGTCTGGAGAGTGGGTAGGGTTAGTTACAAAAATGGGTTTTGGGGTGAGGCGAGAGAGAGTGTGGTCCAGATGTATGGAGAAGGGAGGAAACCTCTCCACATCTGGGATGGCACAGTAAAGGGTGTGCTGGCATGTAGTAGGGGTTTGCTGACCAGTAAGTGAGAGCAAATAGCTCCAATACATGGGCTCCTGACAAGTCTTAGAACGGTTCCAGACATTGGTTCTGCACTAATTTGAAACTTCTGGAGCTGAAGACCTATTCTCAGAATTATGGCCAATACTTTAAGTGAAATTTTGGAGACGTGGTAGCTTTTTGGATGGACTTCAGAGAAAGGGTTCTGGGACAGATACTACTGGCTTATTTATTAGGACAGCTATCTCAGTGGTATTCTGTTATTTCAGCAATGTACAGCTAGCTTTTTTTTTTTTTTTTTCCTGAAAGAAGCTATAAATATGGCTAACCCTCCCAAGTGGGATCCTTAATTTCCCTAGAATTTAGTCACTGATTGTCCTGCCTGATAAGGAGCCCCGGTGTCTAAGTGGTGAAGCACTTGGCTGCTAACCAAAAGTTCGGCAATTCAAACCCATCAGCTGGTCCACGAAAGAAAGATGAGGCAGTCAGCTTCCATAAAAATTAAACCCATTGCCATTGAGTCAATTCCAACTCATAGTGACCTATAGGACAGAGTAGAACTGCCCCATAAGGTTTCCAAGGCTGTAATCTTTACAGAAGCAGACTGCCACATCTTTCTCCTGTGGAGCAGCTGCTGGATTCGAAACTCTGACCCTTCAATAAGCAACCGAGCACTTAACCACTGTGACACCAGGGCTCCTTTTCGTAAAGATTGCTGTCAGTTGCCGTTGAGTCAGTTCAGACTCATAGAGACCCTATGTACAACAGAATGAAACAGTACCTTGTCCTGTGCCATCCTTAGAATTGTTGCTATGTTTGAGCCCATTGTTGTAGCCACTGTGTCAACCCATCTCGTCGAAGGTCTTCCTCTTTTTTGCTGACATTCTGCTTTACCAAGCATGATGTCCTGCTCCAGGGACTGGTCCCTGTGATAACATGTCCAAAGTACATAACGTGAAGTCTTGCCCATCCTCACTTCCAAGGAGCACTCTGGCTGTACTTCTTCCAAGACAGACTTGCTTGTTCTTCTGGCAGTCCATGGTATATCCAATATTCTTTGCCAACACCATAATTTAAAGGCATCAATTCTGCTTCAGTCTTCCTTATTCATTGTCCAGCTTTTCCATGCATATGAGGTGACTGAAAATATCGTGGCTTGGGTCAGGCGCATCTTAGTCCTCAAAGTGACGTCTTTGCTTTTCAACACTTTAAAGAGGTCTTTTGCAGCAGATTTGCCCAAAGCAATAGGTCGTTTCATTTCTTGACTGCTGCTTCCGTGGGTGTTGATTGTGGATCCAAGTAAAATGACATCCTTGACAACTTCAATCTTTTCTCCATTCATCATGATGTTGATTACAGGTTTAGTTGTGAGGATTTTTATTTTTTTATGTTGAGGTTAATCCATATTGAAGGCTGTAGTCTTTGATCTTCATCAGTAAATGCTTCAAGTCCTCTTCTCTTTCAGCAAGCAAGGTTGTATCACCTGCATATCACAGGTTGTTAATGATTCTCCCTCCAATCCTGATGCTGCATTCTTCATATAGTCCAGCTTCTCAGATTAGTTGCTCAGCACAGAGATTGAATAAGTAAGGTGAAATGATCCAACCCTGACCCACACCTTTCCTGATTTTAAACCCCACAGTATCCCCTTGTTCTGTTTGAATGACTGCCTCTTGATCTA